>NC_142016.1:20092261-20392261 GCF_049901735.1 Notechis scutatus | reverse complement strand
GGAGACATGGAGGCTGTTTGGAAAGATGGTTTAATGGTGGACAAAGATCACATGCCTTGGAGCTCCAAAGTAAAAAGGACAACCCCATGCTTCAAGATGTTGGGTGAAAGAAAAGAAGGGGCAAGATGCTGAGAGACCCTTAGTTTTATATCCTCTGTTGGGCCCCACCTTAGTGTTTCCTGTTCCTGGGCAAGAAATGTATCCCATTGGCTGTCAGACTCCCAGGGGTGGGGGTCTTAGCTAACTTTGTAGGCTTTGTCTGGACCACATGGTTTCACCTGAGTGCTGGCTGATGCAATCTTCCCAGGCTAGGTGGTGAGATGGGTAGAGGGCTTTGTTATGTAGAATATGCTGGCCTAGGCCTTAATGGCCCCCCCATTAACAAAGGTGTGGGTAAGCTTCTGCTTCTGAGGTGTTTCTGCTGAGTTTCTACTTGTTTTTTAGGGGAAATATTCTGCCTTTTTCGTATATCCTAAATATGTCACTTTCCTAGGAGAGGGGTGGGTTTTAACTTCTAACGCTTCGTTAAGTGATAATTCCTGGGATCCCTGCAAGAAGGAAAAGTGATGATAAATTCTGCCTAAAATTTCACTTTCATGTCTGCTTTGATAATATTTCTCTGAATCCTTCAGAACGTCTTATTCTCTCATCGCTTACAAGTCCCCAAAATCATCAAATTTGGAAATGCCCTTTTCTTTAGAAAAAAAGACACCCTCCCGCTCTCTCCTACCAAATATACATAGTTTATCCTGAAATATATTTTAAACCCGAGCAAATCTCCAGTTTCTTTTAAAAAAATCATGCTTTATTTTCTATCCACACCTAACATGTACTCTTACAAGATTGGCATATTGTAAATTATATATTTAGCATGATTATAACATGTAACTAAGGAATTTGCAACGAAGAGGGCGAGGCTATTACTTTAAAGAAATCTTCAACCCTGTTATGAAGTCTGGGAATTCCTCCAGTAAGCAGACACTCAATTTCTAACCACTTAAGAAACTTAAGTACCAGTAAAATTTCTCTCACAGTATGTAAATTCAGAGTTCATGCCTCTACATTCATTTGGGGATTGGCCTGGCATATGCCAAGGCACATTTATCAGTAAACAAGCCAAAAAGATAATAGGTTTTTAAAAATCTGAATAGGTATATAGAATAGCACCATGAGAACTTAATGTATTGGTAGGACTACTCTTAGATGTTGCCAAACCATAACTCGTTGGAGTACAAGTCAACCATGACCTACAGTGAAAGTTATTCTACATTCAATGGTCTAGGGATTATATTTAGAATTACAGCCCTAGAGAGATATAAAATATAGCAAGCCTAAGATTGTGATGCATTTGAAGTTTAAAGGAAGACTTAAAAAAATTCTGAATCATCGTGATTTATGGATCTTTGTTTACGATATATTGTAATGACTACCAGTCCCGATGTCCTCCTCCTTGAAACTGTACTCAGGAAGTTTGATGACACCAAAACTTCTGAGAGCGGTTTGCAACATGGTGATGTTGGGAAATTCTAAGTTTCTAGCTTCTCTGAATAGAAGTAGCTGAACGATAGGGAAAAGGTTGATACCATTTACCATGCAGAGTAGAGAAGTGAAAATGAACGGTGGGGTATTGGAAGTTAAAACCCACCCCTCTCCTAGAAAAATGAAATATTTCAGGATACACTAAAAAGGCAGAATATTTTCCCTAAAAGAGAAGTAGAAACTCAGAGAGGCAGAAACTCAGCCCCCCCCCATCTTTGTTAATTGGTCATTAAGGCCTCAGCCAGTCTATTCTACATAACAAAGATCTACCTCCTTCAGACAGAGCCATAACAGGAATTGCACAAAGCCCTTTCAATTACATCATCACCCAGCAAGAGTCAACCAAGCCTGAGGACTCAGGACAGTTTACAGAGTTGCCTCTGCATGGCCCCATCATGGGAGTCTGACAACCAATCGAAACACAAGCTCAAATTCAAAAGCCCAGAGAGGGTATAAAACCCAGGGACTCTCAGCATGCCTTCCCCGTTTTTTCCTTCACCCAAAGCATGTGATCTTGTCCACCATTAAACCATCTTTCCAAGCAGTCACCATGTTTCCAGTGTCTTTCTTCCCCACTCGGAACTGAACCCAGAAGGATATTTCTTCCAACAGGGGAATTCCAGGAGGCCAAAGCAAGAAGACCTTCACAAAGTACACATTGACACTTTGGGATTCGGTGTTGCACGCTTGGTGAATTACAAATCCCAACTGTCCTAGAAGAATATCGGGAGAAACATGTCTACAAGGATGAGGCCCATAATTTCTTCAGGCATCACAAAAGGACAGTTTGAAAAGGGGATTAGACAAACTAAAGAGAAAACTTCTGATTAAAAAAGCCATTTTACTACTGATATGACAGATTAAATTAGTGTCTGTATAAATTAGGATTATGACTTCATGGTTTACCTGCCAGTTTCCTAATTTCCCTACGAGACTTCTCTAGTATGAAACTTGTGATATGAACCAACAAGGATCCCCTTACTATTTTGTAAATGTGGTGGATGTGATCTCATCTGCTATTGTCAATCTTTTATCATTTATCATTCCTTTTTTTGTTTCAAGTTTTTTATTTTTATAGCATATAAAAATTCCAATTTCAAGTGAACAGTGTGTTGCCTGGGTACAAATGTTTTTAGGATATAATAATCAAAATGTTTACAATATTCATTACGTTGATGTTAATTATAGTATCAATAATAATAATAATATTTACTTAACCAATTCAACATGCCTTCCTTATATCACTGATCCTATCCATCTGTTTCCCTGTATCTAGCTCCTGTTTTTTTTCCAGCTAGCCATTGATAAAATAAGTCCCAAGTCAGAAAGTATTCACTTTTCTTCTTTGCCTTGATTATAAGTGTTAGCCTATCCATTTCTGCACATTCTAATATTTTTTAATCACATTTTCATCTGTTGGGATCTCTTCATATTTCCATTGTTGCGCAAATACAATTCTAGTTGCAGTCAATATATATAAAAGCAAATATGCATTCCCTTTATTATATTGACCGGGAAAATGCCCATCAAAAATATCTCTGGTTTCAATGTGCTGTTTTATCATTTTTTCCCAGCCATGTATGGATTTTGTCCAATGTTTTTTCTCTTTTTGACATGTCCACCACATATAATAATGTGAGCTGGGTGTCTCGTGACATTTCCAACATTTTGCAGACTTATCCTTAAACGTCATTTATCATTCCTAAATCATAGATTTAGTTCTGTCTCCAGTTCTAAAGAAGTAAGAATGAGAGTCAAAATAGGTCTTTGTGTACTGCAGATTTCTCCTGGGATTGTTCTCTGAATCAGCAGACAAGAGTCACCGCAACAAATATAATCACAAGACATTCTTCAATGCAGCCACAATGCATCTCAATTCCCTATTTTAGCAACAGTTCCTATCACATAAAGGGGATAAGAGGGACAGAAAAATGGAACAATCTCAGCTCTATCTTAAAGTGGTGGGATTTGGGAGAAAAAGTCTAATATTGGACAGCCGCTGTTCAGAAATATTCTGTCCAGTTGACTATCCCTTCTTTCTTTTACCCTTTCACTCACCTTGTGAACCCTCTGTCTGAAACTATGAACGTCCCCTTAAAGTCACAATACTTTCCTCTTGTGACCAGAAGCACCCGTTTTGATGGCAAAAAATAGAATTGACTGACAGTCTGGATAGTAAAAACAGAGCAAGTTTTTAACATATTAGTTCCACTTCTCCAAAAGTCCTTATGCAAGAAGACTCTCTTGGATGATTTGTTTCATTTGGCACCCTTAAATCAGCTCTCTTATTGACAGAAGGAATTGGCTGAAGGTGGGAAGGTGGCCCAGATAAAAACAAAACAACTGACGGCGTGATAATCATGCCATGAAATAAACTTCTGATTCCCAAACTTCCTAGAAATATCCTTGGATGCTTACAAGATATCTTACAATACTAAGGCAAGATCACCTGAATCTTCAGGTCTATTCATGGTGCTATTTTGGTGGCCATTCCAGATATGAAGAGCTTTTCCCGTTCAAAAGTATTCTACCGTTCCAGAATGATCCAGAAGGTCTCTCTGCATTGCAGTTGGTATCTGTTCTGATTTACTTTATTTGAAATAAAAAAATTACACCAGCAAAAACTCCAAAGACTCTTAGCCTAATCCAGGGGTGTCAAACTCAATTTCATTGAGAGCTGCATCAGGGTTGTGTTTGACTTTGGGGGCCAGGGTGGGCATGGCTACCTCGACATCACTCATGTCAAGGGTGCTCTGCCAGCGAAAACAGGCTCCCAAGTGTCTGCCAGCGAAAACAGAGCTTGGGAGGGTGGCTGTTATGTTTGGAGAATAATGGAGACCAGACATCTGACCAGTGACTTCAACTCTTTAATAACAGTAAATAGAACAGAACAGAGCAAGGCTATGGGGCAGCAGTAACCCTTTTATAGGGTTGGCTGCTACCTTATTAACCAATAATATGTGCAACAAGTTCAACTAATACCCAATAAGAAGTGTCCTAATATTGGCCAATCAGGGACTTGTTATGGACCAATCCTTATACGTTGTTTAAGGACCAATCAGGTGTGCAGGCTTTCAAAACCTGCTTTGCATTTAGGCTAGTTACTTTTTATTGATTCACAACAGTGGCCTTCTTTGAGCTCCATTTCACTGGCAGAGGCACCATGGGCCAGTCCTTTGTTGTTTCGCGGGTGGCCCCGCAGGCCAGATCTAAGCACCCCATGGCCCAGATCCGGCCTCTGGGCCTTGAGTTTGACACCCCTGGCCAGTGGTGGGATTCAAAATTTTTAACAACCGGTTCTATGGGCATAACATAGGTGGTGAGCGTGGCTTGGTGGTCATGTGACTGGGTGGGCGTGGCTTGGTGGTCATGTTATTGGCTGGGTGTGGCCAACTCAATATCACTCATATTGAGGCACACATCTCCTCGCCTGGCCTCTCATGACTGTGGGGATGCTGCAACAGTCGTAAGTGTGAAAAACGGTCATAAGTCACTTTTTTCAGTGCCATTGTAATTTTGAATGGTCACTCCACATAAGCAAAGTACCAGCAAAGGAGGGGGAAAAAACTCCAGAGAAGTTCCTGAGACAGGAAGTCTAGTCCTGCCAAGAATGTAATAAGGGTTAACGGAGAGGCAGTTTCTGTAAGCAACACCAGAATGTTTCCTTCCTGCCTTCCTTACAGGATTAGGCCAGTAATTTCTTTTAACAACCGGTTCTCCGAACTGCTTAGAATGTTAACAACCGGTTCTAGCGAATAGGTGCGAACTGGTAGAATCCCACCCCTGCCCCTGGCCTAATCTGTGCCCAGGCTGAGTGGCTTAAATGTCATATTCTTCCAACCTCAAAGAAAACGACAGATAGTCCTTGACTTATGATCACAATTGGGACCAGAATTTCTGTTGCTAAGTAAAACTGTTGTCAAGAAGAGATTGAACTGCCATTTGTCAGAAATGGTGTAGGGTTGGGCGGGGAGGTTAGACTAGGTGACCTATAAGGTCTCTTCCATCTCTGATTATCTATTATCTAACTGAGCTGTGTTTGATTTAATAACCATTTTACCACGAATCATTGGTGTTGTGAAGTGAACCAGGCAGTCGTGAAGTGGGACTGGCCTCCCCCATTGACTTTGTTTGTTGAAAGCTGGCTGGGAAGGTTGCACATGGGAATCGTATAACCCTGGGACACTGTAACCATCATCATAAATACAAGTGCCTGAATGTTTATAGCAATAGTACTTAGACTTATATACCACTTCACAGCGCTTTACAGTCCTCTCTAAGCAGTTTACAGAGTCAACATAATTGCCCCCAACAATCTGGATCCTCATTTTACTGACCTCGGAAAGATGGAAGGCTGAGTCAACCTTGAGCCGGGCAGAATCAAACTGCTGGCAGTGGGCCGAGTTTGCCTGCAATACTGCATTCTAACCACTATGCCACCATGCAGTGACCAACAGCCATAAGCGCAAGGCCTGGGTCGTAAATCACTTTTTTTCATTGCTGTCATAACTTTGAACAGTTACTAAACCAAAAGTTGTAAGTTGAAGACTACCTGTATTTGTCCACGTGGAGAAGAAACAGTTGTTACAATCATGGATAGATATTATTTTGAGTATTCATCATCCGATACTGCCCTGGTTTCAATATTCTCCCAAGAAAAAAACCCTCATTCTCACTGTTTCTGAACCCAGGTTTACCTCCTTGGGCTTCTCAGGATCCTGTTGCTGACCACAACCATCCAAAGAGGCTTAAGTTTCAGGGATGCAAACATGGGTTGTCCCCTTGAGGCGTTCTTCCTTGGGCTAATTTCAACACAGTTGCTTTGGAAAGGTAAGTTTAGTTTAGTTTACTTTATTGCCATTGCACCTCGTACAATGAAATTAAATGCTATCTTCAGTGTACAACGTACATAAGAAAACTATAAAAATAAAGCACAAACACACATCCTTCACATTCTATACAATTGAATTGAAAACACCTGATATTGCATTAATCTTGCACTATACAGTAGAATTCAATATCGCTACTGCTCTGGGATAGAAGCTGCTTTTCAGCCTATTTGTTCTTGTTTTTATTATCCGGTACCATTTGCCAGATGATAATAGTTAAAAAAAAGGGGGGGTGCCCAGGATGAGATGGATCTTTGAGAATGTTTTGAACTTTCTTAAGGCAGCGGAAGCTATAAAGCTCTTCCAAAGAGGGGAGAGGGCAACCAATGATCCTCTGAGCAATGATGTTAACCCTCTGGAGTGCTGTCCTATCTGCCCCTGTGCAATTGGCAAACTGAACACAGATGCAGTTAGTCAAGATACTCTCTATGGTGCAGTGGTAGAAGGTCACCAGCAGTTTTTCATTCAGTTGTTGTTTCCTGAGAAGCCTCAGGTAGTATAATCTTTGCTGGGCCCTTTTAGTTTAGTTTAGTTTAGTTTATTGTCACTGCACCTCGTAGAACAAAATCAAAACACCATCTTCAGGGCACATCATGACCATAAAAATAAACACAAACACGCATCCTTCACACTCCACACATTGAATTGAAAACTCCGACACCACACCAACACTGCACTATATAGCAGAATGCAAAAGAGCTACTGCACTGGGATAGAAGTTGTTTTTCAGCCTATCTGTCCTTGTTTTTATTATTATCCTGTACCATCTGCCAGATGGTAATAGTTAAAAAAAAAGGTGCCCAGGATGAGATGGATCTTTGAGAATGTTTGGAACTTTCTTAAGGCAGTGGGAGCTATAAAGCTCTTCCAAAGAGGGGAGAGGGCAACCCATGATCTTCTAGGCAATGACGTTCACCCTCTGGAGCGCTGTCCTATCTGCCCCTGTGCAATTGGCAAACCATACACAGGTGCAGTAAGTTAAGATACTTTCTATGGTGCAGCGGTAGAAGGCCACCAGCAGTTTTTCATTCAGTTGTTGTTTCCTGAGAAGTCTCAGGTAGAAGTATCAAGAGCTCGTGGGAAGGTGAGAGGCTGACTCTTGATCAAAGCCCTGGATTAGTTTTTGTCTCCAATGGTGGAAGTGGGACAGGGTGTCTGTTACTGGGTAGCTGAGTTTCTTGTTTTCCATTCTTTGCAGGTGTGATACCTGAAAAAGTAGGGGAGTATTACCTGAAAGCTCCTGATCATGTGTTGGTAGAGGAAGGGCTCTGTGCCATGATTCCCTGCAATTTTACTTATAATAAACAGCATGCCTTGGAGACTGCAGAATTGAAAGGATATTGGAAGAAAGAAGAAAATAATCAAGTTGTGGCCACCTCTACTCAAATATCGGCTGAGAATCACTTTCAACTCATTGGGGATCTGACAGCAGGAAACTGTTCTCTCCTCATCTTGAATGCCCAAGAATCTGATGAAGGGAACTACTTTTTCAGAATGGAAAAAGAACCTAGAGCAAAATACAGCTTTTTCAAATTCGCTAAACCATACCTGAACGTAACAAGTGAGTACCTGGAAATATGTGTGGCCTTTGTCAGAAGCTCCAGTTTTTACCAGCCATTGTAAAATGTTATTATTAACACCCCTCCCTCTGTTATTTATTTTTTGTCCTTGTTTTAGTTCTGCTTTGATAATGCTTTTAAAATAGTTATACGATGGGATGAGGTAATAATCATTTGATACAGTGATTGAATTCTTGGATTGTTGTATGCTGTCCAGAGTTACTTTCTGTCCATACAAATTTGATTAACACATAAATGAATAGAGTTGAGTTGTGTGATGACCCGGGGCGTGGCACAAAGGCAACACAGTCACATAAGTAAGGAAAGTCCCGTTAATACCTCCAACTTTGGCCCCAATGTCTAGTTACCTTCAGCTGGAGAAAACTCTCTCCCAAGAACAGTGTTTAAGTGGAGGAAATTCAGTTCGAAAACAAAGTACATATAAACTGTAAATAAAAATCCAAACAAACCACGCTGCAGCAATTAACTGGATAGGGCAGGATAAGGAATTGCAGACTTCAAAGGCCAACAAAACACACACAGTTGGGAAGACGCCAGGAACCCAGATAAGCCTCAACAAAACAAGATAATACACAATTTGTTTCCAGCAAGTTGCTGTGCGCAAACTCCCTTTTTAAACACTGTGTTCCCAGCTGCAACTAATGAAGGGAGTCAGGGCCCTTTCCTCCCCCATAAGCCACACAACTCAGGTTGCTCCCTTCTCCGTTCCTCTCTGCGTGCCCTAGGATGAAGAGGGGGTGGGCCTGGGTCTTCCTCCGAATTCCGTCTCCCTTGTTCTACCTCTTCCCTGCTCTACCCAACCAGACTTTGCCCTTTCCCACAGCCAATGGAGCCACACTTCTACTCCCTGTCAGCTGCTCAGCCTCCCTCTCGGAATCAGATTTTGACAGGGGTATGACAGGTTGGGGTCGCAGATAACAACCATAACATGCAGGAATAAAGCCACTACCAAATAAAAGAACCTCCCTTCGTCTTTCTCTCTTTCACACATAGACAGAAGCCCAGAAATAAGAGTTCAAGCAATATGATCCACAGACAGCCACAGGCTTAGACCCAGAAACATCAAGGGGTAGTGAAATGCTTCAGGAGACCATTAATATTTCTTTAGTGTTAAGTTTGGAGAATAATGGAGACCAAACATCTGACCAGTGACTTCAACTCTTTAATAACAGTAAATAGAACAGAACAGAGCAAGGCTAAGGGCAGCAGCAACCCTTTTATAGGGTTGGCTGCTACCCATTAACCAATAATATGTTCAATAAGTTCAAACTAATAACCAATAAGAAGTGTCCTAATGTTGACCAATCAGGGACTGGTTATGGACCAATCCTTATTCATTGTATAAGGACCAATCGGGTGTGCACGCTTTCAAACCCTGATTTGCATTTAGGCTAGTTACTTTTATTGATTCACAACACCCCTCCCCCTTGGGTTCCGTTTGAGGGGAGCTGTAACAAAATCCTCAAGATAGACAGGCCGTTTGGTCTGTCTGGATGATTTCCGTGGTTCCACCGGGTTAGGCCTAAAGTCCGGTTCCGGTGGAGCGTTTGGATGATCTCTATTAAGTTCTGTTTCGCTGCACGGTGATTCCGTGCTGCTTTCATTGTGGTTGTCTCCGTTAATCAGTGTTTCTTTGGGGTTTCGCAGTTCGGTTTCCCCCGTGTTTAAGTCCCATGGAAAAGTCAACTCCCTCCCCGCTTCACTACCCGGTACTTCGCTGGGCCGTAGGGTTTCCGTTGGCCTGCTATTTGTCATATCAAAGTCAATTTCCTCGATATTTCCTCCCCCTTCAGTTGGTGAACCCGGGGAGCCTTGGGCGCTGGGTGGTAATCTCGAGCGGAGTTGGTCTATGTGGCGTTTCCACACCCTCCCATCGTCTGTTAGCAGGCGGTAAGATCTCGGCCCAGTAAGGTGGGTGACGGTTTGTTTCTGTAGGAGTGGTTTCCCCATTGGTGGTTCAGTTTGTCTCGGGGTGTGCCGAAGAATCCTGAAGACTGGTATTCGGCCTGTCGGGGTTTGGAGTTTTGTTTGCTTCTGCAAACCTTTGCGATGTGACCTCGTTTCCCGCAAACGTGGCAGAGTGCATCGAGGAATTTGCAGCCGGATCGTGGGTGATTGGCTCCGCATCCTGCGCACGGTCGAAGTGAGTGTTGTGTGGACTGGTCTCGTTCCGTTCGGAGTCGGTTGACCTCTTCCTCATCGCTATCAGACGGGGACTCTAGGTCTTCGTGGTGAGTTGATACCGGGTGTCTCTCTGAGCGAGGCGAGGTATCGTTGGCTTGTTGTCGTGGCGGTGCGCTGGTGCGGAGCATTCGGGCTGCCGATTTTTTGGTTGCCTCCGCTGCAGTGGCTTCTTTAAGGGCATCGGTGAGGCTGATGTCCCCCTTAGCCATGATTTTACTCTGGATCGCACAGTCTTCTAGACCCAGAACTAGACGGTCTCGGAGGGCTTCTTCTAAGTCAGAGAACCCGCAGAGGCCTCCAAGGTTGCGGAGGTCTGCGACGTAGTTGGCAAGGCTCTCACCTTTCCGTTGGTTCCTCTGGTAATATTCGTGCCTTCTGACTAAGGTTGGCACGGTGGGCGCGTAGTGGGCCCGTAGTAAAGGCTCGAGGACGTCCCAGTCCATCGCTTTTACTTCGGCTGGCTTGGCAAGTGATTTCGCCATTTTAAACACGGTAGGCCCGCAGTGGGTTAGAAATATAGCTCTTTTTTTCCCGGTTGTTGCATCTTTCAAATTGTTGGTCTCCAGAAACATCTGGAACCTATCCATGTACGACTCCCAGTCTTCGGTTTCTGGGTCGAATGGAGCGGGTGGTACGGCACCGCTGGCCATGTTGCCGTTGATGGTGCGTGTTCGACCACGTGCTCTGTTGGTTGCTCTGTAGATCAGTCAGCTCTTCGGTCTCCGGATCCCACCTTCGTCGCCAGTGTTAAGTTTGGAGAATAATGGAGACCAGACATCTGACCAGTGACTTCAACTCTTTAATAACAGTAAATAGAACAGAACAGAGCAAGGCTAAGGGCAGCAGCAACCCTTTTATAGGGTTGGCTGCTACCCATTAACCAATAATATGTTCAATAAGTTCAAACTAATAACCAATAAGAAATGGCCTAATGTTGACCAATCAGGGACTGGTTATGGACCAATCCTTATTCATTGTATAAGGACCAATCGGGTGTGCACGCTTTCAAACCCTGATTTGCATTTAGGCTAGTTACTTTTATTGATTCACAACATTTAGTAATATAGATGATACCCACCCCACCCCCCATGGCCTTGATTTCACATGTCACACTAAGCGGTATTTCAGTTTCTTTGATTTATGCTAGTGGGATGTGTAAACCCATCTGATGTAATTTAGAAACTGTGATGTATAGATTTGCCATGTATGAAAAGCCAGTTGTGGATTTCTTAATAAATCATGGTCAAAGACAATTGTGTCCCAGCCTGTTGGTGGAAATCAGCAAAAGAGGGAAAGAAGCACTAAGACTTTTGATCAACAACCAATCAGTGAAGAACCTCCTGAAGAGTTCTTTTGTGATGTGTTTCCTGCCCTCATTTTGCATTTCCTGGGCTGCTGGATCTGTAACTTTTTTATTTTTATTTATTTAATTTGATTTGTCAATCACTTACAAGATAATAGGTATAAGAATAAACATAGTTATGAATACATGAAATGGATACATATAAGAAAAATAAAAGAAGCAATAGGACAGGGACGGTAGGCACGTTGGTGCGCTTATGCACGCCCCCTACAGACCTCTTAGGAAAGGGGTGAGGTCAATAGTAGACAGTCTAAGGTTAAAGTTTTTGGGGTTTGGGGAAGAAACCACAGAGTCAAGTAGAGTATTCCAGACATTGACCACTCTGTTGCTGAAGTCGTATTTCCTGCAATCAAGTTTGGTGCAGTTAACCTTGAGTTTGTATCTATTGTGTGCTCTTGTATTGTTATGGTTGAAGCTGAAGTATTCATTGATAGGTAGGACATTGCAATATATAATTTTATGTACCATACTTAGATCGGACCGAAGGCGGCGTAGTTCTAGATTTTCTAGGTCTAGAATTTCAAGTCTGGTGGCATCAGGTATTCTGCAACAAGTAGAGGAGTGGAGAACTCTTCTTGTGAAATATTTCTGGACATACTCAACTGTGTTAATATCAGATACGTAATGTGGGTTCCAGACTGATGAGCTATATTCAAGTAGTGGTCTAGCAAATGTTTTTTATGCTCTAGTTAGTAGTGTGATATTACCAGAGCTACATAGGATTAGGTTAACAACTCTTAATGCCTTTTTGGCTATGTAGTTACAGTGGGCTCTAGCACTTAGATCATTTGAGATGAGAATTCCAAGGTCCTTGACAGAGTTTGGATAATCAACAAGGTCTTGACTATTCAGCCTGTATTTTATTTTTTGATTATTTTTTTTGCCAATATGTAAGACAGAGCTTTTATTTGTTGAGATTTGAAGTTGCCATTTGTTTGACCATTCTGATACAGAGCCGAGGTCTTTTTGAAGGGTAGCAAAATTATCTGTGGTGTTGAATAGCTTTACATCATCAGCAAAGAGAACACAATTGCTCTTAATATGACCAGAATTTGATAGGATGCTCCCAATTTTGATCATTTGTTGTCTGTTTGACAGGAATGCTTCTATCCAGTTATGTAGGTGTCTAGAGATACCATAGGATTTTAGTTTTAGGAGTAGTTTGTCGTGTACCACTGAATCAAAGGCTGTACAGAAGTCTATGTAGATTGCGTCTATTGCTTTGCCCTGATCGAGTTGTGTAGTCCATATGTTTTTGCAGTGTAAGAGTTGCAGATTACAGGATAGTTTTTTTCTGAAACCAAATTGTTTATTAGAGAGTAGGTTGTCTCTAAGTGAAGGATGATGAATTAGTTAATAATTGATTCCATGACTTTACACTTGACGCAGCATAAGGAGATTAGTCTGTAATTTTAAACTAGGCTGGGGTCTCCCTTTTTGAAGATGGGGATGACCGTGGCTTGTGACCATAGTTTTGACAAGGAGCTGGTCCTGAAAGAGTTTTCTAAGATTATGCTTAGAGGTTCGGCTATGGCAGTGGGTAGCTTTTTTAAGAAGTAGGCACATATCCCATTGTAGATTCATGAGATGTTGACAAACATGGATTCATGCATGTCCCGAAGGTGTTTTTTTTAAAAAAGGCAACTGGACTTTCTTGACTTTTTTTCTTTGAAAATGTTTTGCTTCTTATCCGAGAAGCTTCTTCAGATGCTTGAGAAGATGCTTGAAATATAGATACCACTCCAGTTGCCTTTTGAAAATAAAAACCACTTTTGATACAACTAGGACCTGGATCACTGAGAATCTTCATAAACATTTGAAATATATAGAAGTTCTGTGGTCATGTTTGGTTGCATAAAATCTTGTGCTCCAAGAGAGGATAAAATCTCAATGGGTCCATCTGACTCATTTGGGAAGGAGCTTGAAAATCAAGCTCAGTGGATGGGTAAGAACGTAGTGCTGGAATAACTTTCTCCTGATTCCTCTCTTCTCTTCTTAGAAGGACAACTACCAGAAATACAGATCTTGGGGACGTTGAGAGCAGGATATTCTACAAAGATCACCTGTGCAACTTTTGCAAGCTGTAGTTGGATGCCTCCAAAGTTCACCTGGAACGGCTTACCCGAAGGCATCGAATCTCCTTTGCAGCTTAATGGGACCCAGGTTTACTCAGTGGTGGATTTCTTACCTTCTGTTGCAGACCACAAGCAGAATATCACCTGCAGGGTCAATTACACAAATGGGAACAATTCTGTTTCCAGAGAGACAACCATCCAACTGAATGTCACTTGTGAGTGATCCTTTCTAGGACTGCATGGGTTCAAGCCCTGAATCCCAAGGCAATTTCAACTCGGTTCTGGTTTGAATAATTGAGCTATGCCACTGGCCTTTGCATCAGAGGGCAAAGCCCCACAGTTGCTGTTCTCTCTTTCGCTCAGCCTGGCTTCCTTTGAGAGGTGTTTTTCTTCACTAGCTTGTGGGGGAGAAGGGGACAACCAGGGATTTTCTAGGGCGGAGTTTCCCAGACTTCTCAACTTTAAGACGTGTGGATGTCAAATCTCAGAATTCCCCAATCAGCATGCCTTAAAATTGCTAAGGTTGAGAAACACCAATGTGGACATTATCCATGGTGGCGTAGTGGTTCGAGTGCAGTACTGCAAGCTACTTCTGCTGACTGCCGGCTGCCTGCCATTTGGCAAATCGAATCCCACCAGGCTCAAGGTTGACTCAGCCTTCCATCCTTCCGAGGTTGGTAAAATGAGGACTCAGAATGTTGGGGGCAAGAGGCTGACTCTGTTAACTGCTTAGAGAGGGCTGTAAAAGCACTGTGAAGTGGTATATAAGTCTAAGTGCTATTGCTAAGTGTTATTGCTATCCTATGAAAATGGAGGCCAATTCTTAGCATCTTGTAACCAAAAAGGGAGAGTGTGGAAGAGAAGAGGTTGGGAGACCAGCTCCAGGAAATCAACATGTAATTTGGGATCTGATTGTGTCTATTGGAAAGAATGTCTGAACTGAAGTATTTATTTTTCTCTTACAGTTAAACCGCAGATACTGATCAGGGGGGAACATTTTTGCTCCAATAAAAGTAAGTTGCATGATTCTCCCAGCAGCCTTGAGCTTAGGAAGGAGGTATCAGAAAGAGGCAAAAAAGGCTAGCAGGAAAGGTGAAGAACTTTGCTGACCACCTGGCATGTATTTTGGATGATTACAGTTCCCCAGGGTCAAGGGATCCCCATTTGCAATGAGAAGATGGTTGACTTAATAACTGCAGTGGTTTGTGATTTAAACAAAGGTCACAAAATCAGGGGTGATTCACTTAAAAAAATCATGTAGCCTAACAATGAAAATTCTGGTCTCAAAGTCAAGGACTATTTATAGACATAGTATTGTTCAGAATTGCCCTGGAAGTAAGAAGCAATTCAAACTATTGTCCATTTCAAATAATTGTCTGTCTGTTTGTCTCATCTATCTCTCTATCTCGTCTCTGTCTATCTGTCTGTTTATCTCTCTCGTCTTTCTCATCTGTCTAATCCCTTGGTCTCTAGCTTATCTACCTCATCTCTCATCTATCTCCTTTCTCTATCTATCTATCTATCTATCTATCTATCTATCTATCTATCTATCTATCTATCTATCTATCTATCTATCTATCATCTTCCACCTTTATTATTTTCAACAGTAACTCAAGGTGGTGAACATACACAATACTCCTTCTTCCTCCTATTTTCCCCACAACAACAACCCTGTGAGGTGGGTTGGGCTGAGAGAGAGGGACTACCCCCAAATCATATGTTTCCTATTCTAATTATTTGGTAATTCAGGACTCGTGTTTAGGAGGAAGTCATGAACAAATGTTGTGAGATGGCATCAGTTTCTTCTCTAAATTGCAAACTAAGATATTTTTTTACCTGTTGTAAAAAAGGCATGTTAGTAAAATCACTCGAGCACATGTTGAGATTTCTAGGCATTGTTTTCTCAGGGTCTCTCTCAAATCTTGCAGGTCAGCAAAGCTTCAGAAACATTTCTCAGCTCAAGGTACAAAAAGGGGATTGCATCCGGCTACGCTGCAAGGTAAAAGGCAACCCTTTGCCCCAGGTGACTTGGGTTAACGGAACCAAAGTCTTGAAGACAAAACCCCGAGCCTTGAATGTCCTGGAGCTTCCTGATCTTAAACCGGAAGATTCTGGGAAGTACACGTGTCAGGCAGCCAACGAATTAGGCTCTGTTGAAGCATCCCTTGAGCTCTCCGTAACAGGTATGTGAGGCAATTTTGAGGGATGGAAAGAGGGATGGAAAATCTGGAATTATGGGAAGTCCTAGCACTTATCCTTGTATTCAGAAAGTATTCAGACTCCCTTCATTGCAAGATCTGCAAGGAAGAATGGGCAGAAAACCCATCAATCCAGACATGCAAAGTTTGTCGTGTCACACACCCCAAAAAGGATGTAATTACTGCCAAAGGTGCTTCAGCAAAGTACCGAGAGAAGGGCCTGAATGCTTATGCCAGTGTGATATTTCAGGATTTCCACCCCACCCCCCGCACCTCTTTTTAATAAATTTACAGACCTTTCTAAAATTTTGTTTTCACTTTGTCATTAAGATAAAGATAAAGGTTCCCCTCGGACATACGTGCTAGTCGTTTCCGGCTCTAGGGGGCAGGGCTCATCTCCGTTACAAAGACGTCTCCATGGTCATGTGGCTGGCAGGACTAAACGCCGAAGGTGCACGGAACGCTGTAACCTTCCCACCAAAGTGGTGCCTATTTTTACATGCTTTCGAACTACTAGGTTGGGACAAGTAACTCTGTTACACGGCGCCAGGGATTCAAACCACTGAACTGCCAAACTTTCTGATCAACAAGCTCAGCATCTTAGCCACTGAGCCACCATGTCCCTTGGTTTTGTTTCTTTGTTTGTTTGCTTCGTTATTATGGGGTACTAAATGTAGATGAATGAAGGGGGAAAAAAACAATGAATTTCAACAACGGTAGAATCAGGCTGCAGCATAATAATAATTGACAGAAGTGAAGAGGGGTCTGAATACTTTCTGAATGCACTATAGCCAAGAAGGGATGGAATTTGGGGAATGCTGGGGCAGGGTTCTTTCCTTTTTTAATTTATTTATATATATATATATCCTGCTTTTATTAATATTTTCATAAGCAACTCAAGGTGGCGAACGTATCTAATGTTCCCTCCTCCTCCTCCTTTCTCCACAACAACAACCCTGTGAGGTGGGTTGGGCTAAGAGGGAGTGAATGACCCAAGGTCACCCAGTTGGTTTTCATGTCTTAGCGGGATTATAACTCACCATCTCCTGGTCATTGACCCAAAATCACCCAGCTGGCTTTCATGTCTAAGGGGGAACTAGAACTCACCATCTCCTAGTGATTGACCCAAAATCACCCAGCTGGCTTTCGTGTCTAAGGGGTAGGGGATGAGAACTCATGATATCCTAGTCATTCAGTCAGCTCAAGGTCATTCAGTTGGCTTTCATGCTGATGATAGGATTAGAACTCATCATCTTCTGTTGACCATCCCAACTTAGCCAGCTGGTTTTCATGGTTAAGGATGGGACTAGAACTCACCATCTCCTGGTTTCTGGACTGCTACCTTAATCACTAGAGCAAACTGGCTCTGTATTTAAATCCAAACTGGATTAGAAAAACAACAAACTATTGAACTCTATCTGTTCTTCTGTCCGTCCAAAGACCCAATTAAAACCCTGCTTCTCAAGGTGACTGGTGCCCTTGTCGTGCTTGCTGTTATCATGATCATCACTGGGGTCATCCTTGCTTCTAAAAGGTAGGTAATTGTGGGAGTTTTTTTCTGGATTGATCGATGAACGATAAGGTTGAAAATATATGTTGGAAGATAATGTCATCTTCTGAATTTCAGGATATTCTTATTTGGCATGCTTACCATATTTTTTTGTAAAAAGAATAAAGGTGGGATATTAATGTGAGTAAATAAAAAAACACACATAAGCTATGGTTTCTCCTTAGCACTTGTAAAATGATAATAGTTATTCTGTTTACCCTGTTATACTGGTGAGTTTCATTTCAGGCTTACTATTGATTTGGAGGTTTTAAACTGAATGGAGTTAGACATGACTGGGGGAACATGGAAACTTTGTAAAATTGATTACAAAGATAGATAGATAGATAGATAGATAGATAGATAGATAGATAGATAGATATATGATTGATAGTTATTAGATAGATGAGATAGAGATAGATGAGATAGGTGAGATAGATAGATATGAGATAGAGTGATGAGATAGAGAGATGAGATAGATGAGACAGACAGACAGACAATCTAGGCCAGGGGTCTGCAACCTGCAGCTCTGGAGCCACATGCGGCTCTTTCGGCCCTCTGCTGAGGCTCCCTGTCGGCTGATCCCACCACTGGCTGGCCCCTCCCCTCCCAGTCACTCCTTGCCTGGCCTGAGAAAATAAAGGGGATGGTGTGGGATGGAGACTTGCTCCATATTCCAGAGCAGGACGTGACTGGGTGGGAGGGAGTGATGTCGAGTTGGCCACACTCACCCAGTCACACTGGTTGTTAAATTACTGGGTTTTCTTTTCTGTGGGAAATGGGCCCAAATGGCTCTTTGAGTGTTTAAGGTTGCAGAACCCCTGATCTAGGCAAAAACTGGTGCTCTCTGAGCTTGCTTGTTTTCCTGCAGACATTTCATTACCCTAATTAGGTAACATCACCAGTGAATGACAGATAGATAGATAGATAGATAGATAGATAGATAAATAGATAGATAGATAGATAGATAGACGGACAGAGAAACAGACAGAAGCTTTGCTTTTCAGATCCCTTGGGGAAATTTCTGCTTTTGCAGAAACATTTGCAAATTTGTGTAACTCATTTATTGGAACTTTCCAGATACTTTCCCCCGTCCAAATAAATGTGTTCATCTAGAGATGGTGCCCTCTCATAGCATCAGTGCTTTGATCGGAGGTATCAAGATATTGGTAGCAAAAAACCCAAATAAAACTCTATAAAAAAAAAGATATTGATAGCACAAAACTCAACAGCTGGGAGCCTCGGTTTGAGGCCTCCTGCCAATTTTTATAGCCTCAGCATTCTTGTATGATATTATTACTCTATGCATTGGTAATTCCTTCTCCTTCATTCTATGCCATTAAAATAAGAACTGACTATAAAGATTAACTCTCTCTTTCTTTCTCAAAAGTTAACTTATAAGACATATATAAATGTCCTATTATGTTTTAGAATTGTCTTAAATTTTTTATTTTGTTCCTATGAGTTTATGTACCATTGTCAATGTTTTATTGCCACTGATATATTTCTCTTTCTGGCTGTTCTTCCTTCCTTCAGACATGAAAAAAATCTATGAATTCCCACTTTGGTTTATTAGTTCCTCACATACTTAGTTGATTATTATCTGGAGTAATATTAAGTCTGAGTAATCTCTGTTCATAAAATACGCAACCTTTTCTGACAATAACAAATTATTTAATCTTCTCTGGCAAAGTTGCTCGTATTTATAACGGAACAAATTAAATATGCTTTGTTAGAATCAAATCATACTCGGGAACCTTCAAAGGGGAGAGAAGACCTAGGAAAACTTCTCACAGACTTTTTAATTTTTTTTTAAAAATAATGTTTATTGAAAGTTTCCAAAAAAAAAAAAAAGAATATTTAAAAAAAGAGAAACATGTTCTCACATTTTTGCAACATTTTCATAGCAGTGTACATTTCTATTAGTGTCAATTGAAGTCATTTGCTACAAGTAAATCTATAACTTTTTTCCTAAATCCTTACCATGATTCTCACAAAATAAGGCCGGGCCTTTTTTTTTTTTTTTTTGACCCCCCAAAAAATGGCTAGGCCACCCCGCCCTTCCCCCCCCATTTCACTTCACCTCGTGTAGTTTTAACGAACGATGTGAGAAATGGTGGGGAAACACATGGATTAAATAGGCCTAAATTTTGGGGGTGGGGCTTAATTTCACCTCATGCCTAGAAATCATGCTGGGCCTTCCTATTGGTAGAGGCCGTATTGTTGGAGAAACACGGTATTTATTTATGTTATTATTACATTTATAATACAATATTTATTTAATTATATTACTTTACATATATACATAACTGTATATATAGCTCACAGACTTTTATATACAAGTTTATCAGTGGTGGGATTCAAATTTTTTACTATCGGTTCTGTGGGCATGGCTTGATGGACGTGGCAGGGGAAGCTTACTGCAAAATCCCATTCCCTCCCACCAGGCTAACCTGCTTTCCAGCTCCGTTCTCCTGTGCAGGGCAACTAAAGAAGACCCAGCCAATCAGCTGGGACTCAATGGGAGACGGAGAATAGATGGGGGCGGGGCCAGTCAGAGGCGGGATTTGCCGGTTCTCTGAACTACTCAAAATTTCCGCTACCGGTTCTCCAGAACTGGTCAGAACCTGCTGAATATCATCTCTGAAGTTTATATACAAGACACTGACTAAACCTTACTTGGATCATTTGGTTTGTTATTTACTTATTTATTTATCCAATTCATATGACCACCCATCTTAAGAAAAGTGATTTTGGGCAATTTACTATTTTTTCTATCTAATTTCTTCTGCTTTTTCTATTAATTCTCAGAATTTGCTTGCCCCACAGCTAAGATGATATGCAGCGAATACCACCACTCTTTTAAACTCAATTTTATTCCCTTTTGAATTCCTGCATGGGATGGAAATTCTGTCTCCTTACCGTTTATCCTACCTTTTCTTAACTTTTTTTTCCCTAACTGTACAATATGTTAATGTTGTTTCCATTCAATGTTTCATGCCTATTATTAAAAAGATGAATAGGGGACTGGAAACCAAAACATATGAAGAACAATTGCAGGAATTAGGTATGTCTAGTTTGATGAAAAGAAGGACCAGGGGTGATTTGATAGCAATGTTCCAATATCTCAGGGGCTGCCACCAAGAAAAGGGAGTCAAGCTATTCTCCAAAGCCCCTGAGGGCAGGACAAGAAGCAATGGGTGGAAACTAACCTAGGAGAGAAGCAACTTACAACCAAAGGGAAAGTTCCCGACAGTTAGAACAGTTTATCAGTGAAACCACTTCCTCCGGAAATTGTGGGTTCTCCAACACTGGAGGTTTTCAAGAAAAGATTGGACAGCAATTTGTCTGAAACGATTTAAGGTCTCCTGCTTGAACAGGGAAGTGGATTAGAAGACTTCCAAGTTCCCATTCAACTCTGTTATTCTGTTATTGTTATGCTTCCGTTTATGAAAATGAGAATATTGTGTCTCATTTCTAGAATTAGTGTAAGCATATAATCACCCACTGGGGAAATTCTTATTCTCTGGGAAAGCAAGCACTTTCCCCTCCTTGGGAAGTGGTTTAGCTTCCTTCATGTACATCCTGTTACATAATTCCAGTCCTGTGAATCAGCATTCTTACTAATGATATGTATACGTGGAGGAAAAGGATATTTGCCAATGTTTATTACTCATAACAAGGAACTTTAACTGAGCCCAGACAATCCGCATGTAAAAGGAATTAATTATTATTATTATTATTATTATTATTATTATTATTATTATTATTATTATTAATTGCACAGTCAGCCACGTGTTTGGCATTTTTCTCTACCTATCGTTGTTATTGTTGTTGTTGTTGTTGTTATTATTATTATTATTATTATTATTATTATTATTATTATTATTATTATTATTATTATATTCAGATACTGGCAGAAGAGAAAAAAGACTGACTCCAACACAGGAAATACCGTAACGAATGTCAAGGTTTGTAATGCCTCCTTTTCTACTGAAATTCAAAGCAAGGGCATTTTGATATCGTGCCACCAAAACAGAGCATCTCAAATGGATGACTGATCAGGCAGGTGGGACTAAATAGCCCACTGTTTCTTTTCTCACACTCATCTCCTGCAACTCAATAACTCGGTAGGAGTTGTGCAAAAAATTGGGAGATTCCTCTTTGAGGTCCACTAGACCAGGCGGTCCTCCAACCTTGGCCACTTTAAGCCTGGAGGACTTCAACTCCCATTGCTGGATGGGGAATTCTGGGAGTTGAAGTCCACCAGGCTTAAAGTTGCCACGGTTGGAGAGCCCTGCACAGAGCAAGCTGTGCTCTTCCTTCAGCGCTGGCTGGGCTTCAGCTGTACTTCCCTTTAGCCAAAGCGACGGCCTCGCCTCTTTCTGACCTGCAATCAGGAAGTCTTGAGATGCAAGGCATTTCCCCTACAAGTTGGGGACAATGTGTCCTCACAGAGTTAACCTATTGCATTTGGTTCTTGGCTTCTGTCCCATCTCTCAAGTGGTTGAGATGAACTTGATTTTGCACGATGAGACCAGGCCTGAATTGCAAGTGGCATTCGAAGAGAAAAGGGGCTTTATTATTGGCCCCGTTGTCTATGGAGTTTCCCAGTCATCCGATTGTCCCAAAGGTGCTTTTTCAAGAGGCAACTGGACTTTCTGTTTTTATCCTTGAAGATGTTTCATTTTTTCATCCAAAAAACTTCTTCAGTTCTGACTGAATGGTGCGGAATGGAAGGATTTATATTCTTTGCAGTCATCTGGGCATTAGCACCCTTTCTTTCATTTTATATTAAGGTTTTGTTTTATTGTATAAAATATGAAGAAGAGAAGAAAAATAGGAAATTATGGGAAGAAAAGGGAGCTGGGGAAGGGGGGTGTGAGATACAAGGGAAAAGAGAGAGAGCAAAAAAGGACATTGACTTCTGACTCTTCTTAGCACAGTACAAGGTAAAAATACTCCAACTTCAACTTTTTGCTTTACCCAGCACTCTTTCTGACAGTTGTTGACACCATTTGGGGATTTATCTATGTCTCAGGGTCACCTGAATGGATGTAGAGCAATGGTGGGATTGAAAATTTTTTATTACTGGTTTTGTGGGCATGGCTTGGTGGGCGTGGTGTGGCTTGGTGGGCGTGGCAGGGGAAGGATACTGCAAAATCTCCATTCCCTCTCCACTCCTGGGGGAAGGTTACTGAAAAGTCCCATTCCCTCCCCACCCCACTAACCTGCTTTCCAGCTCCATTCTCCTGTGCAGGGCAACCAAAGAAGACCCAGCTGATCAACTGGGACTCAGGAGGCAGATAATAATTGGGAGCGGGGCCAGTCAGAGGTGGTATTTGTCACTTCTCCAAACTACTCAAAATTTCCACTACCGGTTCTCCAGAACTGGTCAGAACCTCCTGAATACCACCTCTGATATGGAGCCTTTTTGGAATTTGCTGAAAGGACTGTGTTGTAAGCCAGGGGTCACCAACCATTTGGACCTCAGGGACCACCAAACTCATCATTTTAAATACCATGGACTAGAGACCCTGGGAAAGTCCCCCAAAAAGTCTGCAGGAAAATTCTCCACCCCGTTTTCCTACCGATCGATCATTCTTTATTTGGGATTGCAGGATATTATCTCCAGCTATGTTCCTGGGGGGTGGGGGGTGGGGGGTGGGAGAGAGAGAGAGAGACAGAGAGAGACTTTTGGCTTCATGCAAGGAAA
The DNA here is from genome assembly GCF_049901735.1 of Notechis scutatus. NCBI lineage: Eukaryota > Metazoa > Chordata > Lepidosauria > Squamata > Elapidae > Notechis > Notechis scutatus. Next base: position 20,369,171 of record NC_142016.1, on the reverse strand, counting down.
GCAGCAGAAGCAGCAGAAGTCTTTCTTTTTCTCCCCCAAACTCTGCCAGAAATGAGTGTTTGTGAAACTTGTCACGCCGGTGCAGCCTCTTGGAGCAGGAGGCCTTGCAGGGTCCCAAAGACTCATTTCTGGCAGAATTTGGGGGAGAGAAAGAAAGACTTTTGCTGCTTTCCTTGCGTGTAGTCAAAAGCAGAAGAAGAAAGAAGCGGAAAGAAGCAGCCCGGTGGCCAGGCAAGGTGCGTGGGGTGAGTGGGGCAACTTTCCCCCCTCCACCCTTTCCCTCCTCCCCCCACTACCTCGTGTTGTTTGCAATGCAAGCGATGCTAGCCTTGTGTTTCCACAGGCCATGTGGGCGGCGCAGCCTTGTGTTCCTGCGCAGCCTGAATTAATTGCTTTGGAGGTTGTTTTAGGGGTGACATTTCTCTGTGGACCACCAACATTTTCTCGTGGACCATCAGTGGTCCCCGGCCCACTGGTTGGCAACCACTGTTGCAAACAGGAGATAGGTGGTATCCGCAGTGGTGGGATTCAAATAATTTAACAACCGGTTCTCTGCCCTAATAATTTCTTCCAACATCCAGTTCACCAAACTGCTCAGAAAGTTAACAACCGGTTCTCCCGAAGTGGTACGAACTGGCTGAATCCCAACACTGGGTGTCCGTAATGGAAGGGTTACAACCCCACCTATCTCCTGTTTGCAACAGTCCTTTCAGCAATTCTCCCCCATTCAGTCAAAACTGAAGAAGCTCCTTGGATGAGAAGCGAGACTTCTTCAAGCAAAAACAAAGGAAGTCCAGTTGCCTTTTGAAAAAGCACCTTTGAGACATTATCCCCAATCATTACAATACCATGAGAGACAATGGAAACTGTTGGTAAGTTTGAAGATATATAGCTAAGGTGCTTCCTCCAGAGTTATGGGTCCTTTGGGGAATGCTTATTCCTAATTGGTGGGGAAATTATTGGTTTCTGTTGACTCTCCTGTTATTATAACTACTGGGCCAATAGTAGGGAGCCTGCTTCTCTTCTGAGACTACCTGCAATTCAGGACTGATCTCATCAGCCATATGTAATACTGCTGGATCAGAAATTTTCCGAGAAGCAAAATCAAATTTACTTTTAGATTCAGAGTTTCTGATAAATTAGGGGGGGCGGGTGGGAAAGCTCCACAAGGATATGACTGAGATTTTACTGCGTCGGATTTTCTTCCTTTCATCCTTTCTCAAATGCTGGAATTCAGTGGGATTGCTTTGCAAACAGAATTAATGAAATTAATTGTAATTAAGCACCAAGAGAAATTGGTGTTCAAAGAATTAATTCATTATTGTTCAAAGAATTAATTCAGGGTACTCACTGCCAAAGTGGGTAGTGAAATCCACTGATTTTGGAGATATAAAACGGGAGGAAAAAAACCATTTATGTGAAGGAGATATATTCACAAGAGATAAACTAGTCCATATATTCAGAATCTTTGAATACTAGATGCTAGGAACAAATAGTACAGATGGACAATGATCATGTTCTGCTTGAATCTGAATGGATAATTTTGGAAACAAGATGTGGCATGGCTATGTTTCCCAACCTAAACAACTTTAAGATGTGTGGACTTCAACTCCCAGGATTCTCCCAGCCAGCATGCTGACTTGGGGAATTCTGGGAGTTGAAGTCCACACATCTTAAAGTTGGGTTGAGAAACACTATGGTATGGATTATAATGGTAGACTCCAACATAAAATGGTAGATTCCAATATTCCTGTACTATTATTTTCTAAAAAGATTAAGTATGATTATATTTTGGTGCCTCAGTAAAATGCTTTAATCTCAATATGCCAGGTATTTTTAAAGTTCTGGATGATAAATCTCAAAAACTGAATTTTGGGAGAGAGGGAAATGAAACATTCAGTCCACCAAAGTTCAAACAGATTTTTTTTTAATATGAAATGTTATTTCCAAAATAACCTTAAGCAAACTTTTTTTCCCAGTTTGCAGAACTGATTTCCTTAGGGTTGTCTGTTTCTGCTGATTCTTCTTATTTTGCTTCTGCTTATTCTAAAAAAAACAAAAACAAAACAATTGCAACGTGGTTTGTGGTAGACTATAAAATTAGTTTAAATTTTAAGGTGTGTGTTGCTGGAAGAAATATCCTTCTGGGTCCAGTTCCAAGTGGGGAAAAAGACACTGGAAATATGGAGCCTGTTTGGAAAGATGGTTTAATAGTGGACAGGATCACATGCCTTGGAGCTCCTGGGTGGAAAAATGGGGAAAGAGATGCTGAGAGCGCCTGGGTTTTATGCCCTCTGTTGGGATTTGAATTTGAGCTTGTATTCTGATTGGTTGTCAGACTCCCATGGGGCCACGCAGGGGCAAGTCTATAGGCTGTCCTGAGTCCCAGGCTTGGTTGAGCCTTGCTGGATGATGATGTAATGAAAGGACTTTAGGATTCCTATTATGGGTCTGCCTGAAGAAGGTAGATCTTTGTTATGTAGAATAGACTGGCCCAGGCCTTAATGGCCCATTAGCAAAAGTGGGAGGGAGGCTGAGTTTCTACTTCTCTTTTAGGGGAAACATTCTGCCTTTTAAATATATCCTTAAAAATATTTCATTTTCCTAGGAGAGGGGTGGGTTTTAACTTCCAACAGTGTTAATGGTGGCATTCCACTCAATTCCTCTCTTCAAACAGAAACCCAACACTTCGGACCTTGCTGTACAGGAAGTGAATGGCGTCCCCTTCAAACCCAGAAGCACCCATGAATCTGTGGATGGAGATCCCAGAGACCCTGAAGAAATCCATTATGCGACTCTTACATTCAACACACCAAATCCTAAGCAAGATATAACTGCAGAAGAAACCCAAACGGATTATGCTGAAATCAGACATTGCAATTCTCGGGGAAAAGAAGCATGAAGTTTTTAAAGGAATTCCTCTGTTCTGATCACCAGCCAGAGTCTTTGGAAGTTGCCACCTCCTGTTTAGACTTGAAAACCTTGTCTTGTCTCTGTTTCTGTATATCCTCTTTGGAGATAGGAACTGCCCAGCCAACTGTTAAGCCCCAAACAACACAGCAGGACCAGGGAAGTGAAACTCACGTGGAATTTCAGCAATCGGGTTTAATACCAAGAAATAAAGGGTTGAAATACAGACTCTTGGAAACAGAATGAATAAAATGATTCCACATTTATGAATGGCGTCTTTCCCCCCCTCCCAACAATGCAAAATTGAAAGGTTAAATGCTTCCACCACCACCCCACACACACCCTACCCCAGAATAACTTGGCACTCAGATACCCATCTGCTCTTTGTTTCTAGTGTTTGAAATGCTTCCCTTCTTTCGGGGCTACAGTGCAGTTCTCTTATCAAAGTGCTTCAATCCAACAGTTTCACATTAAGTTACCCATTTGAGAATCACAGTGGCCTTCTCTCCATCTTAAAGCGGCCGAGTGTTCCCGGGAGGAGATGCAGCTGCTTTAAAGAGCTACGTTCCCTTTTATGTGGCCCCCTGAAGCCCCTTCTAAAGATTGAGTCCAGCCTTAAAAGAAAAATAGGTAAGAGACGCTTCGAACTGCGAGATGGGCGGCATATAAATTTAATAAATAAAGAAATCATGCCAATGATGCCTATTGAACATCTGGAGACTAGATGCGGTCTATGACTTCCAAGGAAGAAATGACAAGCTGAAGAAAGTGTTCTGAAAAGTGGATACTTATGTGTGTAAGAGTTTCCCAAACAAGACCATTTAAAGACACGTGGACTTCAATTCCCAGATTTCCCCAGCCAGCTATGCTCATGTTTGGACTTAAAATGGCCAAGGTTGGGAAACCCTGGTATGCAGAAGTACAGATGTTTAAACTTCCCTGAAGTACTCAATGCATTGCGGTATTGGGTAATAGGGAAGAGAAGGATAGCAGAAATACTTTTACACACCACTTCCTCTTTGCGCTGCAGAAGTCTCACAACGATGTACTTATTTGCCACAAATTTCTGTGAACCACACTCAATGCAAAACCTCTAGGAGCAAACACCGCCCCCCTTTCAAAGTCTGAAGAATGAGTTCTCAACTCTTCCTGAAAATAACAGTCGCTCGCTGTTAGATACAGATACAGATTAACAGAGTTGGAAGGGACCTTGCAGGTCATCTAGTCCAACCCCCTGCCCAAGCAGGAGCCCCTACACCAGTGGTTTCCAAACTTTGTCAGTCCACCACCCGCTTGGTGCTACAAACTCATCCTCAGTGCCCTCCACCCAGGGGTGGGATTCAAATTTCTTAATTGGTTCTGTGGGCGTGGCCTAATTTGTGGGTGTGGCTTGGTGGTCATGTGACTGACAAACCAAATATAAGTGGTCCTCGTTTAATGGCCGGTTGCTTAGTAAGTGTTCTAATTTATGACTGACCTCTCCTAGAGCTACTTGACCTGTTTGGAGTTTTGACAGCCGTGCACACACACACACACACACACACACACACACACACACACACACACACAAACACAAACACACAAACACACATAAACACACTCTCTTCTAACCCTGCTGGAGCAGGTGGTTGTATTTGATATCTCATTCACTTTCTCCTACCTCTCTTTCTTTCTTTCTTTCTTTCTTTCTTTCTTTCTTTCTTTCTTTCTTTCTTTCTTTCTTTCTTTCTTTCTTTCTTTCTTTCTTTCTTTCTTTCTTTCTTTTTATGTCCCTTCCTTCCACCCCCTCTCTTTTTTGGCTATCCTTTTTCTTCCTTTCTCTCTCTCTTTTTCTTTCCCTTTTCTCTTTCTTTTCTTTCTTGTCCCTTCTCTCTCTCTTTCTCTCTCTCTTTCCCTCTCTTTTTCTCTTTCTCTCTCCCTCCCTCCCTCCATATCCCATTCACGTTCTCCTCCCTCCCTCTTTCTTTCTTTCTTTCTTTCTTTCTTTCTTTCTTTCTTTCTTTCTTTCTTTCTTTCTTTCTTTCTTTCTTTCTCTCATTCCCTCTCTCTTTCTCTTTCTTTCTCTCTTTCCCCCTCTCTCTTTCTGTCCCTTTCTTCCACCCCCCTCTTTTTCTATTCCTTTTCTTCCTTTCTCTCCCTTTCTCTTTCCCTTTCTCTTTCTTTACATTCTTGTCTGTTCCTTCTCTCTTTCCCCCTCTTTCTCTTTCCCTCTCTTTCTCTCTCTCTTTTCTCTCTCTCGCTCTTTCTTTTCTCTCACTCTTTCTCTCTCTCTCTCTCTCTTGTTCCCTCTCTCTCTTTCCCTCTCTCTCTATCCCTTCCTTAACCTATCTACCTATTTTCTTCTTCCTTCCTTCCTTCCTTCCTTCCTTCCTTCCTTCCTTCCTTCCTTCCTTCCTTCCTTCCTTCCTTCCTTCCTTCCTTCCTTCCTTCCTTCCTTCCTTCCTTCCTTCCTTCCTTCCTTCTTCCTTCCTTCCTTCCTTCCTTCCTTCCTTCCTGCTTCTTCCCTTCCTTCTCCTTTCTTCTTCCCTTCCCCTCTTTCCTCCTTTTTCTTTCCTTGCTCTCTTCCCATCTTCCCTTCTTTTTCTTTCTCTTTCCTCTTTCCCTTCTTGCATGTTCAAATGCAAAAGGGGAAACATTTCTCCATTGGTTTTTAATTTGTTCTGACAATTCCTCTGCCAGCAAAAACGTAGCCCCCCCCCCCCCGCACCCCATTTTTGGCCTGTATGGCTTCCTGTAGCCCTATGCCTGTAAAAACAGAGCGGGGGGGGGCACACACCCCCTGAGCTTTAAGCACCCCTATCCTAGAAAGATCATTTGCCTCTACACACAGAATCTTTGCAAACACGTTTGCCAGGTATTTCTTCCCTCGGTGCACATTTTTAAGTAATGGATTGTGGATGAAAAAGACACAACTTGTGAGATTTAAAAGCAGCCCTGATGGTTATGCAACCTGCTGTTATTATCAATAATACTGCGAAGAGTGTTCAATTTCACCAGCTTTTAAAGGAAATAGATGCTGGCATTAAGCTCTACTTCCCTTTGTTTTTGTAGCTGGGAAGACAAACCTCTGCTTGTTTAAGGGATTGTTTGTCTGTTTGCTTGCATCGAATGTGCCCTAACTGAAAACACTGCAATTTTAGGCATTGATACGTGGAAGTAAATCTCCACCGCACACTTATTATTATTATTTTTATTATTATTATTATGCAGACTACTGATAGATAGGGCTACTCTGCCTAGCCCTTTCTGCATGCCATCTGAAAATTACAATCAGTAAACCAGAACTTTCTCATCATGCCTGTAAATGCATTTATTTTTCATTTTGTTTTGAGCCCTCCGACGTGGTAAGCAAATTTAGCTCAAGCCATGGAATAATAGAACATTTGGAGGCTGGTGAGGAGGGAGGATGAAGGAAGGGAAGGATACAGGGAGCATTTTAGTTGGTCATCTCCACCCTTCATTCCTGCAAGCAGCCCCCAACTTACCTCCACAACGGAGCCCAACAGTTGTGTTGCTAAGTGAGACAGTGGTCAAAGCGAGTTTCGCCCCCTTTTACAACCTTTCTTACCACAGTTGTTTAGTGAATCACTGCAGCTGATAAATTAGTAATCTGGTCATTAAGAGAATCCGGCTTTTCCCATTGACTTTGCTTGTCAGAAGGATGCAAAAGGGGATCCTGTGACCCTGGGACACGGCAACGGTTGTAAGTATGAACCAGTGGCCAAGCATCTGAATGTTGTTCGTGTGATCACGGGGGTGCTGCAATGGTTGTAAGTGTGAAAAAGGGTCGTAAGTCACTTTCTTCAGTTCTGTTGTAACTTCAGTCACTAAACAAATGTAAGTCAGACTCTCTCTCTCTCTCTCTCTCCAGACAACACTGTTTATTAAGCACTAAGAAATGTGTGTGTGTGTGTGTGCGTGTGTGTGGATAGACAGATAAATGAGGTAGAGAGAGAAGAAAGAGATGAGGCAGACAGACAATCTAGACAAAAACTGGTGCTCTCTGAACCTGTTTTCTTGCAGACATTTCATTACCCTAATTAGGTAACATCATCAGTGACAGATAGAAGAGAGAGAGAGAGAGAGAGATACAAGATAGATAGATAAAGAGATAGGTAGGTAGGTAGGTAGGTAAGTAGATAGATAGATAGATAGATAGATAGATAGATAGATAGATAGATAGATAGATATACTGGATGGATGGATAGATAGATAGATAGATAGATATACTGTGTTTGTATGTGTATATATACTATATATATTTTGGTTATTCGGGTTTTCTCCTGCGTAAAATTGGAAGTATTTTGGTGACGTTTTGACGAAATCTCATTCGTCATCGTCAGGCTTGTGTCTTCGGCTTTGTGCTTCTTGGAGTAATGTGAGCTTGCAATGAAGTTGACGAATGAGATTTCATCGAAACATCGCCAAAATACTTTCAATTTTATGCGGGAGAAAACCCGAATAACCAAAGATCCACATACAAATACCCGCGAAAACCTCAGAAAACAAATGTATGTATGTATATATGTGTGTGTGTGTGTGTGTGTATGTATGTGTGTGTGTGTGTGTGTGTGTGTGTGTGTATGTATAGATAGATAGATAGATAGATAGACAGACAGATAGATACATCCACATATATATAGATATATACATACACATATATAAGAAAACAAATACACACACACACACACACACACATATATATATAGAGAGAGAGAGAGGAGAGAGAAAGGGAGAGATAAAATTGAGGGATCTATAGGGCAGGTTTAACAAACTTTAATCCCTTCTAAGTGTCTATGGAGATTCTCAGCCATCCACATCATGGTTGTCCCAAAGGGGCTTTTTCTAGAGGCGACTGGTTTTTTCAAGGAAAAACCAGAAAGTCCAGTTGCCTCTTGAAAAAGCACCTTTGGGAATCCTTTCTAAGGATTAAAAGCAGGGCATCTTCCAGCAGATGGTGCTCTACACAAGTTTATGAAGTCCTGAGCACACAGCTATAGTAGCTACATATTATTTTTTTTCATTCCCACCCTCCCACTTTGTTCCCCTCTGTGTGTGCCTGAAGCGTGTTTGCCAATCTATAAATGTTTCATATCAAGAGCGTGTTGGAAAGCATTTGATAGGAGTGTGTGGAGTGCCTGAGGATGGAGGCACAGAGGGGGCCCCGGGCTTTGACTTTTGTCTGAGTGTTCATTTTCTTCCCTTTAAAAAAAAAAAAAAAGAAACTGTAAAGGCCAAAAGCGTTTTAGACCTTCATGCTGCTCTTTTCATACGAACAAAACTTTTCCAACTTGTTTGTAACTCCAGAGCTCAGCTGTTTTATTAAGCTACATAAAGTATTCATCAGAAGTGCCCCCCGAATGTTTGCACAGGAAGAATCCAGCGTATAAATGGTGCCTCCGTAATTAACATTAGACAACTAGCCTACAATCCTGGGCCTTTTAAGGTTGATTTGGCAAGAGCAAATTAATCCCCTGAAGTCTTTTCCGGAAGCTTTAGTATATTAGCTTGCATTCGCAACTATAGTTCAAAGCACCAGGAAGAGGATAATTTTAAAATACAGAAGCCTTTTTCCATAAGCACCCTTGGTTATCAAATCTCCAATTATAGCACAGGCTGTAAAGATCTGGATAAAGATCAGAGCACAGACGAAGAAAGCTTTCTATTCAGTATCTCTTTGTTGCCATCTAGTGCTCATTCCCTGGGTTGAAACCCAGATATCATTGCAAACAGACGCTTAAAAAAATAATTATCATCTGAGGAAGCTTATATCTTTGATACTGTCGGAAGAAATGTCCATCTGGGTTCAGTTCCAAGTGGGGAGAAAGACACTGGAAATATGGAGGCTGTTTGGAAAGATGGTTTCATGGTGGACAGGACCACATGGGTTTGAGGTCCTGGGCAATTGATGACATGAGAGAGGGAGGGGGAGAGGGAGAGGGAGAGGGAGAGAGAGAGAGAGAGAGAGAGATTTATAACCTCTCTTGGGCTTTGAACTTGCTGTGGCAAGGGCATGTTTTCTGATGGTTTGTCAGACTCCCATGGGGCCATGCAGGGGTAATTTGTAGGTTGTCTTGAGTCCTAGGCTTGGTTGAATCTTGCTGGATGATGTAATGAAGGGCCTTTGTGCAATTTCTATTATGGCTTAATGGCTTTGTCCTGTTTTGGATCTGAGTGAGGGCTAATTCTATCACCCTGGAGCTGAACATCTTTTGTCTTGTAGAGAAGATGTCACCAAAATATCTGCTGGGGCTAAGTTTCTGTGTCCCTTAAGATTTCTCTTTCTCTTTTAAGAGAAATATTCTGCCTTTTTTCAATATTTCCTAGAATATTTCATTCTTCTAGGAGAGGGGTGGGTGCTAACTTTCCACAACACAATATCTATCGATCTACCTAAGAAGAATATATATGCATACGTATATGTAAAAATATAAACTACAGACAGAGAAATAACTTGAGTAAATAAAGTTACTTCCAAGTTTTCAGAGATTCCTAATGCACAGGTCCTCATGAAGGAGGAAAAGAAATCCTGCTTCTTCCATCCATGTGTCATGTCTCATGTCCACCAGAGAAGCTCCGGAGATGCTCTGAATACAGAATTCACTGTTGACTTTGGGGACCAAGCCAAAGCAATTGCTAAATGAAAAATAGCAATAGCTATAGCAATTAAGACTTATATACTGCTTCACAGTGCTTTTACAGCCCTCTCTAAGCAGTTTACAGAGTCAGCATGTTGCCCCCAACAATCTGGGTTCTCATTTTACCCACCTCGGAAGGATGGAAGGCTGAGTCAACTTTGAGCCGGTCAGGATTGAACTGCTGGCAGTGGGCAGAGTTAGCCTGCAATGCTGGATTCTAATCACTGTGCACAATGGAAGGGAGGGAGGGAGGGAGGGAGGAAGGAAGGAAGGAAGGAAGGAAAAAGGAAGAGCAATAGCACTTAGACTTATATACCGCTTCACAGTGCTTTACAGCCCTCTCTAAGTGATTTACAACAATCTGGGTCCTCATTTTACCGACCTCAGAAGGATGAGGCTGAGTCAACTTTGAGTCTGGCGAGATTCAAACTGCCAAAATTGCTGGCAGATGGCAGTCAGCAGAAGGAGCCTGCAATACTGCACTCTAACCACTGCGTCACCACGGCACTTTCCTTTGGGTGTGTAGATGGCCTTTCTTTATTGGCATAAGCTCCTGTTCTCAAAACTCACCATTCTGATCATCTACCAACCTGTTTTCGACAAACATGGCAGACGCCAAAAGGGCAACCCAGAGATACAAAAATGGCTTGCGATCCTAAGCGGAGACCCTGATCCTCATCTTCTGTCCCCGGCTCTCAGGGACTCTTGCATGAATCTTTGCTGTCAGGAATGTTGTGGGGTGATTTATGTTGTTTCCTAGCCCAGTCTCTGGGTTGCAAATTTCTCCTCCTTCCTCGTAGGAAATAAAACGAGACCAGCATTTCTGTTCTATCCTTTGGGATAGACACGATTTTATTCCGCAGCGGCTGCTCCTGGGGGAGCCCTGCACCTGGGAGAAAAGAGAAAACAGTTTGATCTGATGGCTACTAAGTTTTAATCATGTTTCTTTCTCCTCTTTCTCCTCTAATTTGATCATTTATTCATGAAGGCATTAAAGCTGATGTATGACTCGCTCGGGATCCCCGCCTTGATTCCCCAAACAAAATCAAAAGCACGTCATCAGCAAATTTATTAGCCCTTGGTGCAGTCCCCAGAATTAGCCTCTGGGGAACCGTAGCCACGGTGCAAATTTGACTGGCTCCTAATACAAGAGTAAACTGGAGATCTGTCAGCCTGGATTGTCCTCAGAGACAGGCAGCCAGATGGGCAAATGTTAAAGATATTTTAGGAGATTTCATGTTACCCTGACCCTTCATTAAGCCACAGGATGGGAGAACCTGCCCATGGGGGACAGCTTAATTTTGAAGAAGAATCCTTCCATGCAGAGACGTACGCCTGCCTGCCTGCCCGCCTGCCCATCTGCCCTCCCACTCACCCACTATCCATCCATCCATCTCTCCTTATCACCCATCCCCTTCCACTTGTGACTGTAGGACTGTAACTTTGTCGCTTGTATCCTTACAATTTACATTGACTGTTTCCTAGTATGATTTGATTGTTGATTATACGCTATGACTATCATTAAGTGTTGTACTTTATGATTCTGGGCTCTTGATAAATATATTTTTTCTTTTATGTACAATGAAAGCATTTGCACCAAGACAAATTCCTTGTGTGACCAATCACACTTGGCCAATAGAGAATTCTATTCTATTCTATTCTATTCTATTCTATTCTATTCTATTCTATTCTATTCTATTCTATTCTATTCTATTCCATTCCATATTTCCTATTCCTATTCCTATTCCTATTCCTTTTCCTATTCCTATTCCTAATTCTATTCTATTCTATTCTATTCTATTCTATTCTATTCTATTCTATTCTATTCTATTCTATTCTATTCTATTCTATTCCATTCCATTCCATTCCATTCCATTCCATTCTATTCTATCTCAGGGGCTGCCACAAAGAAGAGGGAATCAAACTATTCTCTCACTAATACCCTCCTTTTCTTTTTGACCGGATTGACAGTGCTTCTTAGAAGCTTTTTGATGATAAGTCCAATATTTCTGGTTTACATTGTACACAGGGTTTCTCCTTCAGAGGTGAGCCCAACCCAACATAAAAATCAAACAGGTCCTAAGGTGCGAAAGATGACTAGTTACCTTATACCAGCTGCATCCCACAACCAGGGCTGTTTGAGTGGTGATTTGGAGGGTTCTCTCCATCCCTCCCCAAGTCACAACCATCTTTCCCCATTTCAAAGTAGCTCTACCTGGTGACAAAGTGCCTATCTATTTCTTCTCCATTGCTTACTGCTTCTGTCGGCCTCTCCTTCTTTCCCAACCTTCAACACCAATTTCACAGCAAGTTGATCCCATCATTTGAGGCCTTTTCCAGGCCTGTTAATCACCCTCCCTACACTGCACAGTCTCTGGCCTTGGCCGGGCCCATCTGGGTCACCAGGGAGACTCCCAACCCTGGCTTGGATATTGCAACAATTGGCATTTGCTTTTTTAGCCTGAGTCTCTTGGGTTGGCAGTGACAGCCATGAAGTGATCAATTGGTTAGAAAAGAGAAAGGGAAGAGAGAGGGGTGCTAGATAAGACATTATTAGATCAGAATGGATTTGTTTGATTAGATGACACAGATGGATGGACCAATAGAGAATGATATAGATAGAGAAAGAGAGAGATAAGAAGGGAGGGAGATGATAGATAAATAAGAGAGATAGAAATAGAGATGGGGAGGGGGAGAGAAGGAGAAAGAAAGAGAAAGAAAAAAAGGAAGAGAGAGATTGATATAGTGGTGGAGATGGAAATGATAGAGATAGAGAGATATATAGAGTGTGTGGGGAGGGAGGGAGGGAGAGAGAGAGAGAGAGAGAGAGTGTCAGGATTCCGGCAGTTACCCCAATTAAATCATGAGTCTCGAGCCAAACTTCCAAAAGGATTTATTGGGAGTTAACATGTCCGGCCTTGCCTGGGTGTATCATAATTCATATTCTCCAATGAGACACATCCATAGCCAAGAGTCATCAATCATGTTCTCCAGCTAAATATCTGTACAGCAGAAACTCCAGTTACTATCTTTGAAAAACTATTTATGGGATGCACTTTCGACTTCCCAGCTGATGCACTGCTCTTTCAAACCCCTTTCCCCCCTCACTTTCTGTTGGCAGCTCTTAAAAAGACCATAGAAATATTTTATGAGTTGACAAGAGAGAGAAGTTCTGACCCAAACACACCAGAGGACTGGAGGTAGATGCCACAATGAAAACTGGTGCCTCCTCACACACAGTTATCCACCCCAGACACGGATCAAATGGAATCAGCTTTTGGGTAGCTCCCATACATCTTAATGGGAATCCTATCAGACCATCCTAAGTAGCCAGGCACAGAAGAGCACCATGGGTTTATACATATCCATCAACCTGTGGCAGGTAAGCCTTGGAAAAACACCCTCAGAGATATCTGAGATCGACAGTCTTCTCTCAAAGCTAATGACACAACCCCTTGATATCTGAGCATGGCCAGACCTACAACTGGACTCAAGATTTATTCTTCCCCATGATAGTCATTTTGTTTGTCCCTAGAACTTTTCTCAAGCAGCCTCATACGTAAGGGGTAGTATATTTAACCCGGTCATACTGAGTACACCTTTAGCCACAGTTGGTAGCATACCCTCTGATTTACAACTCTCCCTGACTGATCCATACAACACACTAAACCAAAGGCCAAACAAATGCTTGACTTGATATAATACCAGAACACCAGAGTCCCCAAGATTCAGTTGACCTCCAACTCTCCCAACCAGCCTTTCAGAAAACACCAAGGCCACGGATGTCCTCTGAAGCAGGAGTGTTGGATAGTTAGCAGGGAATTACATGCTTGTGGTTCTGAGTTTACTATAGATTGGTTTTGGCCTCGGCCATCTATAGGTGTTTTTTACACTGTCTTGATCAGAGTTCTCCAAACTTGGCAACTTTAAGACTTGTGGACCAGGGAGTTGAAGTCCAACAGTCTTAAAGTTGCCAAGTTTGGGGACTCTTGGTCTTGATATTATTTTGGGTTGTGTTTTTCTATGTCTCATGTTGCTCTGGCAAGATGGCCAGCCCTACAAATTAATCACTCAGACAAACATGGAAATGCTCTCTTCTTGTTTAAAGTGGTTGTGGGAAGGAAGGAATTCTTCCTTTCTTTCCCACCTCCCTTCATTGCATTTGGTGCAGCCTCCCAAACTAACTCATTTCTAATTTGGGAACTGTACTGAGAGAGAGAAAGAGAAAGATTTGGGCGTCAAGCCAGGATATATTTATTTGTATCTTGCTTCTCTCTGTTATTTGTATACCTTTACATTTATTTCTATAACACTTCAGTTCTTTATACCTGAAGAGCAAAACACTCTCATTAAAAACTCCATAATGAAAAAAAATTGACTTTCCAAGCAAATGTACACAAGCAATCCTTGACTTAAAATTGGTTGCTGAGAGACTGAAGATACAACGGAGTTAAGAGAGAGAGAGAGAGAGAGAGAGAGAGAGAGAGAGAGAGATTTATGATCCAGTCCTGATAGCCAGCCCCCCCACCCTCCTCCTTTGATGGACACATGATTGTATTTTGGGCATTTGGTAACATTCCCACATTTAATGGCCATTTGTAGCATCCTGCAGTTTTTGACTGATGTTTAGTTCCAGGTTCCAGCAAAAAAAAAAACAAAAAAAACCATTGGATTGACTTAGCAACTACAATGTTTGTTTAGTGACCATGGTTTCTCTTAATGACATGGATTCACAACCACTTCAAAAAATTTCATAAAATCATAAAATAAAATGTTTTAGAGGTGGCATTTACCCCCAGCAAGACTGGCAAAGATGTTTAAAAACATGTCCACCAAATGTTGGAAATGTAACCAGATACCGGGCACATATTATCATAGGTGGTGGACATGTCCAAAGGCAACAACAACAAAAAAAGAATGGATAAAAATACATACACGGTTAGAATTTTTTTAAAGCAACACATAGACTATAAGTCAGAAATATTTCTGTTAGGCATAGTACCAGAAAAATACTATAAAGGGAATATATATATTTAATATTACATGTCTTAATGGCAGCAAGAATTGCATATGCACAGCATTGGAAAAATGAGGAACCTCCCATAGAAGAAGATGTAATTAAAAAAAAATATTAGATTGTGCAGAAATGGATAGTTTGACATTGAAGATAAAAGATACAGAAGATACATAATACTTTCAACCATGGGATTTGTTTTATCAATGGTTGAACAATAGAAGTAGAAATTAGAAATTGGAAAAATATTGTTATGTATGTTTCATGTTTAATATATTATTATATTATATACTATAATGTAAGCAAATTAACCCAGACAATACACTGTTCATAAAGTACTTAAAGTATGTTAAGGAAAATAAACAAATTGTTTTTAAAAAATCATAAAATCGGGTCGATCACATGATGTTTCACTTAACAACCAGCATGACTTAACTACAGGTATAACCTTAGATTACCTGCAGACAGCCATGCCTTTAAAAGAATCCTTCCCATGTAATACTCTACCAGCAGATATAAGGTGTATGCATCTTGTGTTCCTAAAGCTCAGGAATGCTTAAAACCTGGTTTTTCTAAAGAGAATTTGAGACCGTGAAGCAATGAGTAGATGGCAGATAATCCTTGAGTTGCCACCACAATTGAGCCCAATATTTATGTTGCTAAGTCAGACGTTTGTTAAGTGAGCTTTCCCCATTTTGCAACCTTTCTTGCCACCATTGTGGAGCGAATCACTGCAGTAGTAAGTTAGTAACAGGTTGTTAAGTAAGTAAATCTGGATTCCCCATCGACTTTGCTCATCAGCAGGTCACAAAAGTGGATCACACGAGCCTAGGACACTGCAACAGTCATAAATGTGAACCAGTTGCTGAACATCTGAATTTGGATCATGTGACCATGGGGAAGCTGCAATGATTCTAAATGTGAAAAAGAATCCTAAGTCACTTTTTTACAGTGCCATTGTAGCTTTGGATGGTCACTAAATGAATTGTTGTAAGTGGAGTAGTACCTATATTCAAAGGGGGGACTCCTGGGTGTGTATATCAGAAAGTTAAGATCATCATCATCTTCTTCTTTTAATAACCTCATAATCCCTTGTGGGGTGGAGTCTGGGCAATTGAATGGAGCTAGCAGAGTGTTGAATGGCCGGATGCCTTTACCTGTCACCAATGCGGAGTTTTGTCCAGCAGATATAATCTCAGTGTGCCCAGAGAGAGAAATATCTGCCTCTAGCTAGGATCAAACTCACAGCCTCCTGATTGTGAGGCGAGAGCTTCCACCTCTAGGCCACCACATCACGCCATCAGAAAGTCAAGATGATGCATGTGAAAAGAGGCGGGGCTTTGATCACATGTTGCAGCTGCCATCTTGATTTCTTTGATATTCTCTCTCCCCCCACAACCAGTAGACCCCCCTTGCAGCTTCTAATGTTGGGTGAAGGTAGCAATTACATTTGTAACAGACTTAGTGAATCTAGTGAACACGTCTTGTAACGGTTTTTGAGAATCACCCCAGGAGAAAGAGAGGAGAGCTGCAGACAAGACAATGGTCAGATAAGAAGCAGCCCTTAGACTGCAAAGGAATATAGCAATAGCACCTAGACTTATATACCACTCTCTAAGCAGTTTACGGAATCAGCCTATTGCCCCCAGCAATTTGGGTCCTCATTTTACCCACCTCGGAAGGATGGAAGGCTGAGTCAACCTTGAACCTGGTGGGATTCGATCTGCCAAATTGCAGTAGGAGTAGCTTGCAGTACTGCACTCTAACCACTGCGCCACCAAGGCTCCTATGGGCATGACAAGCATCTCAGAAACCACCCCCTCCCCCGCTAGTTTCTTGGGCTGTAAAGGTGATGTGGGAGATATGTACTTTCAGGCCTGCAAGGTTTTGTTAATGTAATATTACAGTAAAGTCGAATTAGCTCATTAGCTTCTTACCTGGAAGGCTGACCTTGCAAAATCAGCCCCTCTTCTTCTATCACTTTTCCTTTCCAAAATGCGTCCTTTTTAAAAACAAGAGCAAAGAGCCCAGACTTAGGATCTCTATGCGCTAACATTTGTTTTCCTCCCATTAAAGGAAGGGGGAAAAAAAAAAATCCTAATTTACCATTCCCCTCCCGTCTTAACCAGCCTCCACAAAGGCTTAACCACTAGACCTCACTTCTCCCTGCCAATTAAATTCTCCGGCTGCCGTAGACATTATGGGTTCTAAATTTTTATTTTCCTTCGGAAATTGCCCTGTAATCGGCTTTGCAATCGCCATGGTATTAATTATGCAAATTGGATGCAAACGATTGCAGGGTGGGGGTGGGGGTGGAATGTCAAAGAATCCGAAAGGCTGGGAGAGGGGACAATGAGAAGGCAGGCCTTCTGCGAGGGTAAAGTCCTTCCATTTTGTGAGAGAGCCAGATGTAGGCCATGCAAAGAGAGTAAAAATGATATAGCCTTGCAGGTTCCAATCTGAGTCGGTCACCGGGACCAGAGCAGAGGTGGTATTCAGCTGGTTCGGACCAGTTCTGGAGAACCAGTAGCGGAAATTTTGAGTAGTTTGGAGAACCGGCCAATGCCGCCTCTGACTGGCCCCGGCCCCATCTATTCTCTGCCTCCCGAGTCCCAGCTGATCGGCTGGGTTTTCTTTGGTTGCCCTGCACAGGAGAACGGAGCTGGAAAGCAGGTTAGTGGGGTGGGGAAAGAATAGGGATTCTGCAGTATTCTTCCCCTGCCACACCCACCAAGCCACACCCACCAAGCCATGCCCACAGAACTGGTAGTAAACATTTTTTTTAATCCCATCACTGGACCGGTGGCTTTCTCTTCCAAGCTTTCGAATTCGTACTGGAGCCCGTCTTCAGGGAACTTCTCTCTTAGCAGAGTTTGTGCTTTGGGTGTGGTATTTATACGGAGCCTGTAGTAGGTTGGTTTTGAGATGTTCATTGAGGTTGTGATGCTTGGCTATTAGGTTGCCACCTGTTGTTTATGTCTGCTGCCAAGCCATCGCCTCCTAAGTTTTTGATAAGCCGGTGGTAAATTAGCACTCTTGTTGACTGACAAGGGAGGAGGCCAGTTTCCCAGACTTCAATCACTTCCCTGGCTGTTTTTGTGCCTGCTCGTCCAACAATCTTAGTAGCTGCAAAATTAAATGTATGGTGTTTTTTGTTGTTGCAGTGTGAGGCTACCTATGATTTTGGGTCCTCTCACTTGTGTTCTTGCTTTTTCTTCTACTCTGTAACCAACTGACCTCTAAAAAAATATTGCAGGCAATAAAATTGACCTTCCAATGATGAGGCCCTTCTCTCTCTCTGTGTGTGTGTGTGTGTGTGTGTGTGCGCAAAAAGACATATCCAGGGCAGGATTAATCCTGAAACACAGGTGGACTCTTCTACAGGCCTGTTGTCTGTTGGGAAATAGTGGGAATAATAAGACAAAGGACGGGATATAAATCCAAGGTAAGGCTGGAAGTACTTAATTACTTTTTAAAGCAGTGGGATTGAATGCAGATGGTACAGCTTCCTTAACATTCCTTTCACCGTTTCTCCAGATAAAAAGAAAAAGAAAAAAGGACTGATTCCTGGACTCAGGTTGAGATCTTGTGTCATTTAGGATTAAAAGTTCAACCTGCAGTCAATTTAAATCCCATTATTGAGAGGGGGGAAATGACTCATTCCAATAGAATGTGTGGAAGTGGACCATTGAAATATCTTGGGTGCAAACAATGAATGGCCATCACCATTGATATATTTGCAGGTAGTCCTCAATTTACAATAGTTCATTTAGTGACCATTCAAAGTTACAACAGCACTGAAAAATGTGACTTATGACCATTTTTCACACTTATGACCATTGCGGCATCCATATGGTTCATGTGATCAAAATTTTAAGGTGACTAACTTTTTTACAATGAAAAGGAGGACACAAATAAATTGAAGAAAAAAAACAAAGCCACTTGCGCATGGCGCACTCTTGCGTGCAGCACATTCTCTCAAAACAATTCTCCTGTGTGGAGCACATGCGTCTCTTAATCACGTCTCGCCGCACTGTACCGAGCCTTGACGAATCGTCATGCCAAATACAAATACGTCACATCACACACAACAGATCGGATCGGCATCGATCAAATACGGAGATGTATAGATTAGTCTTCAAATATCAAAAAGGAGGACGTGTAGGAGGACACTTTTCGAACTTACGAAAGGAGGACTGTCCTCCCTAAAGGAGGACGGTTGGTCACCTTAAAAATTTGAGCACTTAGACCACTGACTCATGTTTACGATGGTTGCAGTGTCCCGGAGTCGTGTGTGATCCCCCTTCTGCGACCTTCTGAATAAGCAAAGTCAACAGGAGAGCCAGATTTACTTAACGACCGTGTTACTAAGCTAAAAAAGTACAGTCAAGAAAGGTCGTAAAATGGGGGGAACTCGCTTAATAAATGTCAGAAACATAATTTTGGGGCTCAGTTGTAATTGCAAATTGAGGACTACCTGTATTTGTTCAATTTATAAGAGTCCCACCTTTACAGGCAGGAATCCAGCTAGGTCAGGGGTGTCAAACTCGATTGAGGGCCGCATCAGGGTTGTGTTTGATCTCGGGGAGGAGGTCATGGCCAGGGGGGCGTGGCCAGCTTGACATCACTCATCAAGGCTCTGTTTTTAGCTGAGACGGCCTCCTACAGCCCTCTGCCAGTGAAAGGGAACTCAGGGAGGCTGCACATAGCCCTCTCAAGCTCCATTTTCAGCCACAACAGCCTCCTGCAGCCCTCCTTGAGCTCCGCTTTTGCAGGCACAGGTACTGAGGGCCAGGTGTCCTCGCTGTTTCAAGGGTGGTCCCACGGGCCAGATCTGAGCACCAGAGGCGGTATTCAGCAGGTTCTGACCAGTTCTGGAGAACCAGTAGCAGGAATTTTGAGTAGTTCGGAGAAACGGCAAATACCTCCTCTGCCTGGCCCCGCCAACCCCATCTATTCTCTGCCTCCTGAGTCCCAGCTGATCGGCTGGGACTTCTTTGGTTACCCTGGACAGGAGAACAGAGCTGGAAAGCAGGTTAGTGGAGTGGGGAGGGAATGGGGATATTGCAGTATCCTTCCCCTGCCATGCCCACCAAGCCATGCCCACAGAACTGGTAGTAAAAAAAATTGAATCCCACCACTGGTCGTGGTCATGGTGGACATTTGAGGCTCAATATGTGCTTTCTCCCTTCCCTTCTTTCTTTCCACAGTGCTCCCAGGCCTCCAGAACAGAGTCTTCAGCAGGTTCTGACCAATTTTGGAGAACCGGTAGTGGACATTTTGAGTAGTTCAGAGAACCGATAAATCCCACCTCTGACTGGAGATTTTACAGCATCCTTCCCCTGCCACGCCCATCAAGCCACACCCACAGAACCAGTAGTAAAAAAAAATTGATTCCCACCACTGCTAAGCACCCTGAGGGCTGGATCCAGGACACGGGCCTTGAGTTTGATACTTCTGATCTAGGTGATCTTGGGTCGGTCACTCTTTTAGCCCTGAGAAGCAGGAGGCCATGCCAAAGCTCTTATGAAATCTTGGTAAGAAAATGGCAGAGGTTTGTTTGGACAGTCACCTGTGAGGCATGCAGACCAGGATAGTATAGTGGGAAAAGTGTCGCGTGCATCAGCTGACTTTGTAGCGTTCGCTTGTGGGGATAAAATGCATTCGTCTGAAAAGGAAGAGTGTTCCACGTAGGAGGTCTCAACCTTCATGCAGCCAAGAAAGAACATAAAACAACCCCGCCATAGAAAGGGGATGCTCTTTCTGAACATATACAGCACGTTCCCTTCTTCATGCAGGAAAGGATACTCAGCTGTGTCAACTGAGCCTTGATTGCACACCCGTTTTTCTAAACCAGCTCACCATCTCCCCAGTTTCCAGGAAACACAAACAAACAACAGGACGGTTTCTTCTGCTTGCTCAGTCATTGCTAAGAAATCCCGGCCGCTTTGATGAACCCTTCCAGATGTTCCGTAAGCCATTGGTTCAAGGCTTTCCCCAGTGAGAGTTGGGAGTCTTCTAGGTTGGGGGTGATCCAGCCAGAGTCTGTTGGAGGAGGCCTATTTGGCATGCACAGAGCACATGTGGGTGTGGTGCATCAGGTCTCTTCTCCCCCACCCCCCATAATTTTATTCTTTTCTTCTTTTTCGTAATTGTAGCTCCATTCCCTCTGCTGTTCATTTAACACAGGGGTGTCAAACTCAAGGCCCTGGGGGCTGGATCCATCCCACAGGGTGCTTAGATCTGCCCCATGGGGCCACCCTGGAAACAGCAAAGGACCCGTCCACAGTGCCTCTATCAGTGAGCTTGGGGGGGTGCATGTCCCCCACACTCCATTTTCATTGACAGAGGGCTGCAGGAGGCCATTGCAGATGAAAACGGAGTGTGGAGTGGGTGCACGTGTTCCTCCCCCGGGCTCCATTTTCGCTGCTGGAGGGCTATCAATACAAACTAAAAACAAAACAAAAGGAGAAACGTTTTCCCACTTGCATTTGAGCATGCAAGAAGGGCCAGGAAAGGAGAAAGGGAAAGAGGAAAGAGGGAGTAAAAGAAGAAAATATGGGAAGAGAGCAAGGAATGAAAAAGGAGGAAAGAGGGGAAGGAAGAAGAAAGGAGAAGGAAGAGAAAAGAAGAAAAGGGAGGGAGGGAGGGAGGGAGGGAGGGAGGGAGGAAGGAAGGAAGGAAGGAAGGAAGGAAGGAAGGAAGGAAGGAAGGAAGGAAGGAAGGAAGGAAGGAAGGAGATTATAACGAGAGTGAGTGAGAGTCTGAGGGAAGTCCTGCCTTTAGCACTTGACCACCACAGGTGCCCTCGACACTAGTCCTCTGTCACGTCCCCCCTGCCATGCTCCCCCCACCAGCCCTTCGAGGTCAAACATAACCCTGATGCAGCCCTCAATGAAATCAAGTTTGACACCCCTGATTTAATACGTGGATATTCTGCTTCTAATTCAAAACCCTAAAAAAAAAAAAAAATCTCTTCTGGTTTTCATTTCCCAACAATCCTGTGCAGTAATAAAGTGACTATTAAGGCGATGCCACTTTTCCTTTTGTTCACCCGTGGCTTGTGGACTAAACCCCAGCTGGTTGGTTTTACAGGCATGAAGCCATCGACCAAAGTTGATAAACCACAATAGGTGGGTTCTTGCAACATGTTAAGTCACATGGAAAGAAAGCATCGGATGGCTCTGCAATGATGATTGAACCCTGTTCAAATGTGACTCCTCTAACAAAGTCACCGAATTAATTTCACAGCTGAGTGAGGATCAGATCTTGGATTTCCAGAAGCCTAATCTAGCATGTCAGTCTGCTGTTTAAATTGCCTACCCCAACTCCATCGGCAAGCAGTAGGGCAGAATATCACAACTGACCCAGATCTGATTGATTTCAGCAGTCTATAGGTCTGGTTGGCTAACTATGATGTCATTTTGTATTATTTCAATGAAGGTCTAAAGCCTGGATAGAGCCAGATGTTGCTCTATCTATGGAGCTGAAGAACTGACAAGAACCAGGTTGTTGGTTGTTGTTTTTTTTGTGCAATACTCTAGGCTAAAACCTGAGTAGTGCAGTGGCCTAGGGGTGAACCTCTCGCCTCACATCCCAGGAGGCTGTGGGTTCAATCCTAGGTAGAGGCAGATATTTCTCTCTCTGGGCACACTGAGATTATATCTGCTGAACAAAACTCCGCATTAGTGACAGGAAGGGCATCCGGCCAGTAAACACTCAGAACTCCATTCAGTTGCCCAGATTCCACCCTGCAAGGAACTATGGGTCATTAAAAGAAGATGATGACTCTGGGCTAAAACCTTTTAGATTTTGGTATATTCTGCTAAACCAGTTGACCGTTGGCATCATTCAGCGTGCAACTGTATCACCAAGCTTGGAGCTCAAACCAACAACATGAGTAATCAAGGTTCAGACAACCCAAAGTCACCCTGGATGGGAAGCCTAAGACATGTTTTCCAGCAATACAGTATTTGAAGACCGTGTTTTGACCTCAGTAGGTAAAATAGACTACAAGTAATCCTCAACTTATAACCACAACTGGGACTAAAATTTCCATTGCTAAGAAAGTCTGTTAAATGAGACTCCTCTGATTTTACAACTTTTTAAAATTATTATTATTGATGTTACGGGAATTGTGCAGCTATTCAGTGAATCATGCATTCATTGACTTTGCTTGTTGGAAGCAAGCTGGGAAAGTCACAAATGGGGATCGCACGACCCTGAGACACTAACTATTTGTAAATATGTTGTGGTTGCAAGTGCCTGATTTTTGATCATGTGACTGTGAGAATGCTGCAATAGGTCGTTTTTTTCAGGAGGCAATTGGACTTTCTAGTTTTTCTTTAAAGACATTTTGCTTCTCATCCAAGAAGCTTCTTCAGCTCTGACTAGATGGTGGGGAATAGAAGGGTTTATGCTCCTTGCAGACAGCTGGTCATTTGCATTCTTTTGGATAATCGTTGAGGCCACTTGGAGGTCAGGGTCACCTGAGGGCTGCAAATGGGTGTGGAGCCTTCTTGGAACTGCTGAAAGGACGGTGTTGTAGACAAGAGATAGACGATGTTATATCCTTCCCCCTCTGTTGAGACAGGGCTGCTCAGTTTTGACATAGATGGCCTCTTTGACCCCTCTTTCAAACCAATGGTCCTTTCTGTCCAAAATGTGGACTTGGCTGTCTTCAAAAGAACGGCCTTTATCTTTCAAATGCAGACGGACTGCTGAATCTTGTCCTGATGGCTTTGTTCTCCTATGTTATGCCATGCGCTTATGAAGTGGTTGTATTGTTTCACCAGTATACAGATCTACACATGTCTCCTTCCATTCCCCACCATCCAGTCAGAGCTGAAAAAGCTTCTCGGAGGAGAAGCGAAATGTCTTCAAAGAAAAAGCAGAAAGCCCAGTTGCCTCTTGAAAAAGCACCTTTGACCTGGAGGGCTGAGAATCTCCATAGATACTGCAACGGTTGTAAGTATGAGGACTGATCATAAATCACTTTTTGGGTGCTGTTGTAATTTTGAATGGTCACTAAATGAATGACCATTGGTGGTTAAGCAGGGGTGGGGTTTAAAAATCCCAGCAACTGGTTCGCTACCCGGTTGCTGGGTGGGCATAGCCAGGGTGGGTGAGGCCTGCCGGAACGTCCGTGCGGGCCATTTTTGCCTTCCCCAGGGTCCGGCGGCTTCCCTCAGGTCTCTGGGACTTACCTGCACTTTTTTTTTTTAAACAAATTTTATTAATTTTTAAAGACACACAAAACATCATTAAACATTGAAGACATTAAACCTCTTTCCATTATACATTTTTACAAGGCAGATAAAACATTGTTTTGTACAATATAGTTCTAATATATCCCATTTCCACTTAAATATCTTTTAGCAGATTTCTCATTGTTTCTCTTTGCTCTTATTCAGTTACATTTCTTCTATATTTATCCATTTATAATCATCATATTCATATTTCCCTCTGTCTTGTTTGCAATTATTCTCCTCTAGCTTTCCTCCAAGGTTTTATTAAATCTCAAACGAACATACACACACAAAACACAAAAACATAAAACTTCTTTTTAAAAAGTAGCTTGGCCCTGGATTACCTCTCTTTATATGGACTTACCTGCATCCAAAACAAGACACGTGGAGACTTCTGGGAGCGGCGGGGTGGGCAGGGCCAGCCGGTCGGCTCAACTACCAGTTCGACGAACCAGATGTAAATTTAACATCTGGTTCGCTCGAACCAGTCCGAACTGGTAGAATCCCACCCCTGGTGGTAAGTGAAGGACTACCTGTAAGGAAAGATATATAGTAATTCATAATATAACACAAGGGACTCTTAAATAAACAATTTACTCTCTTTTTAAAATTGCCCTGAGCTACAGGTATGTTGGTCAAAAAAGCCATGAATCCTCCCGTTAAAAAAAACAGTCATTCCTCTAAAGTATACCTGCATTAAAAAGCTGGTAAAGGTAGGTTTTTGAAATGGAACATCTATATTAAATTCTTCTGTCTTCCCATTCCTACCCTGTTCCCCATTATATGTTCTCCATTACATGCACACAATGCTCAGGATAACCGCGCCATAAGAAAATGCACTTGTCTGCATTCATAGCCATCTTTTCAAGTGAAATGGCTCCAGGTATCTCTGAAAGCCAATTAATTAGTTGACAAATGAGTGTCTAATCCAATTAAGACCCATTTTCCAGGGTGTAATGAAAAGGGTTTCAATGCAGAGAGTGGTCACAGTGGAGTTAATTTTTTAAATGGTCAATTTGGCCTCTAAACAGGAAAAAAAAATAATCGCAACATCTTAAAAAGGGTTTATTCACAAAATTGGTCAATTATGAGAAGAATGGCACAGGGATTCATATGTGAGATCTCCTGGACTTGGAAACACAGGAATCAGTCCACAACTGATGTGGGGAACTGTGGAACATGTTTGCCCTCCAGGTTCCAGTTCAGATCAAAATGTGTGTGTGCCATTTTTGGACAGCGTTTGTGGTTTGACTGGGGGTGTAACTCACCAAAATATGGCTAAGGTTTCCTGTGTGCTTGGAAACAGGGATGGGGAAGAATGGGAAGAGGAGGGAATGGGGAAGGAATAGGCAAATAATTAAGGGAGGGTGGATTTTCCGGGGGGGAAGAAAGGCTTAATCCTGAAAAGGAGGAAAGGGTGCAAAAGAACCTAAAGTGGTGTAAGATCAGAGGTGGTATTCAGCAGGTTCTGACCAGTTCCGGAGAAACGATAGTGGAAATTTTGAGTAGTTCGGAGAACCAGCAAATCCCACCTCTGACTGGCCCCGCTCCCATCTGTTCTCTGCCTCCCATTGAGTCCCAATTGATCGGCCGGGTCTTCTTTGGTTGCCTTGCACAGGAGATCGGAGCTGGAAAGCAGGTTAGTCGGGTGGGGAGGGAACGGGCATTTTGCAGTAACCTTCCCCCAGGACTGGGGAGGGAATGGAGATTTTACAGTATCCTTTCCCTGCCATGCCCACCAAGCCACACCCACCAAGCCACGCCAACACAACCGGTAATAAAAAATTTTTTTAATCCCACCACTGTAGAGAAAAACTTCAACAGAACTTTGGACAAATAATTCAATCAGAATAGAGCTGGAAGAGATGTTGGAGGTCTTCTATGCCAAACTTCTGTTTAAGCAGGAGATCCTATACTACTTCAGACAAATGACTGTCTGGTCTCTTCTTAAAAACCTCCAGTGATGAATCCTGCAACCATTCTTCATATATTTTAGTCTCCAGGACTTTAATCATCTTAGGGTGGGGGACAGCGGCATTTGGCGGGGACAGAAAGTGGGGGCTTGCCTCAGCCAGGGTGGGCGACAGCCACCCTGAGTTGCTCGAGACAGCGAGCCAGGCGGCATAGATCCTTTAACACAAGCTACCCTCGACGATTGAGCCTAAAATCTCTCTACTGATAAATGAGGCGTTTATTTAGTTTTGCCCCATTTTACGGGCCTTCCTTGCCACCGTCGTTAGGTGAATCACTGCAGTCGTTCAGTTGGGAACCCTGGTTGTTGAGGGGATCTGGCTTCCCCATGGACTTTGAAGGCCAGAAGGTTGCAACTGGTGTGTATTTGCAACGGTCGCAGTGCTCGTTCTTTCAAGAACCTTGTTTTTCTACCACATCACAATACATAATACAGGTATTCCTTGACTTACAACAGTTCTGTGGGTCTCAATCTTGTCTACCTTGAAGAGCTGACAACAATCTTGAAAGCCTGTTGGATTTTCTTTGTTTCATCATAAAGCAAACAGAATAGAATAGAATTCTTTATTGGCCAAGTGTGATTGCACACATAAGGAATTTGTCTTGGTGCAAATGCTCTCAGTATACATAAAAGAAAAGTTACATTCGTCAAGAGTCAAGAATCATCAGGTACAACACTTAATAATAGTCATAGGGTACAATAAGCAATCAAATCATACTAGGAAACAGTCATAATCCTAAGGATACAAGCGACAAGGTTACAGTCATACAGTCACAAGTGGGAGGAGATGGGTGATAAGGAGTGATGAGAAGATTAATAGTAATAGTAGTGCAGATGTTGTAAATAGTTGGACAGTGTTGAGGGAATTATTTGTTTAGCAGAGTGATGGCATTCAGGAAAAAACTGTCCTTGTGTCGAGTTGTTCTGGTGTGCAGTGCTCTATAGCATCGTTTTGAGGGTAGGAGTTGAAACAGTTTGTGTCCGGGATGTGAGAGGTCTGTAAATATTTTCACAGCCCTCTTTTTGACTCGTGCGGTATACAGGTCCTCAATGGAAGGCAGGTGGGTAGTAATCATTTTTTCTGCAGTCCTAATTGTCCTCTGAAGTCTGTGTCTGTCCTGTTGGGTTGCAGAACCAAACCAGACAGTTATAGAGGTGCAGATGACAGACTCAATCATTCCTCTGTAGAACTGTATCATGAGATGATGCAATGAAATCAAGGTGGAATATTTTTTGCATTTCCCCCCTCATTCTTTCCATTTTCTCGGAAGAGAGTAACCTTTCCTGCCTTAACTGTTCACACATTCCTTTCTCCTCCCCATAGGCAGGGTGTCCACTCCTTCACGAGGGGCGATCTGTCCATATAGGCACTAATAAGCAGCTGTCCAGGACATCTGGTAAATTAGGGTGCCAACGTTCCAGGCAAAACAAATACATTAAAAAATGATTTTATTTTTTTTATTTTTTTGTTGGCAGTAGGGAAGACACCTTAACTGCATGTTTTGTCTAAGGATGACAGTATCTGGCAGCTAATTTATAGCTACCCTGCCTGGAAACAAAACTAGGGATGACCCTCTCTCTCCTAGTCTGCTTTTGAGCAATGACACTGCAGTCTCCATTCATTCAAGACATTAACATGATTACTGAATTGATCCGTGTTCTGAGCTTGTTCCAGTAGTGTGGATGATAAATTAACCAGATGGGTTGGCCAATACACTGAGCCATCCAACGAAAACCACCAAGATAATCAAGCAGAGGTCACAGGCCAGCATGGTACAGTGGTCAAGATATTAAGGGAAGAGTAGGGTGACCTGAGTTCTAGTCATTTCACTCATAAAGGCATTTAGGGGGAGGGTTAGGGCCAATTCCCCTCTATCAACCGAAGAGCCAAAGTTATATACAAGTAGTCCTGACTTACAATCAGGAGCTGACCTTGAAAGGAAACAGGTAAGAACCAGGGGTGGGATTCTCCCGGTGTAACAACTGGTTCGCTAATCGTGCATGCACAGCTATTGCGATTGCTTATCTTCAATGTTACTTCAGGAAAGTAACACAGCTGAAGTGCGGCGTTGTGGTCCTCATGCAGCCTGTGCAGATGGCAGCAGAGTCATTGACAGTGGGGAGGAACATTGGGCCAGTCTGGGAGTCTGGGAGGTCTCGGAGGAGGGTCCTGCGTCCGATACAGAGGTGGGGCCAGGGGAATCTGGGAGTTATATGCTGATTCCGGAGCCTCCAAAATCTGACAGCAGTGAGGCAGAGGAACAAAGGAAGCCTGTTCCCAGTGCGTGCATACGCAGAGCTGCCAGAAGGCAAGAACAGTTAAGACAAAAGGAGTGACTTAGGAGTAAGGCTTGGAGGTGATTGGCCCTCCAATAAGACATAAAGGAGGAGCAAAGGGACATGACCCTTTGCAGGAAGCAACTTTGGTCAGTGAAAGCTGAAGCTCTGTGTTGAATTTGTGTTCTGTTTGGCCTTGTATAACTAGTTGGACATTTAGTCGTTGGCAGCATTTCAAAGAAGATAAAGGTGAGTGCTTATCAGTCTTATCCTGAAGGACTTTGGCAGACTTCTATGGGACTATTTACAAACTGTTTGAGACTCATTACGGGCTGTGAATGATTAAAATTCACAGCCGTTGAAATGAAAAAAAGGTTTTGGGACTAACGTGTGTTTGTTAGTGTCTCCATAAGCCTTGGTCAGAACACACACCAATATGCTCTGCCGTGCAAATCACCTGAGCAGATACAGGCGAGTAGAGTGCAGTGGCGGCCAGCCGGGCCAACATTATCGTTAGATCAAACCGGTTCAGAGCCAGCTGATCATTGCAGCTAGAGGTTCACCTGAACTGGTCCAAACCGGGAGAATCCCACCTCTGGTAAGAACCATTATGAGGGATCCCTTGAATCACAAACCATTCGGTTTGAACTGTTTGAAGCATCTGAAATGTTGATCCTGGGGATGCTTCAATGGCCTAAAGTGTGAAAAATGGTCATAACTTAAGTCACTTTTTTCGCTGTAGCTTTGAACGGTCACTAAAGGAATGGTTGTCAGTCGAGGACCATCTGTATTCTTCCGCATTTACAGAAGCAACCTAAGACACTCTCAAGGCCAAAAGCATTGGCAGCCCCTACGTGTGAATAGGGATGGACAGCTGGTTTGCAAAACGTTTATTGATTTGTTTTGTAGAACAGCTCTGCTTCTATAGCCTGATTTGCAAAAAACAAGCAGAGGAAGATTGGCTGAAGGTAAATATTATCGCTCGCTAAGCGATAGTGATTAAACTCCCTTTACAGGTTTAAAGATGATTAAACATAGATACAATTATTGAGGTGCTCAAGTGCATATATTTCATTGAGCTCTTTTACTTCCGGACAGGTTGAAGTTATCGCCTGATTTGCATAAAGCCATTATTCTTTTGCCACAGTGACTAGACTCCCACAACATACCTAAGCCAACTTGAAGCCAACTGCAATCAAACCACAGTTTAGTGTGGCATGGCGCAATGGTCCAGGCTCAAGACACAGCGATCGGCTCTTTCGCCTTTATTGGGACAACAGCGGTGACCTTGCTTTTCCAAAAAGGACCCCCCACACACAAAACTCTGGATTTGTGTGTGTGTGTGTGTGTGTGTGTGTGTGTGTGTGTGTGCAGTAAGAAGGAAGACAATGTATACAGAAGCAAGGAAACCCCATCCCCACCTTCCAACATTGTGGTTACTAGTCTTCTACTTAGCTGAAGCAAACAAAGGTGTTTATCTGTTGTGTAATTTTAATTCAGGAAGATACAGAGAGCTTTTAATATTCTAGCAGTATATTCCCTTCTGAACATGCAGGCTGATATCCAGCTAATCTTTGTTTCAGACTTCAGATCTTTCATGCATTTGTCTGCTTTTAAAAAGTCATCCAACCCAAAAGATATAAAGGCGTCATACTCCAATTAGTAACTACAGGAGAAATTTTGTTTAATGAGAAAAGATAATAGACAATTGAAACAGGACAGACAAAAAATTATAAATACAATGATTTGAATTGAGATGAAATAAATAAAATAAAATAAATAAAATTAAAAGAGGGGAGAAGCTATGTAGAAAATGTAAAATAGTAATAAGATATGGAGTAGAATATAAAAATGAGCGTGAACCTGAATTTGTGTCTGTATGAAGAAATGTAACCCGGGATTATGCTGCTTTCAAAAAAGATGTTTTATTTGTATTTTTTTTTCTTTTGTGAAAACTCAAATAAAACTTACCAAAAAAATAAAAAAAATTCATCCAACCCAGTAACCCTGCTGGCCGTATTTGGCAGCGAGCGATGTATTTTACAGGGAGTGGATTCTGGCAGTGTTCTTGTTTTCCAACCTCCCAAGCTGGGGAAAGCGATTATTCAATCTTGAAACATTGTAGGACAGGGGTGTCAAACTCGATTCCATTGAGGGCCACGTCAGGGTTGTGTTTGACCTTGACGGGGGAGGCAGGGGGCATGGCCAGCTCAATGTCAGTCATTGAGGCTCTGTTTTCGGCCATGATGGATCTCCAGGGCTCCGTTTTCGGCTGCGATGGCCTCCTGCAGACCTCTGCCAGTAAAAAGGGAGCTTGGGAGGGCTCCCAAGCTCCCTTCTTGGTGGCAGAGACACTTCGCTGTTTCCAGGACAGTCCCACAGGCCAGATCTAAGCATCCTGAGGTCCGGATCCAGCCGCTGGGCCTTGAATTTGATACCTCTGCTGTAGGATCTCCCTCAGGTTGTGCTCAACTTCTGGTCACTACATAGGCATGGCTCCTAAAACTAAGAAAGATATGTTGATATTTCTTGTAAGCGGTTTCTGTTATTGTTCCTTGCTTGTAGACAGAAATCTTTTCAAACTAAAGGAAGGGTGGGAAAACTATGTTGTTGTTTTTTTGCATACTTCAACTCCCAGAATTCCTGAGCCAGCCATGGATTCTGGGAGTTGAAGTCCACAAGTTATCAAAGGGACTGTAGTTCCTCACTTCTGACCTAAAGCAAAGTACTTCTATAATTAAAGATACATTCTCAGAACTTCTAATTCCAAGTATGATTTGATTGCTTATTAGTAACCTATGGCTATCACTAAGTGTTGTATCTTATGATTCGTTTTCTTTTTTCTTTAATTTTCATTGGTTTTTAAAACAAACATAAACAAACAAAACATAAAAACATCAAGCCATCTTCCACATACAGTGTGCCGGTTGGTTTACAAATTGTTTTGTGCTTCCATTTCATAGTCTTCAATTACAATTACATTGTATATTCTCTCATATTTTCAATCAAATATTAAACACATTAATATCATTATTATCAATCATTTGATCATGCTTTTATTCATTAATGTTTTACATATCTTATGATCCTTGATGAATGTATTTTATTTTTTCTTTATGTACACTGAGAGCATATGCACCAAGGACAAATTCCTTATGTGTCCAATCACACTTGGCCAATGAAAAATTCTATTCTATTCTATTCTATTCTATTCTATTCTATTCTATTCTGTTCTGTTCTGTTCTGTTCTGTTCTGTTCTGTTCTGTTCTAATTCTAATTCTAATTCTAATTCTAATTCTATTCTATTCTATTCTATTCTATTCTATTCAAAGATGCATTCTGAGAACTTCTAAGGAGGAGCTACTTTGACCCTCTTCCTCCCAACCAAACTTAAACTTCTCTGTCTCTTGGTCCTCTGGAATGCAGCTCCTCCCACCTGGGAATCCAGACTACATTCCGTTACATCACATCCTTAGAATTGTCTTGGCAAGAATGCAAAAACACGTTGCTGTTTCCTTCTTCTGGGGGCCTTTTCCAACTTCTTAGTCTAGACTATAATCTTGCAGACCTTCCCTCCGAACGTTAATCAGGTTTGATTCGATTTAGCCTTTTTGAGATTGGTCAGAGCAGAGGCATTCATAAGTGAAAGGAAAAAAATTAAGATAGCGGCCACAATTTGAAACCTGTTTTAGAACAAAATAGAATGGAATGGAATGGAATGGGACGGGACGGGATGGAATGGGACGGGACGGGACAGAACAGAACAGAACAGAACAGAACAAAACAGAATAGAATAACAGAGTTGGAAAGGACCTTGAAGATCTTCTACAACCCCCTGCTTAGGCAGGAAACCCTACACCACTTCAGACAAATGGTTATCCAATCTTTTCTTAAAAACTTCCATGTTGGAGCATTCACAATTTCTGGAGGCAAGTTGTTCCACTGATCAATTGTTCTAACTGTCAGGAAATTTCTCCTTAGGTCTAAGTTGTTTCTCTCCTTGATTAGTTTCCACCCATTGCTTCTTGTCCTGCCTTCAGGTGGTTTGGAGAATAGCTTGACTCCGTCTTCTTTGTGGCAGCCCCTGAGATATTGGAACACAGCTATCATGTCACCCCTAGTCCTTCTGTTCATCAAACTAGACAGACACAATTCCAGCAACCGTTCTTTATATGTTTCGGCCTCCGGTCTCCTATTATACTGATGTTACGCCTACCATCTTGTCTTTTTTGACATACATTCCCTGTGGACCCTCTTAATCCTGAGCCAGTTGGGTGATGTCACCTTTTATGATATAAAATATCTACCTTATGATATAAAATCTCTACCTTATTATATAAAATCTCCATCTCATGTGGTCCCACTTTGCTTAAAGTGACTTTATTTGATTGCCTGATTGTCGACAAAAACTAAGGGAGAGATCAGCCCCGTTTTCAAAGCGGAGACACTGAATTTGGGGATTTTGCCCTGATTTATTCCTCACCTTCTTATCTTTCTCCCTCATTTTATGGATAAAAATCCAGAAAACGTGTATAATCCCTCAAATCTTTTACGGTTGTACTGATGAAGGTGCCTCAGGAAAATGGACTCAAAAGATCCCAGCTCTGACCAGTACAACCTGCTACCTTACTATGGACCAAAGTCCGTCCCCTCCCCTTTTATGCTTTTTTTTTGCAATCTTATAAAGCCCAGAATAAGTTATAGTTTAATGACCCTTCTGTTCTGTGCTTTGCTTAACGGTGGGGAAAGGAACATGTCTCTTTGGAGCTGTGATGGATCATCCAATTTACACTCAACAAAATGAAGTGTGAGTGAAGCCGCTGACAAACTGGTGGAGAATTAATTTCCATTAGGATTAACTAGTGGAGCGCTACTGCGAGAAAATTTTTAAGGGAGCCCAGGCAAGAGACTCATCTAATGCTGATCAGTTACCCCTTAGCACCCTTTAAGCAGGTTGTCACATTCACAGTTGTGATGGGTTGTGCAGGATTCCTCCTCCTTCCCATTTCTTTCCCCCCCCCTCCCATTTGGCTCTGTGTTATTAGTGGCTGCAAAAATGGAAAGAGGGGATAGTGGTTATTCCTGGATAATTAATTCAAAATATGATGGGTATCATCTAGCCAGCCATATGTAGGGCTAACTGATATGTTAGTGTATGTGCAAATGAATAGCCATTTGTTTGGCTGTTACTTACACTAATACAATTGTACATTGTCTGAAAGGACTGTTTTCTCTTCCCATTTTTATTCTGCTCCAATATTAGCCGTTGTCAAGCTAAAGAAATCTGAATTAAGTGCATGAGTAGAATTGATTATGGTTTATATTTACCTACATTTTGGAAGAAGAATAATTCCCTGTCCTCCAACACATGAGATGATCTATCTATCTATCTATCTATCTATCTATCTATCTATCTATCTATCTATCTATCTATCTATCTATCTATCTATCTATCTATCTATCTATCTATCTATCTATCTATCTATCTATCTATCCATCCATACATTCAACCCATATATTATCTATCTATCTATCTATCTATCTATCTATCTATCTATCTATCTATCTATCTATCTATCTATCTATCTATCTTTCTATCTTTCTATCTTTCTATCTTTCTATCTTTCTATCTTTCTATCTTTCTATAATCTATCTATCTATCTATCTATCTATCTATCTATCTATCTATCTATCTTTCTATCTTTCTATAATCTATCTATCTATCTATCTATCTATCTATCTATCTATCTATCTATCTATCTCTATCTGCCTGCCTGCCTGCCTACCCATGCACCCACCCACCCAGATAGATAGACAGATAGATAGATAAATGATATAAATAATTGATGATAGATGGATGGATGGATGGATGGATGGATAGATAGATAGATAGATAGATAGATAGATAGATAGATAGATAGATAGATAGACAGATAGATAAATGATATAAATGATTGATGATAGATGGATGGATGGATGGATAGATAGATCACGCAGATAGATAGACATCTATATGTAACTCTACTGATATAAAAGCACATCTGTATTATATCAATGCTTCCGTGCAACCAACTAAAGGTTTTAACACACTTGCAACCAGTCAAGTTTCCAGCAGTGCCTCGTCATCAGTAGTCATGAAGATTCCTTGGAAATGCAAAAGCTTGCAGTTAATTTGCACACTTTATTAGTTACTCTAATTAAACACATCACAATGTTCCAGGATCTGGCTGTTGGAGGAAACGAGCCATTTCTGATAGAATGGAGGAGTCTTAAACTTTCTCCATCTAGGCCCTTAGAGCAGAAACTACTTTATCTCTATTAATATATATTTTTTTCATCTTTACTGAGCAGAAATCAAATTGCTCTCTTCAGCAATGTATGTGGAGAAAGGGAGAGGCCCTTTTGGTTGCTTTTAGCATTGTTTGCTAGCCTCAGCTTGTTTTGAGCATGTTTTCCTGGCATTATCCATGAAAGTCTAGCTTATTCATCAGCATTCAGCTTTGGTGACTTCTCCAGTTCTAATGCATATCCTTTTACTATTATTACTTTTATCGCATCACTTTTACTATTACTACGTTTAGTCCATCACTGAGATTTTTTTTCCGTAGCTTTTTCTTTCTTTCTTTAAACAATAGTGCTTTGCGTTGTGGCCCGCCAGTGGACAGTGGAGCTGGCAGCAGACTCGGACAGTGACAAGGTTGGGGAGGAACATGGGTCAGTCCTGGAGTCTGGGGAAGGCTCTGCATTGGAGCAGAGTTGGGGCCAGGGCTGCCTGACAGTTATCAGCTGCCTTCAGAGTCAGAGATCAGTGGGGCAGAAGAACAGCTGGAGCCTGTTCCCAGTATGTGCATGTGCAGAGCTGCCAGGAGAAGGGAACAGTTAAGGAACAAGAGTTGATTCAGCTCAGGTGGATGGTGAATGGCCCCTCCCATAGGGAATAAAGAGGAGCAAAAGGGGAGTGGTGTTAAGCAGGAGGCAGTTGGTTCAATTCATTAGGGTGAAGATCTGTTTCTGACTTCTTGCTAAACAATTGCTGCTACAGTGTGGCATTTGGAAGGTATCAGCCTGGCAACTCTCCAAGCCTGATAAAGGTCTGTAGTTGTGAAATCTCATGAAAGACTGTTTGCCAAGACTTTGCTGGAGAGGAATTCCCTTTAACCTAAATAAAAGGGGTTTTATTGGGATGGGGAGTCTGCTTCATGATCTTGGGAAGCCTAGCTCAGAACACTTTGAATATACACTTTGTCTTGAGAACTGTTTGTGACTAAAACTTCAGCAGCTCTTTTCACAGCTGTCATCCTTTGCATACCAGGCACCATTTCCCCTGGCTGCTTTAGTCAAGAAAATGCAGATATTATATACAGCATGGCATGACTGAGAGCCAGTTTGGTGTTGTAAGATATCAGGCTAGGACTCTGGTGGCGTACCTATGACACACGTGTCAAAGATGACATGCCGCAACATTCTGGGTGACATGCCGGTGCTTACCAACATCTGACAACGACTCTTCTTGAAAGCATGTTCTATTCTTGCATGATATTTGGAGGCTGCGCGGCCCCTGAAAATCACACCGGAACGAAGTGTGTTTTCGGAGGCTGAAGAGGCTGCAGAAGAGCACTCTCTAAGGCTGCTTCAAGAATGAAGGCCCACAGGTAGACCACAAAGGCCTGTCGACAGAAAGAGAAGCTGCCTGAAGACAAGCAGTGTGTGGCAGATCCTGGAGAGTGCTGGGATGTGTAAGGAATGTGCAATTCTCCAAGGTCACATCCCTTGAGGAAAGGTGTGAGGTGGCCTTTTGAGTGGCAGCATGGCCTAGGGTTGAGGTCAAAATGGGGGCCTTTACTTTAGGCCAGGCGCTACTCCTGAGTACTGATGTTCAGGTTGGCCTACATCAGGGGTGTCAAACTCGAGGCTTGGGAGCCAGATCCGGCCCACAGGATGTTTAGATCTGACCTGCGGAGCTGCCCTGGAAACCGCAACGGATCAGCCTGTGGTGCCTCTGCCAGCCAAAACGGAGCAGCCCCCCCCCCCCCGAGCTCCATTTTGGCTGGCAGAGGGTTGCAGGAGGCCGTTGCAGCCAAAAATGGAGCCCGGAGCCTGTTTTTGCTGGCAGAGTGCTCAGGTCCCCACAGGCACCCCGACATGAATGACGTTGAGCAGGCCACGGCCACCCCAGCCCCCTGAGGTCAAACATAACCCTGATGTGGCCCTCAATGAAATCGAGTTTGACACCCCGGCCTGGATGGAGAGTGGAGGGGAGAGAGACAGGGAAGATAGAGAATCCTTTCTCTTTTGTTTGAAAGTGTATGTTTGCTTGTGGCCTGCCAAGTTAAGCATTTTCCAAATCTTTGGCACATTGGGCTAAAAACCAGGAGACTGCGAGTTCTCGTGTTTCCTTTGGTCATATGGCAGTTGAGTGACTTAGGGCTACTATCTGTCTTGTCTCTCAGCTCTAGGAAGAAGATGATCCTTCTAGAAATTTTGCTGAGAAAACTGCAGGATCCAGCCCATTGCCAAGGGTCAAGAGTGCCCCATGTACTTTCATGGACCACTGAAAGGAGCAAATGGCTCACATGCTTTGTCCAAGAATGTGATAGGTAACAGGCTTTTAAGGGGCTGCCAGAAAGAAGGGGGGCAGACAGTATATTTTCCAAAGCACCAGAAGGCAAACAAGAAACAACGGATGGAAACTAAGCAAGGAGACAAGCAACCTCGGACTAAGGAGAAATTTCCTAACAGCGAGAACAATCAACCAGTGGAATGGCTTGCCTTCAGAAGTTGTAGGTACGCCACCACTAGAGGCTTTTAAGAAGAGTCTGGACAGCCACTTGTCTGGAATAGTTTAGGGTTTCCTGTTTGAGCATGGGGTTGGACTAGAAGACCTCCAAGGTTCCTTCCAACTCTGTTATTCTCTTCTCTTCTGTTCGTGTCCTGAATCCAGAGTTTCTGGAGTGAAATGCTGCCATTGGGTGTCTATGGGGTGCAATACAATAAACCAGCAGAAATATTTGCACAAGATTAAGATACTACTTGGCTTAAATATTCCTATTTTCCTATCCAGACCAAGAATAAAGCCTACACATCCTCTTTAAGGTCAACATAGCTGTCCAAAGACTTGTCCAGCCAATGTTTATATTTTACAGTTTTTACAACTTTCAGCAAATTTCTGAATTTGCATAGGATAAAACTTTTTTTCCAAGAGATCTTGGTCTCTCGGTTACTTTCTCTGCGGGAGTCTAAAATTATCCTGTCAATTTATATTTCCAGCTGACCCTACTTTGGCCCAATTCCTGTCTTTGGAAATGCACGAACTATCCCTCTTGGCTCCTCATCTACCATCTGTAAATTTCTCCCCTCGTTCTCTTTAAATTGCTTCCATGGCATTTTAAAGTTCTGCGACAAAAACCAATATATTTAATGAATGAACACAGATATTATGGTAATCTCTCTAACAACAGATATCTGTGATTGCAGGAATTACAACCAACCAAATATTGTAACTACAAGCATTAATTGATAAGATGCGAGCGATCTGGATTTTCCCCCTTCTGCAAATATGTATGGGGATATGTAGAAAAAAAAAATCAAAAGTCTATCTTAATGTAATTTCAAGGGCTTTTGGCAGCTTCTGTGCATTTAATAGAGGTGTGGAAGCCGCCTTAGAGTAAATACTGTGTAACAAAGCAGTTCTCTAATAGTTTCTTACTTGGATGCCATAGCTGGGAGTCCTATGTAGCATCCAGTGTACCCCTTAAGCTTGCCTTCAGCTGTCAAGGATGAAAAAAGACCCTTACCCATTGCCATCGTTGAAGTGAGATTTAACTGCCAGTCCACTCTATTTCTGTAATTGAAATGGAGAGATGTGCCATCTCATTTGTCTTGGGCAGCAAAATGATAATGCCTGAGGAGTCCCTGCCTCCTTTCATGATCAGGTTTCACTTTCTTCTCAGCTACCCAGCAGGCAGAAATTCAACGAGGGTGGCCTTTCCACACACCCCCTTCGATTTATCCTGTCTAAGAAAAAGAGGACCTGTTTAATTCCATTGGCCGGTAAGAGATTAAAGCTTTGATGTACAGGAAAGCCATACCTGAATGATGGAAGGTAGATACATCTTCATGGGCATCGCCACCAGGGGTGGTCCAGCTCAAATTCAAAACTGAGGATGAGCAAAATGGAACTGGATTTGCTCTGGATTTAGAAGTCCTTCTGAATCTGGCTTTTCCAAACTGCCTTTTTTTTTTTTTTGTACCTAACTCCAACCCTGGCATAAAAGGGGTACCATATCCCTGTTTTGCATCTGGTGGGGTTCCAGGCCATATTTCTTTAATTATCTGAAGCATGAACAACTTTTCTCCCACTTGTCATCTTCTTATGTGCATCTTTCCTGCTTGGAGAGGATATAGGCAAACAAGGACTGATCTGAAAGATGGGTGCAGGTCCAGTTCAGTGGTGTTATTCTACCGGTTCGGCCTGGTTTTGCCTACCCGGTAGCAGCGAAGAGCAGCAGAGACCAAACTGGTTCTCTCCGCCACTCTGCTGTTGGGCCCACCTGCCCACCCGGGCTCCCCCATACTCACCTTTATCCTCTGCTTTTGAAGCGTAGCTGTTTTGCGTGGCACAGCAGAGTGCCGCGCGGCAGCTGCTGAAGCAACTGGGAAAGTGCAGGCTTGCAGGACGTGGAGTTGGAATGCCTCTGTGCCTGCACAAAGTATGCATTTGGTATGCGCATGCACACTGAGTGTGTGCACCCGTGCAAAGCCACCAAGCCACGCCCATCCAACCGGTGGTAAAACTTTTTGAATCCCACCACTGGTCCAGTTGATCCTACCTGAAGTTCCTTTTCATTCAAAACACCTGACACCCTATTGGTGAATTCTAAGCATGTCCTACTTACTAGACCTGCTGCCCAAGGAAATGCACAGTCGTGTGCGTGGGAAGAGTGAGGAATTAAAGAAGTGAAGATGACGGTTGTTGCAGCATGGTTGAAGTCATCAACATCACAGCTAGGTGCAGAAGGGTGGAATTTCAATTGTGTGCCTTCTTGGCTTGTTTGATCCCGCCAGTCACCGCAATGCTGAGCTAGATGCTAGATATATCCAGCCTGACCATCATGTCCTCAAAGCACTTTTCTTCCTTGGAATCCATTTAAATCCACAGCACACTTCTAGTCTTCAGAAGTCCCTTCATACATACTGAAGCACGCGCACATCCTTCCGGTACATTGAGAAACGTACAACCTTCCTTAGTACAACGTACAACCAAGTCTTAGCTGCCCAGTCTTCAGCTGCCTAGGGACCACTTCTTTCCATTTTTATTTTCAGCCTCAAAGGCTCCACAAGGGACATGGGGCCAGTGATGTAGTGATATCAAACAAGCTGTTTGTTTTTTTGGTTCGGTCAGAGGGTTGAATGCTTTGTTTTGATACTAGGAGAGAGGAGCTGAATTGGCTGGCAATGGCATCTCAGCGAAGAGCTTAGCCATAATAACATCATGAGTTCCAGGTCTCCATGTGAGTATTTCCTGGTTGAAGCCACCACCTTAATGATGCCAACACCTGCTGGTTGATCGGCATTGCCACTGTTAGACAACGACCACCCAATGGTGGGATAGGATTAAATGCTGTTCAAGGCACTGAACGAGCCTTGTCCAAAAAAGGTGAAGTCCACTATCTCCTCCGTAGCTAGGGGGACAATATGGGGAGAACCTAGTAGCAAATGAAGTTAAATACCCTATTGCCATGGAGAAATTAATACCTTATAAATCACCACGACAGGCGGTGGTTAAGGACAATTTTCTTCCTGTCAGGACGCCTGCCTCATGATGTATTGGACAATATTTCCCCGGCTACGTGGAGAGGTTTCGGCCTGAGGTGTTGCCATAACAACATAATTTTGGTCAGAAGTTTTATCTATATCGCTCCCACCGCCCTCCATAGGGATATAATAGAAATATTTGGGGATAGGGTGAACCTTGAAGAGGCAAAGACATGGCTGCTTTCTGACACAGAAAAGAGGAAAAATGAGGGAAAGTCATTGGTCACAACCGATCACAGAGTTTTACGTTAATGCAGCTGTGATTGTATGGGATGATGTGCGTGCCTCTGTGTGGAGAGGCACACAAACACAAATGCAGAGTCCTCTCAGCTGATCAACATCATTCTTAGCTTGTACTTCCTCCACCTTGGTGGCAACTCTTCAAGTTGAATTGGTATCAGTTGACTTGCCCCAATTTATCAATGGAGAATGAGGGACAGTAATGTTTGTTTGGGGAAAGGTGCTTCTTGAGGCTTTCTTTTGGAATGAGTCATATTTCTGATGGATAGACCATGCATAGGTGAAGATAGGACCAGATGAAAGCGAGAAGGGAGAAACAGTCATGTAGGGGAGGGGGAGATGGGTTGAATTCAAACCAGCGTCCCACCAGAGCAAAGTTATTATTGATTGACTTTCTCCATGGTTATTGCTTTGGGTCACTGTGTATGGAAGTCTGTTTCCATGCCCAGATAAAAGGTTATGAGAAAAACCACTTAGGGCTAGATGTTATTATCCTTCTGAGTTGACCACACAGCATCAGTGTGAACTCCATGGCATGTATGGCAAAGCACAGGTAGTCTCTGTGGAACCTCAAAATGCAGTATTGGTACAATTAACACATTTTCTTAATGTTAACATTTCATGGGATCCTCAAATTCTGATATGATCATCGTGAGGCCTTCAGATGAGAATACTTTTTAAAAGAAATATCTGCAGTAGGGTTGTCCTAAACCTCTGAAGATTCAGCCCATTTGAGATTTAACTTTAATTTCTGACAGCCTTATGGTGTTATTGACTTCTTATTAAGTGGTTTGTTCACCCCTAGTTTGTTGCATAAATCACAATTAGCTGGTGGTTTGGCATTACAAAATTAGTTGGAACACAACAAAGGCCAAATACATCATGTCTCAATATGATGCAGGAATCCAATATATATAGGTAGTCCTTGAATTATGGTCACAACTGAGCCCAAAATTTCTGTTGCTATGCAAGTTAGTTGTTAAATGAATTTTGCCCCATTTTACAACCTATTCTGTTTTGTTCCATTCCATTCCACTCCACTCCACTCCACTCCATTCCATTCCATTCCATTCCATTCTATTCTATTCTATTCTATTCTATTCTATTCTATTCCTTGTGTATATAGTACCGGTATTCTACCTTCTGGAAAGTAACTTAAAAGTTTAAAATAGCAATGCCCATTGTGCTTTGAAGCTATCCACCCCAGCAGAGGCCTGTTTCTTCACAACCACAAAGAGATCTTTCTAAGTAAACTTTCATCTTGTGCTAGATTGCTCATCTGTGCAATATCCAGACAGTCGGGGTCCAGCTCAACAGAGTAATTCACCAGGAATGGCAGATACATATTTCTTGTTAGACAATCTTGGGAGTTGTAGAATTCCCAACATACAAATAGTGGATTGTTGGGTGGAGGGGCAGACACAGATAATTGTTAGGTTTATAAGTGAATATCTTATTTTTCCTTTTGTTATCCTAATGGTGAGTTAAGTGAGAAAAGAACCATGGCATCTTATGCCATTTTGTCCCTGGACTTTTCTCCCAGCCCTCAAGATCAGCAAGATATGCATTCAATAATTTTGAAACAGTCATTTGTGTGTTTTGATTATTTTCCTCTGGAATTGAAGGAAATTGTGAGAAATTGGGGAGGCTGCAGGTCACTGTCTAGTGAAAAATATTTTTCTCACATATCTCTTGGCTACCTTGTCACTAACTAAGTGCAACAACAACACATTTTACCCCTGAGCTTTTCTCTGAAATGCTCTTATTTGAAAGAATTTTGGAAGCAAACTCTCTCATCAGATTGAAAGAGAATGGATGGAACAAAATGCAGGAGATGTTTTTTTGTCCCTACATTTTTTTTTACATGGTATATACTCCCAACAGCTGGCATTATGCAAGGTATACTGTAAAATATTCTAGAAAAAAAGCCTACATTGCCTTAAGGCCCAACTTCATATTATAGCAATAGCATTTAGACTTACCGCTTCACTGTATTTTACAGCCCTCTCTAAGTGGTTTACAGAATCAGCCTCTTGCCCCCAACAATCTGGGTCCTCATTTTACCCACTTCGGAAAGATGGAAGGCTGAGTCAACCTTGAACCTGGTGAGATTTGAACTGTAAATTGCAGTCAGTGGCAGTCAGCACAAGTAACCTGCAGTACTGTATTCTAACCACTGCGCCACCATGGCTCTGGGCAAGATACTGGCTCTAAATTTGCCCTTCTTTGCAGGGATATAGGGTGTTTGTTGGGAAATTATGATTTCTTCGAATAAAAAGAGAATATTGTCAGGGCTCAAACAAAAAATGGTTGTGATTCTTTCAAGCTGAGTTTTTTTTAAAAAAAAATCAGTTCATAACTTGCCAAATCTTGCCAGACTGAGCATTCTTCTATCTGCATTTACAATATACTTTGTGAGCTATTAGGGAGGGGTTGTCTTCATCTTCTTTCTCTCACACATAACATTCAGACCGAGTTGCCTCTTATTTTTCTGGAATTCCACCCCTCCCTCCTTGGAGTTCACTTCCTTGCTGCATGACACTACCACAAACATACAGTAAATGTAAGAAGTAGGTCATTTCCTAAACGTGTAAATTTGATCTATTAGTTCAGTGTTTCTCAAACCTGCCGCTTCTAAGACATTTGAATTTCGACTCCCGGAATTCCCCAGCCAGCATGCTGAGTGAGGATTTCTGGGAGTTGAAGTCTACATGTCTTAAAGTTGCCAAGTTTGAGCACCACTGCATTAGATGACTAAAAGTGGCGTTGCTAACAGGTTACAGGCATCGTGTGGCATTTTTGCAATGAGAAAAAGACAGTGTTTTGAAACCAACAAAGTGTGTGCGTGTGTGCATATATATATATATATAAAATGAGCAATATAGTGGACGGTGTAAAGATTCAAGACCTCCCTTTTTCAACATGTGTATGAATGACCTTGGTACAAAATATCCAACACCTCCTGATTTCAACCCCTCCCCTGCTACTCACTCCCATCCTCCCCAAATGGATACCATCTTTTTCTCCTTTTTGCCTTTTGTGGTCAAGCAAGTATGCCAGGAGTTAGTAACTCTATGCATGCTGTGTTTATTAACTCCAGATAATTTCTGCTAATATTAGCTTGCGTGCCTTATAATGACTTCTTCATCACCACATCATAAACTTTTGATCTTCTCCTCCGGCATCTTCTAAGCAATAATAATAATAATCATAAAGGCGG
Organism: Notechis scutatus; assembly: GCF_049901735.1. Taxonomy (NCBI): domain Eukaryota; kingdom Metazoa; phylum Chordata; class Lepidosauria; order Squamata; family Elapidae; genus Notechis; species Notechis scutatus. Next base: position 20,325,837 of record NC_142016.1, on the reverse strand, counting down.
TCCATAAATACCTCTCCCTGGAGGCTGAGTGGCCAGCTGTTAGAAACTGTGGCTGGAGCAGCAGCTGAGGGACTATATTTTTTCTAGGTTTTTACAACTGATTCTTTTCTACTGGTGTTTTGATGGTATTACTCCTGCTTTTGTTTTGTCCTCAGTGGGTCATTACTCCCTGCCAGGTTACTTACCTGAAAGGTGGAGAGTCTAAAAGTTATAAACAGCTAGATTTCAAACTTAATTCCCACTCCCTCCCACCCCAAGAGACATTAGTTGTTCTTGTTTTCTGGAAAAGATTCGGAGACATGTTCAAAGATATATGTACCTACTTAGCAGTAGATCACTGGCAAGAAAATGTAGACAGGTGATGAGATCCACTGGTAGGTCCATTAGGGAATTCAGACTGCCAGTGGCTTAGCATTAGCCACAGCCAAGTCTTTCCTATTCCAAATCACATCCCTGACATGGTGAAACCAATGCACGTTTTCTACAAGATTTGCTTACTGGGCCTGAGTTACAATCTGGTTAGCTTTGGAGTAGCATGTGGTGCCATACCAGCTTTCTGGTTGTGTGCATCCAGTGAAGGGGGAGGGTTTCAAATCCCAGATTGACAGCCATGGGAGCTCCCTTGATCACTTGGGTCAGTTGATTTCTTGCAGCCTGGCTTGCCTTGCAGGGTTTGGGGGAATTCAGTCATAGAAGCTTCCTGGATCACTTGGCCTAGTCATTCTCTCTTGACCAGCCTACCTTACAGGGGTATTTTTTATGGAGAAAAACGAGAGGGAGAAATGCTAGATAAATGATTGCATGAAGGGGAATAGGAAGACAAAAGGAGTTGGAGGAGGAGGAGGAGGAGGAGGAGGAGGAGGAGGAGGAGGAGGAGGAGGAGGAGGAGGAGGAGGAGGAGGAGAGGAGGAAGAAGAAGAAGAAAGAAGAAGAAGAAGAAGAAGAAGAAGAAGAAGAAGAAGAAGAAGAAGAAGAAGAAGAAGAAGAAGAAGAAGAAGAAGAAGAAGAAGAAGAAGAAGAAGAAGAAGAAGAAGAAGAAGACAACAACGTGTATTTCAAATACAGTACCAGGTGAATTATAAAGCAGCATATTTCAAAAAAGGAAAAGAAAGAAAGAAAATGGAATTGGTATCCTTCAGTACAACTATTAGACGCAGAGATGGAGAAGGGACCTGGAGAGAAGGGAGAGGATTCTAGAGCAGTGATCGATTTGGGTGAGGGCTAATATCAATTATGGAACCTGTTTACTAAACGTCTGTTAATTAGAATTGAGGATGTCAATGGGAATTACGGTCCTGTATAAATACCCAACCAAACATATGGCTTTGTTAGACTTAACAGGACAATTACAGCTGGCTCAATACAAATTAATAATTTATCCTTGAAATTAGTTTTCTCCAAGGTTTAAGTAATGCTGCAAACAAATCCATGCATTGATATTGATGGGCCAAGGACCATCAGCTCACAAGCAGAGGGAGGAAGAGACATACAAGCTCAGACTTCATTGGGGTATCTCAATCCTTGAGCAAGCGTAGCAAACAAGGAAAAAAGGATCGGAGTCTGGTTTGCGAAGTCTCTCTGGGCTTTCTGTATAAATATGTTTAACTACCATAAGAGGACCATCTAATTATTTCACAAAGTTCGGTTTTGTACCACCCTTCATTAAAGATTCCAGATTGATTTCCGAAATGAAAAACTAAGGATAATTACAATATGTCAATCAATTATGAAGAAGCGGTTGGAATACCAGGATAATCATATCCTAGTTAGTTAAACCCTTGGTGAGTCAAAACATTTTGCTGTCACTAAAAGGACCAGCTATCCTTCTCCATTACATGAGTGCCCTCTAGATCTATGGACTTCAGTTTCTAAAATTCCTCTGATGTGGCTGATATTGAAAAATCTACAGTCTAGGCCAGGGGTGTCCAACCTTGGCAACTTTAAGACTTGTGGACTTCAACTCCCAGAATTCCTCAGCCAGCAAAGTCCACAAGTCTTAAAGTTGCCAAGGTTGGACACCCCTGGTCTAGGCCAACCTAACGAAGACATCTGGAAACTGACAATTTCTGAAAGCCTTCTTTTGGCAACCCTTTTTGGGGGAGTTGCAGTGGTTGAATCCAAAGTAACAGCTGCTATCCTATCGTTTCCAATACTTGGACCCATTTATAAGGGTGGATCTTTTCACAAGCTACTTCTAGAAACTGTAAATGTTCCTTTAGGAACAGACCAGGAAATTTGACCATCAAGTTTAGTGTGGTCTATTTGGGAATCTAAGTTCTCAAATGTTGGCATGCTTTCCTATCATCTGTTCATTGAGTCTGTGTTTTACAGGGTTTCAATGTGGGAATGCCACTTTGTGCAGGAGGTATCTGGCAGTAGTGGATGAAGCTTGGAATATCTCACTACCTCTGAAAGAAAAGGAAAAAAAGATGTCCCCATTGAATCTAACCATAGGTGGTTAAGCTGAGCTTCACTGATCTTTAGACCAACCTTTCTGACTAAACCAGCTGTTAAAAACTCAAGGATTGTATCAAAGGCAAAGTCCAGAAAAGCGAGTTCTCATGGGTTGTGTGTAGGCTTCACCCAAAGGTGCCCAGTTCTTAAAATAAATAATTTTTTAAAAAAATCATTTTATTTGCTGAAGTACAAAGTAAAGAAGACATATGAGAAACAGAAATGAAAATAAGATATATCACAACACTGTATAAAATACAATCCCATAAAAGGGTTTGATAATCCATTAAGCCTTGACCATACATAGCTGTATTTTCCATCTTTTCATTATATCTACAAAGGACCAGTTCAAAGGTCAAAAGTCCATATGTTTCTCCGGTCCACAATTTAATATATAGAGATGCACAATTCCAATTAAACTTTGAGGTGGATGAAATTATCCAATGTAGTTTCTGCATTGACCTTTCCCACTTGTAATAGTAGGTTCCAAGACTGATCAAGATTCAGGAGATAGGGAGGTAAACATCCAGCAGAAAAGCTTCCTTTATCAGTGAGAAGTCTTGCCAATTAGCTGGGGCTTTTTTTTTTTGGAAAGACAGAAATTAATGTCATCTTTCCCTGATGTGCTTTGGGGCTTATTGGTTATAGAATCAATAAGTTTTATGTTAAGTTGCTTGAATTCTTGTACCCATATTCTATTCTCAGTAAATTTTGCTAAAGACTGTGAGAATTTATGCTTGATTGGTTTTGGGACCACTGCCCCCAAATCCAAGTCACAATTTTGGGGAATGTGGCTCCAAGATACCTGCAAAAAAAAAAAAAGAGAGAGAGTTAAAAATGTTTTCTCAACCCATGAGAAACTTTGCACTGGTGATCTGGATTATCAGAGTCCTTTCTAGAAGCACTTTAACCACAATTGGTTGGTTGACTAAAGCTTCTGTATGGACCGGATCAGATATAGGCAGCCTGGTTACTCAAATACCGTAGAATTTTTTGTTTAGCTTCAGCTTTTATCTCGAATCTTACAGATCTTGAAGAGGGGTATATCCAGATGCCTTGGCAGCGGAGCTAGCCGTATCTCACGCAAGGGACTTGTATTTTTAAGAGTGGGAGGAAGGTGAAGGTAGAGGAAGAGAGAGAGGTGGGGGGTGATTTCTTGCTATGTCTAGAGTGCCCAGGATAATCAAGTGCCATATTTCACAGTGGAAGTCTTCCTTTTGAGTAGGGGCAGTTCTTTGTGTTGACAAAATTATCTGAAACATTCCTCCTGCTGTTGGTGGCTTGGCAAGTAGAAGGCAAGCATGAAAATCAATGAGAATATCAGCGCCTGTGGTTTGAGAGACAAAGGAACGGGACCGAGCAGAGATAGATCATTCTCGACAAGCATAGCTGGGTCAGATTTCCCCCCCACGCCCCCCCTCCTTGCGCGCTTTCAGGACTCTAACCTGCTATAATGGCTCTTAAATTTTGCTCCTTTGACAGCCATAGTTTCTAGTTTTTAAAAAAAATAATTATGGCAATTCTGTAAGAAGGTACCTGAAAGTCATCTTTCAAACAGCACTTAAACTTCTGAGCAAGTCCACCCACTCTACTGTACAGACAGGAAGCAGGAAATTTGTATTTATATACTTGTTTAGAAGGCCATTGTCTCTTAAGTGGTTGCCCTGCTTTGTAATGTGCTCTGCTTCTTTTCCACTATGCTTGCTTGGTCCTTATAGCAAAGATATCGATATATGATATAACCTGGGGTTACCACTCAGCCTGAGAACCAGGAGTAATAACAATTATAGACTTATATAACCACTTATATAACCATTATAGACTTATATAACCACTTCACGGTGCTTTACAGTCCTCTCTAAGCGGTTTAAACTTGAACCAGTCAGGATCGAACTGCTGGCAGTTGGCAGAATTAGCCAGCAATACTGCATTTTAACCACTGCGCCCCCACAGCTCTTATAATAGCCATAGCACTTAGACTTATATACCGCTTTATAATTCTTTACAGCCCTCTCTAAGCGGTTTACAGAGTCAGCCTATTGCTCCCAATAATCTGGGTCCTCATTTTACCCACCTCGGAAGGATGGAAGGCTGAACCTGGAGTCGGTCAGGATCGAACTGCTGGCAGTAGGCAGAATTATCCAGCAATACTGCATTCTAACTGCTGCATCACCGCGGCTCTTAGTACCCCGTCCGGGGCTGGTTGGGATCCAGACTGCACAAGCAGTGGGTGAACGCATGAAGCTCCATTTGCGCAAGTGGTGGGCACGTGCATGAAACTGCCCCTACCTCCCCACCCACCCTTGCCACCACTGCCGATTCATAGACCCACAACTGTTGGAGATCGCTGATGTAACCAATGATTTGTTTTCCAGGTGGTCTGCCACAGACCCTGACACTGGAGAGGAAGCTCATAGCCTGAGGTTTCCAACTGGCTTTTGTGCCTAAGCAAAGGTTACAATGTGAGCTAATACCTAATCCAGCATCTTAACCATTAGATCACATTAGTCCTCATTATTTGCAAACATTAAACATTTATTTATTTATTTATTTGATTTGCCAATTGTTTACAAGATAATAAGTATAAGTGTATACATAGTTGTGAATACATGAAATGGGTACATATAAGAAAAATAAAAGAATAAGAGAAACAATAGGACAGGGACGGTAGGCACGTTGGTGCGCTTATGCACGCCCCCTACAGACCTCTTAGGAAAGGGGTGAGGTCAATAGTAGACAGTCTAAGGTTAAAGTTTTTGGGGTTTGGGGAAGAAACTACAGAGTCAGGTAGAATATTCCAGACATTGACCACTCTGTGGGTCGTATTTCCTGCAATCAAGTTTGGTGCGGTTAACCTTGAGTTTGTATCTATTGTGTGCTCTTGTGTTGTTATGGTTGAAGCTGAAGTATTCACTGACAGGTAGGACATTGCAATGTATGATTTTGTATACCATGCTTAAGTCAGACCGAAGACGGCGTAATTCAAGGTTTTCTAGTTCTAGAATTTCAAGTCTGGTGGCATAAGGTATTCTACAACGAGTAGAGGAGTGGAGAACTCTTCTTGTGAAATAACATGCTCATTTCTCCTGTCCCATTTTTTTTTAGTGAAAATGTTCAAACGCATCCCTCATATTTGCATTTGGCATCCATTTCCCCACCCCCACCCTTAGGATTTGGCATGTATGGTATTGTGGAATGATGCATGTATGATATTGTAGTCCTCAATTTACAACTATCCAAATCACGAGGGTGCTGCGATGGTCATAAGCACTAAGAGCAGTTCTAGGTCACTTTTTTTTTTAGCCATGGGATCAGTGGTGGGATTCAAATTTTTTTTACTGTGGGCGTGGCTTGGTGGGCATGGCAGGGGAAGGATACTGCAAAATCCCCATTCCCTCCCCACCCCATTAACCTGCTTTGCAGCTCCGTTCTCCTGTGCAGGGCAACCAAAGAAGACCCAGCTAATCAGCTGGGACTCTGTAGGCAGAAAATAGATGGGGTTGGCTGGGCCAGTCAGAGGTGGTATTTGCCGGTTCTGCGAACTAGTCAAAATTTCCACTACCGGTTCTCCAGAACTGGTCAGAACCTGCTGAATACCCACCTCTTCACGGGATCTTCAAAGGATCACTAAATGATTGGTTGTAAGTTGGAGGCTACCTGTAGTGTAGAGACGATGCCTAGGAATCAGGTTTGTGAGCGACCAGGATTTATCCCCCAGCAACGTCAAGTAATTTAAAGTTCATTTATCATCTGCCATAACAGAATGGGAAAACAACCCCTCATGTGGGATTTATGCCAGGTGGGAGACATAGCAATGCCACTCAAATTGATGGCTGTACCCTCTTCAGTCTAGGAGGAAAATAAAAGCATATGGACAGGAAATGTCAAGTAGTCCTGAAGATTGGAATAGGAGTGAGGCTTTGATTGCAACATCGCAGCTGCCATTTTGACTGTTTTAAAAAAAAACACCTGCAGATCCTGTGTGTTACGATGTCACAACACAAGCTTCTACCATTTTCCGTCATGACAGGTATTTATACCTCACTTGGATGACATCATCAGTTTTGATTGGTTGAATACGGTTACTTCACCCCACACATCATTTTGGTGGGCTTTCTCTATCTCCTGGCAGATTTTTCTTGCTCCCTCACGGGAGGACCCAGTAACTTACGTAAACTTTTTCCTTCTAGAAATTTCTGGCATCTTCTTGGGGTGCCATCAGAGTCGGGATGCTGAGTGGGGAACTCTGGGAATTGAAGTCCACATATCTTAAAATTGCCAAGTTTGGGAACACTGTTTTAAAGTATACGTTAGTATACTTAATTGTTTATGTGGACTTGTACTGCATCTAAATTTTGTGTTTCTCTCAACGTACGGTTTTAAAATATTAGATCTAATTTGGTTTGTTATAATAAGAATCAATCCTTGAAATTTGATAGAAACATTGTTTATTCCGGTTGTCAATATGATTTCCTTTCATTGATTGATAATCATTGATTCAGTTCTAATAACAGTTGCATAACCTAATTTTGGTTCAGAATTCCCATTTATTTTTTTCTTTCCTTCTTTGTGGTTGTGCTATTAAACGTCTGTTAAACTAAAAAATATATAGGCATATTTTAAAATGTGCAAAGCTTTGTGCAAACTGCCCCTTCTATAGGGTCAAAAATCAGGACAAGTCTGGTATGGAGCATCTTTTCAAGCTAACCCATTTTATTAAAAAATGCTTGAAGCTTTTGTGAGCCAGTAAGCAGGTGGAGAGCCATGCTCCGCTTTCGTTAATTATGTTAATCTATGGTAGACAAAAATCAAAAGCAGGCTGGTGGCATCCTTTTAGACTAACCCATTTTATTAATGTGGAGAAACTTTGGAAGCTCCTGATTTCTGGCTACCGCAGACTAACACACCTTTGCAGGTCAAATGCCTTTTCTCCTCCTTTCTCCATCATAAGTTGTCTCCAGGAGGGCTGGAAATGTACATGAGACCTATATGTTTGGCGTGCATGATGGGACACAGAGCTGCGCTCCATACTGAGCCAACCTGTTTTGTCAATATGGAAAGCTCTCAATATGTTGCAGAATATGTCCAAGCTGGAACAAGCCAGAATATGGCATAAATTTGTTTCTTCTCTTGGATATGCTGCCCAGGACTCTGCTCTGTTTTGGCTCTTCCATTGCCATAGCTTTGCCAGTAGAACAGATGAAGAAGGAAGCTTACCTGCCAATGGAGCCCAGCAATTTGGTCACCGTCTCGTTCATGCCAGCCACACAGTTCTTTTGTCAACCATAATCAGGTTTTATAGGGTTTGTGCCAGATCCTACAATGCTTGGCTGGTAGATCAAAGGGTGTGCACCTCGCCTAGTTTCTATGCATGCAAAACGCCTTTTCTCAATGTATTTCTTTTATTGGAAAATGGATATGATTGATTCCTCCAAAACGCTGTTGTTGGGACATTGAAGGAAGCTTATGGTAATGTACAATTTAATAGAAAGAAAATGCTATTCTTTCTGTTTTAAAAAAAGACTGCAATAAGACAACTTAAGCTTTAATTAAAAGAAAATGTATTGCTAGTAAGCAAGAAAGATTCATTTTCATATTTTCTTTTTCATTTCTTCTTCCAGACACACACTGGTTCCTCCCCCTTCTCCCAAAATAAAGGCCTTACATTATTCGCCATCGATTTCCAAATAGCTCTCGCCCCATTAATAAATAATTTATTTCATTTCTCTGCTGTCTTCCTCCCCCCACTCCCCCGGGCTCCAAGGACTTTAGGACACTGAGGATGGGGAAAAGATGGTGTTAGAAAGAGAAAAGGGAGGGAAGCTTGGGATTTGGAATTTGAATGCAGTGATGGGTATATCTTTCCTAACACAATAGCTCTGAGAGAAATTTCAAAAAGTCTCCCCTTTGCAGGGTTAAGATTTTAGGGTGTCTTTTCCTAGCATGCAGCCCTGATGCTGCAATCAATAGGCAATGAACCCCTACAGGGTGTTTTAATATCACTTTAAAATATGATAGATAAATAAATACAATAAGATACAATCACAAATGCTTCTGACCACAATCAAATCGGGTTCCAACCAAAACATTCACAAAAATTTTGAATCTGGTCACGAGTACATACTCAGGTAGTGATCAAACATAACCTCTGACCCAGGAATTCCTGAAGATGAAACATTAGAAGATGAAGAAATCGCCAAAGTTATGGAATGAATTATGGTCGTAACTAGATGTTCTACTGTACAAAAGATTCCAGGCTATCTATCACAATGGACTCTCCCATTATTAGTTGCCTTACAACAGGATGGGAAAGGGATATTTGACCCATCCTTTCCCCAAAAGATCACACCAAAAAGCTTTGATGGCATGGAGTAATAAACCAACACATCTTCAGGACATCAAGCAGGAGAAGACAATTTTCCAGAAAGTTCCCCTCCCCCCATCCATAAAGTGGCCCCAAACCTGAAAAAGGTTCTTGTTCTGTTGGGCTCTGAAATTTGGCACTGATAATCTTACCCCATCCTACCCTGCCAAGATTTGATTGATGTTTTTCCTTCCTATCTTAAAATGTCTCTTTCTTGCCTCCAGAAACCTTTGCTGACTGGTTTCCAAAGTCAGCATGAAAGCTCATACCTATGTTCATTTCTTTTTCTTCTCATTTGCATAGTTTGGTGCTTGTGTTTTTTTTTGATAGGTTCTCCTCTTGCGCCTTTTGTAATATACCCATTATTTCCAAGCAATTCCCCCTAATGTGTGTTTATGTACACATTGCCCCTAATAGACATAATTTTCAGGAGTGCTTCCCCCATATAATAGATGCACTTGGTAAGCCTTTCTTAAGTGAGCGGACTGTTGGAATGGAAATTGGATAAGGAAAATGCCTTTCTTTCAAATCTCCGTGCCTGACTTTACCTTCTGAGTTTGCTTTCAGGGAGACACTGCAAGAGGGAGCTTGGACTTAGCCAGTCAGCCCTCTCAAGGGCATAAACCTGCTCCTTTTCCATTGATTCAAGCACTCTACCAGCTGCATCAATAAGGGTCAAGTAACCTAGAAGCCTCCTGGGGATTGACTTAACAGTAAACTGGCCCATTGATTTCCTATGGCAGCCAGATGCAGGGAATACATCTAATGCATGTTCTTGAAGTTATGCCAAAGAATGGGGAGAAAGGAAATCCTTACAGCTTCCAATTGGGTTTTAGGACCATTGAGCTAAAGGACCAACCATTCTGTCTGTCTGTCTGTCTGTCTGTCTGTCTGTCTATCTGTCTGTCTGTCTATATATCATCTATCTAAAATGTTATGACTGCCTAAATCACCCACATTACTCTGGGTGGTTTACAGAAGTAAAACCCCAAATACAAAACTCCATGAACTCTCACCTTCCTGAAAGTCTGTAGAGATTCTCCGTCATCCAGGAGATGTTTTGTCCCAAAGATGCATTTTTTTAGGAGGCAACTGAACTTCCTTGTTTTTTTTTTCCTTTTGAAGATGTTTTGCTTCTCATCCAAGAAGCTTCTTCAGCTGTGACAGGATAGGGGGGCATGGAAGGATGCAAGGAATATACATCCTTCTATTCCCCACCATCCTGTCAGAGCTGAAGAAGTTTCTTGGATGACAAGTGAAACATCTTCAAAACAACAACAAGAACATCCAGTTGCCTCCTGAAAAAAAAAACATCTTTGGATCTCACCTTCCTGGTTTGGGGAATTCTGGGAGTTGAAGTCCACACATCTTCAAACTCCCAAGAAGCCATTGCTGGACTAGAGATTTTTCAGGTATCCAAACTGTGACTTGGTGCAATGTGCAAACCCAAATTCTTGATGTTCAGATTATTGAGTTCTCTTAGGGGTTCTTACCTGGTGGGGCAGCAAATCTCTTAGGCTTTTAATAAAATGACCTTCTACCGCTGCACCATAGAGAGTATTTTAATTTACTACACCTCTGTATGGTTTACCAATTGCACAGTGAGAAAGCACTCCAGAGGGTTAACATCATTGCCCAGAGGATCATTGGTTGCCCTCTCCCCTCTTTGGAAGAGCTTTATAGCTCCCGCTGCCTTAAGAAAGTTCAAAACATTCTCAAAGATCCATCTCATCCTGGGAACCCTTTTTTTGAACTATTACCATCTGGCAGACGGTACAGGATAATAAAAACAAGGACAAATGGGCTGGATTCTTTTGAATTCTGCTGTATAGTGCAGTATTGGTGTCAGGGGTTTTCGGTTCAATGTGTGGAGGGTGAAGGATGTGTGTTTGTGTTTATTTTCATTGTCATGGTCATGATGTGCACTGAAGATGGTGTTTGATTTTGTTGTACGAGGTGCAATGACAATAAGGTAAACTAAACTAAAACTAAAGGAAAGTATGTATTCTTAAATCACCAGAGGATAACTTCAGTAAATCCACACCAGAAATAAGGATGGTGCAAAAGAAGGAAAGTGTATAATTAAGCTAGAATTTGTTCAAACTTATAAAAGGAAATTAAAACTTGGGACAACTGAGTGGTGAATCATAAAAATAGGAAAAATAAACATTAACATATGAAACCATTACATTTTATCCTCATTTTCTATCTCGCTTTGATTTTTATCTTCCCTCTTTTCCCTGCTGATGCTTGAGTTAATTGATAACACTTAACGTTGTAACTTCAGTATGTTTGAAATGATCTTGGTAATCTTAATCTCCTCAACTCTAGCTAAACCATTACATTCTGATCCTCAAATCTGTATATCGAAAGGTTTCATTTATTCGTAACTATCCGCATGGATCTTTCTTCCATTGGTTTATATGTCACTGAATCACGGAGGTTTGCAGGGAGAAAAATATATGAATGATGCAAAATGCATGCAAATGAGGTGTAACCTTCTTAAGAGTATTTAATCTTGGCCATTTTGGGTCTTAAGGAGGAAAATTCGTAAAAATTTCCCTTCTGTCATGCTGTGAAGATCAACTGAAAATGTTATTTTTGTTCGCTTTGAACAAACCAATCTGTTGATGATTAAACCATGGGGGTTTTATTTATTTATTTTTTATTTAATTTCTTTTGTCAAATGCTTACAATATAAAATAAGAATAAACATAAGTTTAAATAAAAGAAATAGGAAGTAATAATTGGGGACAATAGGACAGGGATGGTAGGCACGATTGTGCGCTTATGCACACCCCTTACAGACCTCTTAGGAATGGGGTGAGGTCAATAGAGGTTAGTTTGAGGGTAAAGGAGTGGGGGGTTTGAGCAGGTGACAACAGAATCAGGTAGTGAGTTCCAAACATTGACTACTCTGTTGCTGAAATCGTACTTCCTGCAATCGAGTTTGGAGTGGTTTACATTTAGTTTATATCTGTTGTGTGCTCTTGTGTTGTTGTGGTTAAAGCTGAAATATTCGTTAACTGGTAAGACGTTGTAACGTATGATTTTATGTACTATGCTTAAGTCCAATCTTGGGGTAGTTCAAGGTTGTCTAAGCCTAGAATCTCAAGTCTGGTGCTGTAGGGTATTCTGTTGCAAACAGAGGAATGTAGTACTCTTCTGGTAAAATACTTCTGGACTTGCTTAATTGTATTAATGTCTGATATACAGTGCAGATTCCAGACAGTGGAGCTGTATTCAAATATTGGTCTAGCAAAGGTTTTGAATGTCCTAGTTTGTAAATCAGTATTACCAGAGAAGAAGCTTTGTAAAATTAGATTAACAACTCTTAAAGCCTTTTTTTCAATTCTGTTGCAGTGAGCTTTGGTGCTAGGTTTCAAACACTAGCTTGAGACTTTACTTTTGAGGGAAGACCCCCTCTCCTAGAAGAATGAAATATTTTGAGAAATATTAAAAGGCAGAAGATTATATTTCCCTAAAGGAGGAATGGAAAAATATGCTCTTGGAAAGCAGCCACCACATTTCTTAATAGCCCCCAGCAGATATTTGGTGCCCATTAAAGACTGGGCCATCCTGTCTACAAAACAAAAGACTTTTGGCTCCAGGATGATGGGATTAAGACATGACCCTCCAGGACATGATAGGATTATCCCACTAGCAGCAGCGCTCACTACATTGCACAATCTCCTAAGGATATTGCATCAGCCAAACTTCAACCAAACTTGGCTCAGACCAACTCCTAGGATTTTTATATGGCCCTGTGGGAGTCTGACAACAGCCAATAGAATACATGTTCTTGCACAGGAACAGGAAGCTCAAGTTCAAAGCCTGAGAGAAGGTATAAATACACCTCACTCTCCACTCCATGTGGTCAGCTGCACTTGTTGTGGTCCGCCACCGGCCTGCGGAGCTGGCAGCAGTCAGACAGTGGGGAGGAACATGGGCCAGTCCTGGAATCTGGGGAGGGCTTGGATGAGAGAGCTGCGTCCGACACAAAGATAGGGCCAGGACCATCTGACAGTTATGTGCTGACTCCGGAGCCTCCAGAATCTGACATCAGCGAGGCAGAGGAACGGGGGAGCCTGTTCACAGTGCACGCTTGCACAGAGCTGCCAGAGGGCAAGAACAGTTAAGACAAAAGGGGCGACTCGGAAGTAAGGCATGGAGATGATTGGCCCCTCCCATAAGACATAAAGGAGGAGCAAAGGGACATGAGCCTTTGCAGGAAGCAACTTTGTTCGTTCTGGTCAGTTTAAAATTTGAAGCTCCGTGTTGACTTTGTGCTCCATTTGGCCTTGTATGGCTAATTGGCAATTTAGCTGTTGGCAGCATTTCAAGGGAGACAAAGGTGGGTGCTTATCAGCGTTATCCCGAAGGACTGTGGTAGACTTCTGTTGGACTATTCATAAACTGTTTGGGACTCATTACGGTCTGTGAATGACTATAATCCACAGCCGTTGAAATAAAAAGAGGGTTTGGGGGACTAAGTGTGTGATTGTTACTGTCTCAGGAAGCCTTGGTCAGGACAGCACCAGAACCATGAACGTTGATGGTTCTGTTCACCATTAAACCATCTTTCCAATCAGCCTCCATGTTTCCAGTGTCTTTCTCCCAGCTTGAAACTGAACCCAGAAGGATATTTCTTTCAACACTTTTTATATCTCATTGGTGGATGCAATTCTATTGGACTCAAAATGAGCCAGAAATAGCACCCCACCCCCAAATCTAAATGATGTCTTTTGTATATTTGTGTACATGTAAACATTCTCTTTCTTTAAATGCACAAGGAGGCAGAGAGATAATATCATGTCAAGAATATATTCTTTATTATTGTATACAGAATTTCTGTGGTGTCCCCCCCCCACTTCATTCTGTTGGATTGTTGTTTCTCCCTCTTGTCCAATTCTCAGTAAATCAAATATTCCCATTCTATTTTCGTGAGACCATTTGTCCCTCCGAAAAATGGGGGGAGAATATTCTGAGAATTTCACAATTTGGGTGGAAGGAGGTCTGACATTTAAAAATGAGGTGGCCGGTGGCTAAGTTCAATCCCTATCGCTTTTTATTTAATAGAAAGAGAAAAAGAAATTGATGCTACGGCTGGCTTGAACACACTGTGTTCTTCTGAACAGAATACCTTTGAGAACAACAAAGAAAAACTGTTTTAAAACTTAAACTGTGTTAGTTTTTTGAAGAAAGAACTTAGCTCTGAAAAACATGTAAATTTGCCTTGTGTCTGAAGTTTAATATATTTCCAGGGCTGCATTTTTTATTCATCCCTGTTGGAAATTAAGTAATTCAATCTGCTCTAATTCATTGGTCCAGAATCTAGAATTCAGGTTTTTTTTCCGTCACATAATTTTATCATTTGGGGAGGAAGATTGGTGAATCTGTTGCACTAAACCGTGGATATTGTGATTCAACATCCCAACAGACTTTTTTTTTTCTAGTATTATGCAGCAATGTGGATAACTTCTGAAAAAAAGGAGGTATATGTTCACACCCCTGCAATCCAACAAGCAGTTTGATCCCTTATCCTCTTTGGCAGTAAATTCACTGCCCCATTACTGTACTGCTCCCTTCAGTGGGCTGTAAACTATCACTAACATTTTGTGGCTAATCTAAAACCCAAGAAGAAAAATAGTGCTTGCAATTTTTTACATTACATAGTGGAGTATCAGAATACAAGGATGCAAGAACTGCACTGGTTCAAGCCAAAGACGTCTCTAATTCAGGATTTGGCTCTGGCAGGAGTCCTGCAGGTGCCTTTGGAAAGCCAGTAAACAGCCCGGAGCGCATTCATTGCTCTCAGTTCACCTTTGGCACCAGAGATGCCACTGCTAACATTGGATGTAATATGTGGCGATCATGAATTGTAGTTATGGATAACCTCTTGGAGACCTCTATTTGTCTCATCTTTAAGGCTGCTGGAGGGGGTTGCTTGTTATGACTAAGGCTGTGTGGATCATGCAAAATCCAATCCGAATGGAAGATCTGATCCATTGAACCAACCGGACGATTCAAATTGTTTTAGACAATTGGTCTGATTCGTAAGGGATGCTGGAAATGAATGGCTGAATCTGGGTTTTTTTTTTCTACTTGAGCTGAGGAGAAAGAAAACATTGTGGTGTAGGCAATATCTGAAATTGTCTGGTTTGATTTGTAGGCATTTATTTTAGGCATTCCTACTTAAGAAAGCAAGCCAAGGACTTCTATTTACTTAAGAAAGTGGGGAGAAGCTAGCCAAACAAATTTCAGCATGTGATGTAATCCAAGAAGCCGTTTATATATAAAATTAGTGTCCAAACTATCTTTTATTACTTTTTCCTTCCCACCCTGGGAGACCGACTGCTTTGTTCTCTTCTTTTGAACTGGCTGCTTTCTGCCTGTTTTTTTGCAAGAATGAGATTTGTTCTCACCTTGTTTTTCATTGGCTGCGTGAGAACTCTCACCTCCAGTTTGATTCAACATTTCAGACTCGAGTTCCCACTTGAATTGGCAAATTAATTCAAAGAGCAGCTTCCCAGCAGACCTCCAAAGTGAATCTTCACACATAACCTTAATTGCTACTTCTCTCCCCAGTGAATTCCAGTTTAGTTCTATGCCTTGCCTGGGTCTGCAGGCTCTGCTACGCTGTAAAGTGGTATATTTGGTTTTAGCGGAGTTGGTTGGGTAACCCCAGACAACACGGTTTGTAAGACATGGTTCCCAAGAGTGTTTTAGCAGCCCACAGAGTACCTCCAGAACCTGCAAAGGAATTTGGCAACCAAATTGTGCCATTTTAAAAAGGGTAGTTCCCATCCAGGTTGTGCTTTTTTTTTTTTTTGCCTCTTAAAATCTCTTTACCTAACCCCAAAGGGCCACACCTTCTTCATCCTTTGAGGACCGTTAAAAAAAAATAATTTCCAGTTGCAAAAAAGGACACGCCCACACTCACATCCACAGCTGAATCTTGCTGAACCCAGACAATTGTGATTGGGTCTATTCACAAATCTCGCAATGGTTAGAGATACTGAATCTTCCTCTGTTTAAATTCCTTGGATGAGCCTAGAACACGACAGGACAAAAACCCACCTCATATCCATTTTCTCCACAGGCTGCCTCATTTGATAGGACATTTCTTGTGCCCTGCTTCCCAGGCCTTAGCCAAAAAGTCAACTCTCACCTGGTATCGGATGCAATCTGGGTTGGTTACCGGGATCAGACCGAGATGGGCTGCTGCGGCTTTGCAGGGGTTCGGGAGAGCCCCTAACTAAGATTCTACACAGTTTGGAAAACCCCCAAATCCCACTCCTGGCTGGCCCCACCCACCCCTCCCTGTCCCTCCCAGGAGTCCCCATGCAGCCTGTTTGGGATGCAGGTAAGTGCAGGGTGCATACGGAGGTTCGGGGAGGGCAAAAAAACGGGCCTCCCGGAAGTTCAGGAAGGCCAGAAACGGGCCTGTTTCTGGGTTCCAGGGAGCCTCCGGAGCCCATGGAGGCCATTTTAACCCTTTCGGAGGCTCGAGGAAAGCCTTCGGAGCCTGGGGAGAGCAAAAATGATACACACACCCCCCCCCAGCCGTGGTGTAGGAGGCCGACTAGGCAACACCCACCATGGTGGCCAGCAACTGGGCAGAGAATCCCTTGCTAAAATTTTTGAAGCCCACCCCTGGGACCAGAGGTTTTGGATTCGCGCAGAAGCCCATCCTCAGGGAATTTCTCTCTCACCAGAATGTGTGAGAGGCTCCAGCACAAGACCAGAAGCTCAGAAGACTAAAACCTCTGGTCCTGGGTAACTGGCCCAGATTGGATCCTGCAACATTGTCCTTTATTCGAGAGAGCATGTTATTTTGGAAAGGCACCCATGCACTTCTGCTCTGCAGGGCTCTTTAGTGTGAAGTTACAGAGGACCAAAAGTCAGCCTCCATCTTTCTCCTTCACTTGCTCCCTCGTTGTTCTTCCTGGAGAAAACCAGAGTGACAAAAAGGGAAATGTACACATCAGCCTTCATTCCCACCCTCTGTTTCTTTTTCCCCTGCCCAAAGTTGTTCCATTCCCCCAGGTTTAACCTTGGTCTTCATGCTTACCCCCACGACTTCTTTCTTCTTTTCATCGCTGACTCTTCTGTGCCTCGCCTCTGGTCTGAAAGAGTAAAAGATGGCTCCTTTACACCTGTTAACCATCTTGGTCTCACCATCCATGACACATTACTATGTGGAGCACGACTTTAATGAAGTGCTGCGCTCTTGTGCTGCATAATGAAGACTCCGCAAGGCTCATTATAAACATTTCTCCTTTTGTGCTGATTTTGTTCCTACATTCTAGAATACAGAGAGCAATTGTCAGGAACGCCCCTCACACTGGATGGATGAATGGATGGATGGATGGATGGATGGATGGATGGATGGATGCACGGAGGGATGGATGGGAAGCTCTCTATCTGTCTCTTTTGAAATGATCATTTTTATTATCAGGACCTTTTTAAAGACTTGAACAGGCTCGTGGGACAAAGGTTCACCTCACCTCAACCTTCACCCTTACTAATATCTCCTTCTCCTCCCCGCTTTTTTCCCCTATTGATGTCCATGGCCTGACAAGCAAAACGATGCAGGGAAATCCAAATGTTTTTACAAAATAATCTTGGCGTTTGACTGCAATTGATTTTATGTTCTGCCTCGAATAGAAAATATTCTTCCTTCTCATAATTCCAGATGGTGATCCCTGCTTTGGATGACACCCCCCACCCCACTTCTTCTATGTGTATGTCATGAGGTAATTATGCCTCTTCCATCTTGCTTGTAGTGATTATCTTGATAGCTCTTCAGTCTAGTATCTTGTGGATTCATCAATTACAGATATTTCTATTTATTAAATAGATTTATATGGCAACCCAATTTAAACAAGGTGGCTCTGAACAGCGTACAGCATTAAAATAGTTGGGAATCAGACTCCAAACCAAGGGTCTTCAAACTTGGCAAGTTTAAGACTTGTGGACTTCAACTCCCAGAATTCCTGAGCTAACATGACTGGAGGAGGAATTCTGGGAGTTGAAGTCCATAAGTCTTAAAGCTGTCAAGTTTGAAGACCCCTGCTCCAAACCATCAATTAGGCCCAGGGTTTGGGAAGATAGACTTAGAAGCTGAGTTCATGCAATATTCTCTACAACAATAAACCCAGATGCAGTGTTGGGCAAATGTACATATGTGCTGCAACTGACTTTTAAATTTTTTTTATTTGTTTTATTAATATAATACATAAAAATTCCATTTCAATCCAACAATGTGTTGTCTGGGTACAATTGTTTTTAGGTGATCACAATCAAGGTGTTTACAATAACATTTATCACAATAACATTAATACTGTAGTAACAATCATATTTTGTTTGTTCATTTTAACACATTTCCATTTTAACATTTATCCTTTCTGTTTTTATTGTCTAGCGATTGATAAAACAAGTCCCATGTCAAAAAGTATTTAGTTTTTTCTTTGTCCTTAATAGTGAGCGTTAGTCTATCCATTTCTGCACATTCTAGTATTTCTTTAATTACATTCTCATCTGTCGGGATCTGCAACTGACATTCTTCAATCAGGCATTGCAATGCAAAAATGTAATGGTGGCCTTTGTGGTTTGTTATAGATGTCCCTATTGCAGTGTTGATATCAAATGCCCAAAGAAATGTGCTTTATTATCTGACAATATATGACTTGCTCAGTGAATGACTGTGTGTGCCTATCACACATTGAATTACAAGCAACCCAACTCTATTTTAGCCTACAGTAGCATTTCAGTTCATCAGTAGCAATCTCAGTTCATCAGAAGTTGAATGGCCACATTTTAAAGTTATCCGATCAAGATGTATTCAATCAGAGGAGTTTCTCCATGCAAATGTATTCTGCATGCAGAAGTTTTCAATTAAAAAAAAACACATCAGCAAAAGGAAAAAAAAAGATCTTCCTCTTTTCTTGAGACTCAGAATAGCTCAGCCTCTCTCAACCTGGTGTCCTCCCAATATGTGGTAAGCTCACATTACTAAGCTTAGATAGGGGTGGAGGAGCCTATTCAACCCAAGAGATACAGACTGATTCTTGGTAATTATATCAAGGGCAGCGTGCCAGTGGTGGGTGTAACCAAAGTCCATGATGGATGGAGACAATCTACTGCAGATACGTTGTCTCCAAAGTGCTTTTCAGCATAGGCAAACCAACACATGCCTGCCCATGCTCCTTATTCATTCATGCACCCTCCCTCCCCACCACTTGCATCCGGCTTATTGATTTCCTTGTGTCAGCACAAGCAACCAAGTGAAGATGGACACCACCCTACAGTTTCAGCCCATTGTTTGTAACTGCCGCACTTCTCCACATTTTACTTTCACATATAAGTCTTCGACTTATAAGCACAAATGGCAATCAACCATCATAAATACAAACCAGTTGCCAAGTGCCTGAATCTGAATCATGGGACCATGGGGTTGCTTCAATGGTTGTAAAAGAGTGAGGATGGTTTGCAAGTCACTTTTTTCAGGGCCACTGTAATTTTGAACGATTACTGAATGAATGGTTGGAAGTCACG
Source organism: Notechis scutatus (assembly GCF_049901735.1). NCBI lineage: Eukaryota > Metazoa > Chordata > Lepidosauria > Squamata > Elapidae > Notechis > Notechis scutatus. The sequence goes on along the minus strand of NC_142016.1, from coordinate 20,306,459 downwards.
TGTATGCAGGAGCAGAGGTAGGGGGATTTCCCAGGCAAAATAATTTGAAATAAGTAACTTTTCCTGCAGCCAGAAGAAAGTGTAAACATTGTGGTTGCTTTTTAACACACAAGACCACACAGGTCATGGTAGTAATTCTGGTGAAAAGTGAGTGGTTCTGCTGCCACATTTTGGTGGCAGAGCCTGGGGGTGTAGGCTGCAAAACTAGGGCAGCATTATGTGATTATTCTACACAGGCAGACCCTAGATTAAGAACAAGACCCATTCCCAAGACAGACTTGAATTGGCATGTATGGTGGAGCTCATACTTACGAATGGACTGCCTGTCAGCTTGGAAGCCACATTCACTGCCTGGGAATTTGGGAGGGGGATTTCAAGGAGCGGTGGAAGATTAGCCACAACAACATTCCTTTCTCAGAAAGTCAAGGACATGTTACCCTGCACCTGGAGGGGAGTTACTTGGTAGTCTCCAGTTGGAATGAAGTAAAGATTGGACCATGTGATGGATGATTGGGTGCAGGGGATGGATTTGGGGGTTTTTTTGGGTTAGGGAAAACCCGGAACTCTCAGATTCAGGTTTTCCCCAGATGTGCCCAATTATGACATCTCTAATAAAATGGATCTTTGGGAAAATGATATTCTCAGAGTCTTTTTCTTTGGAGGTTGTTACTTGGAACGCTGACACTGCCTATTATAAACATGGTGGACGTGTTCTCCTTCCTCGAGCTGACGAACTGCTGAAGTCTTGCAGTGTTTTCATGAGAAACTGAAAACCAGCAGTATATTAAAAACATGCAGCTTCAGCACTTTATGAAAACATTATGGGGTTTCAGAGCTTTGTCAGCTCAAGGAAGAATGCCGGCTACCATTTTTAGTAATAGACTGTATGAGTTGTCCATCAGTCAAGAGTTCTTATATTGAAGCTTAGTTAACCACAATGGGGATATTCTTGCCATCTTTTTCTGAATGGTCCTTTCAGATTTCTACTTTTGACAGACCTCAAGGGGCTTGACATCTCCTGAACATCTAGAGCAGTGCTTCTTTACCTCAGAAACTTTAAGATGTGTGGACTTCAATTCCCAGAATGCCCCAGCCAGCTTGCTGGCTTCGGCAGACTGGGAGTTGAAGTCCACGCGTCTTAAAGATGCTGAGATAAACAAACCCTGAGGGTCATTATTGGAGAAAATGTTACCAAAGAACTGGGGATCCGATTACAACACCTGGAGGGAGTCTTGTTTGCTTAACATTTGCTCTGATAAAATTCTCTTTTAATATTGCAAGCTTGTATCTTATTGAGTTTTTAACCCGTATGCCACTTCGAAGGCCCCCGGGAGGAGAAGCAGCTGAAAACAAAAAATAATAATAAGAGCATCAACATATATTTATACAGAATGTAAAATAACACAGAGACAGAAAGATGCCTAATGCGAAAAGCAAGGCACTGAATTGAATTCTTTCCTCAAAAGAGAGTGAGGGAATGTGGGCAATTTTTAACGTTGTGATTGTGAGTGAATTACAATTCCACAGTTTGCCAGGGAAAGGCATTAACTGTCTACAGTCCTCAACTTACAACTATTCACTTGACAATTGTACTAAGTTGCAATAACTCTGAAAAAAATGACTTACAACTAGTTCTTATGCTTATGATTGTTGCAGCATCCCATTATCACATCATAAGTTGGTTGCTTGGCAACTGGCATGTATTTACAATGATTACAACATCTCGGGGTCATGTAATCATCATTTGCAACCTTCTCACCTGATAAGAAAGTCAGTGGAGGAAGCCAGAACTGGAGTGCTTTGCTTAACAACTTCGGCAAAAAGTTTGTAAAATTGGGTACAACGCAACAATCGTCTTTCTTAGAAATGAAAATTCTGGTCCCAGTTGTGGTGACAAATTCTGAATGACCCAAAAATGCATCCTATCAGATGTTTGAATTGCTCGATTAATGAAGGACTTTGCAACTGATTCAGAGATTTCAAAGCATGGAAGGGATCATAAGGGTCATCTAGTCTAATCCCCTAATCAAAGCAAGATCTGCTGGTTAGTACATCTGACAAAAGCTGTTTGATGTCCTCCAGTGAAGGAGAACTTACTCTGTCATGTGGCAGACTGTGCTATGGAAGGACAAGAAATTATTGTGCGTGCACCCCCGTTTTCCCCTCAAATTGATTCAAATCTTCAAATTGAATCAATTAGAATGGATTTGACTCATCTTTGCAAATCAAACTGCAGATTTGAGGCAAATTAATGTAACTCATCAGACTGCAGATTTACTGCATTACTCTCCTCCGTTTTTATTTTTTCTCTCTCCTCCTTTTTTTTAAGCCTTTATCTTGACTGGCTTTGTTAAGCCAGTCTCTACCCTCAAGTCATGAAATCTTGCACTGAATACAGTGTTGTGAACTAATATTATGGAATGCACATATTAGCCCAGAATAGATTATAGAGAGCTTGCTGTGCTGGTTCAAAGGCAGATAAATGGCTTTTTTATTTTAAAAAATGTGCAGAAAAGCCTTTAATTAATGGAGGTCAGTTTTGCTAAACTTGAGCTGTGAGATGGGTGACACTTGAATTCTTAGGAGAGATGTTAGCCTTATCAAGGGTGTTTTCACTCACAGTTGGAATGCAGATAAATTTTTAAAATCCCCAATAATCCATGAATAATTAGCCCTGGGGACAGGGACAGCAAAATTTTCTCCTTGCCATTTTGAAGAGTCACAATTTGTCCACACTTTCTGTTCTGACTGTCCAGCCATCCATTTCCCATTCACTTGGATGTCTTTTGCCAAGACTGATCAGCCCACCTAACCTGGTACTCTTGCCTTGCCCCAATAGATCAGGCCAATGGCTCCCATCTAGCCTTGAAGCGTGAAATTCGATTACCACATCCCCATCATTAGCCTCATTGCTATAGCAACAGATGTTATTACCAGTCATAAAATTCCCCAGCCCACTTATTAAATCTAACTGCAGAATTTGTCTCCTTGACCCACTGTGTGTCTAGCAGCTGTTTGATGATTAGAGTCCGGAGTGGGGAGGAGGTTAGAAGTTTTATCTCCTGGAGTTTTCAGCTGATGGGTGTGTGTGTGTGTGTGTGTGTGCATACACACGCACCAAAGATGGGCTCTTGTTCCCAGCTCTAGAAAGGAGTGGGAGATGAAGGAGGAAGGGCTGGAGAAGAGTCACCCACCAGGTTTACATCTGTCTCTTGAAAGCATCAAAATGCTTTGAGTGATTCCCAACCTCTTGCTCAACTCCTGTTGGTGATCTTCAAATTAGGTAGACTTTAACGGGGTGATTGTAAGACTTAAGAAGCAGACCTAATCATAGGGAGAAGACTGGACATCAACTTATGAAAACCAAGTGGATTGCATTTTTAAAAAGTTAATTAGTTTTATGATAATGATGATGGTGGTAATGATGATGATGATTTTTCTACTTGGACCACACTCATTTCCCCCTTTGCCCCAATACACAGACAATCCTCAATGCATTCATCTTGAAACTACCTGGTGATTCTCAATCCCGAAAAGGTACCTGTGTTTTAGAGAAAAGTGCACCTGTGGCTTTCCAGGTGTACTAGGTTATATTTCCCAGCATACTTCCAAGAGCTGTGGTGGCGCAGTGGTTTGAATGCAGTATTGCAGGCTAATTCTGCCAACTGCTGTAGTTCGATTCTTACTAGCTCAAGTTGACTCAGCCTTCCATCCTTCCGAGGTTGGTAAAATGAGGATCCAGATTGTTCGGGGCAATCTGTTGACTTAGAGAGAGCTGTAAAGCGCCAAGAAGCTGTATATAAGTCTAAGTGCTATTGCTATACTTCACAATAGACCAGCTGGCTGGAGAATTGTGGGAGTTGATGTCCATGTGTCTTTAATTACCAAGGTTGGAAAACCCTACTTTAGAGAGACGTTTTCCTCCGGAGAAATGGGAGACAGGTGTTCAGCAGGTGAGATCAGTAGCATAAGCCAGAGTTTGTCAGCCTTGGCAGCTTTCAGGTGGAGGGGCCTCAACTCCTAGAATTCTCTAGCCACCACTATTTATCATTCTTTTTCCTTTATAAACTGCCTTGAGGCTGTTGGATTGAACAGCATATAAATAAAAATAAGCTAGAATTGCTAGCTAGCACAGCCAAAGGGAATTCTGGGACATTTCCAACACAACACATCTAGAAGGCTAGAGAGTCAGTATGGTGCAGTGGTTCAGGTGCTGGCTTAGAAGCCAGGAACCTTTAAGATCAAGTCCTGTCTTGGGCATGAAGGCCAGCTGGGTGACTTTGAACCAATACACCCAGCCCACCTGGAAGGGTTGTTGTTGTGGGGGAAAATAGGAAGAGGAAGGAATACTGCAGAGGTGGTATTCAGCAGGTTCTGACCAGTTCTGGAAAACCAGTAGCGGAAATTTTGAGTAGGTTGGAGAACCAGCAAATGCCACCTCTGGCTGGCCCCGCAAATCCCATCTATTCTCTGCCTCCCATTGAGTCCCAGCTGATCAACTGGGTCTCCTTTGGTGGCCCTGCACAGGAGAACGGAGCTGGAAAGCAGGTTAGTGGGATGGAAAGGGAATGGAGATTTTGCAGTATCTTTTCTCCTGCCACGACCACCAAGCCCACAGAACTGGTAGTAAAAACTTTGAATCCCACCACTGGAATACTGAGTCTATTCTCTACCTTGAGTTATTTCTAAAAAATAATAAAGGCTGGATTTTTCATCAAATAAATAAACGCAAATCCCACTTCTTCTTTTTTTGAATTTTTTTTTATTGTTTTATATCATACATTTCCTTTCTATCTTGAGAAGTGTGCTGTCTAGGTGTCCAAGGTGTTAACAAACAAACATCATCATCATCATTATGATTATATATATATATATATATATATATATATATATATATATATATATATATATATATATATATATATATATATATATACATACATATACATACATACATACATACATATATACATACATATATTATTCAGCTTTGTTCGGGTATTTTCCCACGTTTCGGCAGAATCTCATCTGCCATCATCAGGCTTCTGTATTGTATTCGTCTGTGAGTCAGACTTTCACAGCCGTTTCAGTTTTAAATTTGGGGCTAGCCTACTGCTGTGCCAGAATGGTTTTTTCTTCATCCTAATTGGTTGGGAGTCTTCTGAAGCCTGATGATGGCAGATGAGATTCTGCCAAAACGTCGCTACAACTTTAAAAGCACAACTATAATGATGTGGGAACATAACCAAACAAAGCTGAATACCATACATATAGATACCCGCGAAAACTTAAGAAAACAAAAATATGTATATGTGTATATATATATATATATAAACAAATATGCAGTAATATATAAACAAATATGATAACATCAATCATATTATATCATACATTATCTTCCATTATAGTATCAATTATATCACCATCAGAAATGTTTGCTCATCTTTTTCTTTCTCCTGTAAACCACTTTTCACCTAATTCCACTCCTCTAACCTCAATATCTGTCGTTTAACCATTTGTAAAATGGTTCCCATGTTAGGAAATAGTCCAAATCTTCCTTTCTTTTAATTTTTAGGGTTAACCTATCCATCTCTGCATGCGCATACTTGCCTTGTGATTCTGGGCCTGCCAACTGGCTTGTTTTCTCTTTCCCCAGACGCCTCTGCTGCCTTATAACTCAGTCATAGTTCTCCACCCAGAGAATTTCTCCCAAAAGCTCCTTTCCCTGGAGAACAATTCTGAAAGCCAATTCTCTTCCCCTCCAATTGAATGAGAACGTTGGGGGAGGGTGAGAGAGAGAGAGAGAGAGAGAGAAAGCCAGAATAGCTTTGCAGAGCCCTGCCGCTGTGAGCGGGCCAGCCCAAAGCGGGGAGAGTCTTCAGGGTGCAAGGCTGCACTTTAAAATGCCTTTCAGGAAAAGTTCTTTATTCTATTTATGCAGCTGTGCAATGCCGAGCTGCCTAAGTCCTAACAATTCTGGGCAGTATACAATGAAAAACAAAAAATAAGAAGTAAAAAACAAAACAAAACCAGAAAGAAATCATGGGAGTCCCAAAGAATCAGAGGTGGTATTCAGCAGGTTCTGACCAGTTCTGGAGAACCGGTAGCGGAAATTTTGAGCAGTTCAGAGAACCAGCAAATACCACCTCTGACTGGCCCCGCCCCCATCTATTCTCCACCTCTCAAGTCCCAGCTGATTGGCTGGATCTTCTTTTGTTGCCCTGCACAGGAGAACGGAGCTGGAAAGCAGGTTAGTGGGGTGGGGAGGAAATGGGGATTTTGCAGCAATCTTCCCCTGCCACGCCCACCAAGCCACACCCACCAAGCCACGCCCACAGAACCGGTTGTAAAAAAAATTGAATACCACCACTGCAAAGAATATCTGTGTAACCTCAAATCCTCATCCACAGGATGATGGTGTGGATCCGGTCATCCCTTTGCCCCAGGGCCTTGGAGAATAGCTGGGTCTCTTATAGCTTCCTGAATGTGATGAGGCTGAGAGCCATCCAGCTTTCTTCAGGGGTGATATTATTCCACAGGGAAGGTGTCACAAATCAGTAGGTTTTCCTCCTGGGTCCTGTTGAATTTGAGTCTCTGCCTAACCTCAAACCAGTTTGCTACCTTCCAGGTGGTCCTCGCCTTACAATCACAACTGAGACCAGAATTTGCATTGCCAAGCAGGGCCGTTGTTAAGTGAGTTTTGCCCAGTCTTATGATGACCTCTTTTTTTAACCACTGTTGTTCAGTGAAGAATCTGGCTTTCCCCACTGGCTTTACTTGTTGGAAGCTGACTGGAAGGGTCACAAATGATGATCCCACGATCTTGGAACGCTGCAACTGTTGTCAGTGCATGCCAGTTGCCAAACGCCCAAATTCTGATCACACGAACATGAGGATGTTGCAATAGTTGTAAGTGCAAGGGCTTACACCAGTAAGTCACTTTTTTTTCACTGACGTCACTTTGTTCGCATATTGAAGATGCTGTACCGTTCTCAAGTTGCTCTTAGGGATAGTAACTGAGGGAAGAAATCTTTCCCAGGGAAATCTTTATTATTTATTGGTGTCAGGTTAATCCTACATGCTTTTAATGCAGGAGTGGGCAATCTATCTGTTCCCCAAAGGCCGCCTGGAGTGTCAAATTCTGGTCTGCTCAGTCATGCATTTATACATGCATGCAACTCAAGCACGTGACCAGTACCTGTACATCCATCTGTTATTGCTCCCCACAACCTGGTCTCAAATTAAGCAGATTCCCCATTATGGCCGAGAGCCCAAATTAAAAACAAAGCAATAGGACTTAAACTTATATACCTCTTCACAGTGCTTTACAGCCGTCTCTAATCTGTTTACAGAGTCAGCCTATTGCCCCCAACAATCTGGGTCCTCATTTGACCCACTCAGGAAGGATGGAAGGCTGAGTCAACATTGAACTGGTGAGAATCAAACTGCCAAACTGCTGGCAGTCAGCAGTCAGCAGTCAAGTAGCCTGCAGTACTGCATTCTAACCACTGTGCCACCACCGCTGTTTGATAATCCTCTTTCCAATTCTCTGAAGTGGTTGACCATGTCATAAAATAAAAGGAAATTCCTGACTAAGCTATGATTGTAAGCAGGAGGCTAGACTAGATGATTCCTGGAGTTCCTTTTAACTCTACTATTCTACAATACTAATTGTCCTCAGTGGATGCCTTATGGATGCCGACTCTTTGGTCCACTGCTGTACCTTATACCTCCAGGTAGTGCCTTGAACTATTGAGAATGAGATGAGTGTCCACCAGTGGTAGGATTCAAATTTTTTTACTACCGATTCTGTGGGTGTGGCTTGGTGGGCATGGCGGGGGAAGGAAATTTCCTCTACCGGATCTCCAGAACTGGTCAGAACCTGCTGAATGCCACCTCTGGTGTCCAGCCATTGTGTGAAAAGACCTTCCTTGTAGCATTGTAATACAATGGATTCTTAAAGTCTTTTAACACTAATCTTATTTTTGTACTCATTGAATTTTCTTTTTTTCTTTTTAAAAAAATGTTCTTCATGGTTTGTTGTTTGCTGCCCAGTCCTGCCTCATGAGATGGGTAGCCACACAACTATGATTTGTAAATAAATATAGATAATCCTTGATTTACAACCAGTCACTTAGTGACTGTTTGAAGTTGTGATGGACTTCCCCAAAAAAAGCTACTTAGGATCTGATTTCAAGTTACAATATTGTACACACACACACACACACACACGCACACACACAACTGTAGTCTCGTGATTGCATTTTGGGTGCTTGGCAAACTTTACGGCCGTTTGCAATTGTTTGTGGTCACACGGCTGCCAATTTTCAATGTCATTTTCTAGTTTCGTACATTTACTTCCGGTTTCTGACAAAAAAACCACCATTGGCTAATTTTTTAATGACTGTGGCATTTGCTTAATGACGGCAGTGTTTGCTTAACAACCTTGGTGCTTGCTTAACTACTGTACAAAAGGTTGAAAAATTGGCTCCAGTCGTATGATGCTTCGATTTACAACTGCAATGTCTTACAACCTTAATTCCGGGCTCCGTTATGTCCGTTGGTTGAGGACCACCTGCAAATAAAAACTGTACCATTCCAGCAGTTGTGAAAGGTAGACTATCAGAAGCCTCCTCCTCCCTTTGTATCTGTGTCTTGCTCATTTAACAGGACGTGCTCAGATGGAGTTTCTTCGAACGGTGGCACTTCTCTTGCCATTTAATATTTGCCATTCTTGTTTCCTTTTTAAAAAAAAATTAAAAAGTGCTTAAAACATCTGTCTTTCTGGGTCTCTCTCTCTCTCTCTCTCTCTCTCACACACACACACACACACACACACACTTCATTCTCCTCTTCCGGAAGATGAGAGGAATGGGAAGAGAAGCTCCAGTTGAAACTGCAGAGCACGCCCTCCTTCAGCGACAGGGGAGATGTCAGATCTTCTATAAACCATGCCCTCTGACCTAATTTCAAAATTAAAGGATATGGGGGCATTTGGGGAATATTTGCCAGCTGCTGAAGAAGAAAAAAAAAGACCCCTCTGTGCAAGGACTCAGATGAGGTGCCAGGAGCATTAGGGAGTGGACTGCTGCCTTCAGAGATTGTGGGGGCATCTGAAATACGAGTTGGATGGAGTAAACTTACATACGAGAGCATCCTCTGTACCACAAACAGGCTGAGAAATGCCCGTACAATTTTGGTAGACAGAGGAGCAAAAGGAGGGATGCTTCTCCCAAATTTCTACAAGGGAAGGAGAAGTTCCTCCCATCATTTCTCGGGGGAAAGCTCCCCCCTTAATAATGACGGTGGTTCTGTTTCCTTACAAAGCGCCACGGGAGGCATTCCCTCCTAATGAATTCTCTTGGGGTTTAATGGAAATATAGGAAGCTGCAAACAGCTGGAGTGAGGGTTGTGCAATGAAAGGCAGGCCACGGATCACTCCAGGGGACCATCCTCATGGATCTGAGATGTGGAAATCGGGACCAAGAAATACATTCGATCAATCTTTGCTATTGCTTAGCAGTCATCTGGATTCTTGCAGTCCCAATCTGGTGGCCCTAAATTAGATGCATTGAGCCAGTGTGGTGCCAAACCACAAACTATAGCAGAGTATTGTGTAAAACCTGAGCAGTTGTGGCTTATGCACTATTCTGGGCTAAGCCAAACCTTCATTTCTTAAAATGTGTGAATTCAGTGTCTTGAGCTAGATTGGGTCTCTCTAGCATCTTGGACATTAGAAGTGAGGGGCATGTCCAACTCTTCTCAAAGTGCAATTCTAGTCACGGTGAAGGCTGCTGGGACTTGTAGTTCAGCAACACAGGGAAAGGGACAAGGCTCCCAACTCAAGAGAGTTTGGTCTGTTCTCACGTTCACAGAAGGTATTTTTAGATGGGTGCATAATGTATGATTTTTTTTTCATGTGTAGGCAACCATTAGGCATGGTCAATAGTCCCTGTGGATCCTAGACAGATAGATAAATATCCTGTTTCCCCGAAAATATGACCTACCCTGAAGGTAAGTCCTAGCTTGATTTTTACACGTGTGTCCAATAAAAGCCCTACCCCCAAAATAAGCCCTAATTAAGATCCCGCCCACTCCAGAGTGCACGGGTAAAAATTAAGCTAGGGTAGGGATGGGGAGGTGGAGCTGCCCTACTACTTACCTTTGGATAGTTGCATCCAGGCCTCGCACACCCCAACACTTGCCTTGCCGGCCCATTTCTTCTGCAGCTGGCAAGGCTGGCAAAGCTTTCCTGAAGGCCTCCGTAGCTGATATCAAAGCTCTGGATCGATCCACAGCTCTGTTATTGGCTGAGGAGGTCTTCAGGAAAGCCTTGCCGGCCACAGAAGAAGTTCCTGAAGGCCTCTGACAGCAAAAAGGAGGCCAAAGGTGATGCGCGCAAATGAGGTTAGTCAGTGGATGACATCCCCTGAAAATAAGACCTGGTGCCTTTTTTTGGTGGCAAAGGTTTTTTGGGGAAACATGGTACCAATAGATAGATAGATAGATAGATAGATAGATAGATAGATAGATAGATAGATAGATAGATAGATAGATAGATAGATAGATAGATAGATAGATAGAGAGAGAGAGAGAGAGAGAGAGAGAGAGAGATGGATGATAGGTAGGCAGGTAGGTAGATAGGCAGGTAGATAGGTAGACAGATATAATGTAAAGCTGATATTCTACCAAATGCCAGACTCTAATATTATTAATTGTTGTTGTTCTAGTATTTTGGAGATTAGAAATGGAGAACATGTCCAATTAGTGCAGTTCTGCTCATGGTGCAGTTCTGCTCATGGTGAAGGCTGCTGGGACTTGTAGTTCAGCAACCCTGGGAAAGGCTCCCAACTCAAGAGAGTTTCAGGCAGGTTTCAAGTCCTGCTTGGAGATGATGGGGATTAAAATGGAGACCTTCTGCAAGTTGACACGTGCCCCTTAGCACTGAGCCACAGCCCCCTCCTCTTGGCTGGTTAAGGAGCAGCAAGGTATGAAATGGGCATCAGGCATCCTGGTGAGAGATGAAGTCAACAGAGCAGAGCGAAGAGATGGAGGAGAAGCTCAGGGCCCCCTCCCTCTTGCAATTCAGTGCCTTGGGAATAGCTCATATTAATGACTCTCTTCTCCCTATCCCAGAAGCTGAGTGCTTCATCGTTAATGGTGTAAAGAGGAACAATTAAATCCTTAGTAATTAGCATCCATCACCAGCTCACCAGCACCAGCATGGCTGCAACTATACTCTCAAGAGGCTGGAGAGTCAAGGCTGCTAGGGTGCGCCCTTGACACAGCTGCCCTTCACCCCAACAGCCACTAGGCGGCTTTCTCTGGAAGGGCAATGGCTGGTGGGAAATACGGTGGGTTGGGGAGGGGGAGCAAAAATTTGTCATTAGCCATGCAACAATGCTCTGATATTGTTCTCCATTGGCAGGGATGGAAATGGTTAGCTAGGCAGCTTCAGAGCTGATGAAAGAGCTGATTTCCTGGAAGATGGAATTTGGTCTGTTCTCATTTGGTCTGTTCACAGAAGGTATTTTTGGATGGGTGCATAATGTAAGAATTTCTTCATGTGTAGGGAACCATTAGGCATGGTCAACAGTCCCTGTGGATCACAGATAGGTAGATAGGTAGGTAGGTAGGTAGATAGATGAATGATAGATGGGGAGGGAGGGAGGGAGGCAGGCAGGCAGGCAGATAGATAGATAGGTATCTAGGTAAGTAGAATAGATAGGTAGCTAGGTAAGTAGATAGATAGATAGATAGATAGATAGATAGATAGATAGATAGATAGATAGATAGATAGATAGATAGATAGATAGATAGATAGATAGACAGATGATAGATGGGTCGGTCGGTAGGTAGGTAGGCAGGCAGGCAGGCATGGAGGCAGGCAGGCAGATAGATAGATAGGTAGCTAGGTAAGTAGATTAGATAGATAGATAGATAGATAGATAGATAGATAGATAGATAGATAGATAGATAGATAGATAGATAGATAGATAGATGATAGGCAGATAGGCAGATAGGCAGATAGGGAGGGAGGATGGCAGGCAGAAAGATAGATAGGTAGCTAGGTAAGTAGATTAGATGATAGATAGATAGATAGATAGATAGATAGATAGATAGATAGATAGATAGAGATAGAGATAAATATATAGAGATAGAGATAGATAAATAGAGATAGATAGATATAATGTAAAGCTGATATTCTACCAAATGCCAGACTCTAGCATTATTAATTGTTGTTGCTAGTGATTGATCCTCTGCCTTTTCTCCAGGAGCAAAATGAGGCTTTGCAAGACAGATTGAACTGCGAGAGAATGATTAGTCCCCAAAGCCCCAGGTTGTCCCAAGTCCTAGTCCAATAACTCAACCATTGCCCCAAATTGGCATCATATTTCTTTCCCTCTGGGCTTATTTTATTTTATTCAGTCCACAGATTTACTGCATTTTCTGCCTTTTTATTTTTCCAACAGGAATTAAAGGGGTGTGCAAAATATGCCCATCTTTTATTTCCCTCTGTCACAACAACTTTGCAAGGTAGATTTTGAGCTTCCACGGTTGAGGACGAATTTGAATCCAGGGCACAGCGTCCTCTGGTGTCAACAGAGTGACATGAATCGATGCTATCATCACCAAATCCCACAACTGTATTGTTGTATTACAAGGTTTAAGTGTATGAGTTACACAGCACCTGTGTGATGATGTCATCCTGTTTGTGTCATCTCGCCTCCTCAGCTCCCTCCCCCCCCCTTCATGGGTACCATGGGTCTACTTGCTCTTTTCCCCATCGTAAACCTGATGCCAGGGTAGATGAGTCACCTAGATAGAATAGACAAAAGAAAAATTGTGCCATGGAAATAGGAGGTACCGATGGCAAGGATTGGAGAATATGGTATGGAACTGACTTTCTCACCTTCTTCAGGTAAACCCTGAGTGACCCCAATTAGCTGTTTTGATAGATCCTTTATGAATCAGAAAGCCACACCAGAAAGACATTAGGTTTGAAGAATTGGTTTTGTGGGGAAGTGGTATAAAATGGTCAAGGAATCCAGAAAAGGTACATTATACTTTTGCAAGACCAGTTTTGCAGACAATGTTGCTATATTTTCTGGGAGATCACCTACTCTCAAAGCTTCCAGGTATACATTTTGTAAAGTTCTGAGGGGCAACTGAAGATATGGGTGATAAGTCGACAGAAAGCACCAACTTTTGGAAGCCGGATCTCCAAAACAATCTGAGAAGGATAGACTATGATTCTGTGGGAGTGGGATGCAGTGATTTGCCTTCCCAAGGAGGGTATATCTTGGCTGCACCTGCATTTAAAACAGTTGGGATAACATGGTTTGTTCAAACTACATTTGTGAAACCTGCTGAACCATACTATGGTTGGCTGGAAGCCTTGGATGGCACCTGAATCCAGTTACGGTTTTTCAAAACCAGAGCTACAGGCTTCGCTAAGACCAACTGATACTAGCTCATCCAAATAAGCTATGTTTAAGTTAACCACTGCTTGTGGACAGAACACCACCAAGACAGGATCAGCTTGCCTTCAGAAGTTGTGGGTGCTCCATCACTGGAGATGTTTAAGAAGAGACTGGACAGGCACTTGTCTGAAATTGTGTAGGATCTCCTGCTTAGGCGGGGGGGTTGGACTAGATGACCCTTCCAACTCTGATTATCGTCAGTACTGTCAAATCTCTAAGGTCCCTTCCAGCTCAGTTCTGACATATGGCTGGTCAAACAGAAGCCTCACCAGCTTCCCGATCAGAGCATCAAACCTGGTTCTTTCAGCTGAAATCTGTGATTTGTTCCTGCCGTGAATTTTATTCACTCGAGGGAACTTCGGCCAGTGTGTTAAGAAAGGTAGCAGCGCATCTTGGGACGCCTGACCAAGCTTAGGAAGGATTTGCATCCTTGCAGAAACTTAGCTTGGGTGAGAGATGCCGGTTAGCTGAATGCCGATGCTAGAACCGGGTTGGGTTATCAAGGAAATGTCGGAAGCAGAAATATCTGACTTCGGCTCTGTCTTGGGCTCCCCCGGTGGCCCACTGCCTTCCCCCTCTCCCGCGTTCCCTTCCTCGGTCCCGCCGTGACAACCAGAGCGCCCCCTCACCACCACCCCGAGCATGTGCAGAGTGCTTTCCACCTCAGCGCAGAGCAAGAGGAGGCAGCCCCATCCCCCTCTCAAACCCTCCCGGCTCCTGCTTTTGAGCAGGACTTACAGTCGGTGGATGGGATGAAGGAGGGAACGGGTGTGTGTGTGGGGGGGAAGGAATAGCTGACGAGGGCTTTAGAGAGCATCCACATTTGGGGAGGGGGCGGAGGAGACCCCCCTCGGGGGCGACCCGGCTGAGGAAAGTAAAGGGGGCGGAACTGAGGCGAGGAATGCGAAGATTCACCCCCCCTCCCCTCTTTTTTCCCCCCACGGAAGACCCTTCTCCCTCTCCCGGAGGCAGTTTTTGAGGGGGCCTCGGGGAAGGGCAGCAGGGGGAATCTCTCTGGGTTTCCCCAGCCGTTTGCGTGGACGGGGAAGGGGCGCCCCTTCTCTCCCCCACCTCCTCAGCCCTGCTGCAGTAACAAAAGAGCCCCTCATAAATCAGCAGCGCTCCCCCCCCGCGTCCCCCGCCAGACCTTCCCACCAGCCCTCCCTCCCTCCCACCCATTGGTGGTTCCCCCCACTCGGCCTCATTTGCATGCCCCGCCCTTTTCCAAGCCAGCCCACCTCTCGATTGGTCCACTCGGGGGCGTCCCTCATCTCTGCCCAACTGTCTGTCAAAATTTTCAAGCCCTTCTGTAGCTTTCTTTCTCTCCCCCCCCCACCCCCACTCTTCCTCCTCCTCCTCCTGCCCCCCCTCCCCCTTATGAGATGCAGCAAGGCTGGCGGGGTTGAATGCGAGAAGCCAGCCCGTACCTTCCTCCGCCGTCCCCCGTCCCCCCCGCCCGCCCGCCCGCCTGCCCGCGCTCTTTTCGGCCGCTCCTCCTGCCGCCGCGGCTGCAAGAAATTCCCCCTCTCGCCTCCATCCCAGGACCAGCCGGAGAGATGAACCACGTCCTGCTGGGCGCGCTGCTCTTCAAGATGAGCTTCCTTTGGCTCTCTCAAGGTACCGGCCATCCCTTATCAGGGCCGGGTGGGGGGTCTCGGGTGGAGGTACGGGGTTTGGAAGGACCCGGAGGGGTGGGGGCTCCGGGCCGGGTGTGTTTGTGTATAGACGTGTGTGTGTGTGTGTGTGTCGGGGTGGGGGAGGAAGAGGGTCCAGCCGAGCTGGGAGCGAGGAAGTCGTGCGCGGACGGAATACCCAATGCGTCTCTGGGCACACGCGTGGGGGTCGTGGGGAGGGGGGAAATAAGCGCGCGCGCGCCTCCGCCGCCGCCGCTGCCGCCGGCGGGAATCACAACAGGGTTGCGTGCCACGAAGGTAGCGCAACCGTACCTGTGCCTCTGGGAAGACGGTGTGTGTGTGTGTGTGTGTGCAGGGGCTGAGTCCCGGCGAGGTACCCTAGATACACACACACACACACACACACACACACACACACCATTGCCCGCTCCGCTCTGGGGCAGGTTCCCGGTCTGCGCCTTTCCTGGAGGTCTCGCTCCCCGCTCTGCAGATTTTGTGTCGCGTTGGGTGTCGCGGCTGCCTGCCTTTGGAAACCCCCATTCCTCCCTGTCTCCCTCCCTCCCTCCCTCGGCGGAGATGTCACAACAACTGCAGGCGTGCTGTAGGAATGCACAATTGTGCCCCCCCCGATGAATATGCATGGAAGGGAAGAGAGGAGAGAGCCCTCTTTCTTGGAAAGCGCAACGTGCCTGTCAACCTCACTCCGAGCGCTCGGATGGGGCTTTCCGCCGCTGCCCACCCCCCTTCCCCCCGCCCTGCCGTGGGCGGCGGTGGAAAGATCAGACCCGGCTTTGGGAGTAAAAGACCTGCAAAAGGGTTCTCGGCAGGGAAAAGCCGGCTCCGCGTCGGGGCCGCCCGAAGAGAGAGAGGGGAAAAGGGTACCGCGCTGCCGGGAGGAGAGAGCGCTTTGCGGCGGTCTTGGTTAGGCTCCCTGCTGGATGGAGTCGTCGGTTTGGGGGGGGGGCGGAAATCCAGAGAAAAAGAGAGAAAAAAGGGCAGTTGTGTAATATGCGCAGGACTCAGGGCTGGGAGTTGCAGGGAGGGAAGTCCTGGAAGCAGGGAATCGTATAGGTGACGCTTCTGACGCTTTGGAGGATGTATAGAAACAGACTGGAACCCCAAAAGAGAGAGGGAAGATTTTGGAAAGGGGAGAAACCCAGCCATATGTTGCAAAAGGACTAGGAGTTCTGCAAAGCTCCTGGGAGAAGCGCTATATACATGCTTACCTGGAAGTTAGGCCTATAGTAGCAGTGCCATCGGTAGTGGTTTCCACACAAGATACTTAACCAAGACAATTGCAAACTTCCCAAGTGCAATTGCACAAGACAGGAAGCTGCTGTGGTTTTAACCTTGGTGGGTTTGAAGGGTTCTTTTTTTGGGGGGGAGGGGAGGAAGAGGTGATGCAGGTTAGTGTATTGTGTGAACTCAGACCCAGGTGCCTCACAGAGGGTTGGTTGTACAAACCCGGAAAATGGGTTACTCCAGGAACCAGGAAAAGATTGCTATGTGATCTTCAACCACTGGATTTCCAATCTCCTGCCTTTCCAACTCCACATTTCCTGGGGGTTTAAATCTGCCCTTGGAAGCAGGCAGATCTGCTATCCCCGCAGGCACGACAACAACACAAGAGTTGATGTGCACAATGGTGTCATGTATTTATTGGTGCAGATGCCAGGATTGGCTTACTGGCGTTGTGGATAAGGCTGATTAGTTCCCGAAGTGCTTTGAATTTGCTGAGGTACAGATCTCCCCAATTCTAAGGTCAGCTTTTTTAAAATGCCAGGAGTGGCTTCCCTAATTTCACAGCAGCAAAAGAAATCTGCTGGATCCCCCCACCATCAAACAAGCCTCCCTGCCATTTGTCATAGATAGAGCCTCCCTGAATGGAGAGGTTCCACAGGGTTATAAAACCCAGCGGCTTTTGAGCCGATCTGCCTTTTTTTTTTAACCCCCCCCCCCCCCTAATCATTTCCTAAAGCCCATTTTACCAAGTGGTAATCTTAGTCTTCTGCAATAATAATACCCTGTAGTAGCGGATTTGGAAGGAATAATTCTGGATGATTCATCTCTGCTTTTCTAGAGGCAACTGCCAAGCAATTTAACTCCGAGCATCTGAGAGATGAGGTTGTGGGGGGGGAAAAGGGAGAAAACAGAGCTCTCTCTTTCCAGATTTACAAGTGGCATGACAGCAAGTGTTGATGTTGGTAATGTTTTCCTGAGCACCCTTCTGATGATTGCTCAGCTTTGCCTCTGTTGCTCAGCTTTGCCTCTGTTGATGCTGAAGTTCTGTTTTTAGCATTGCTCAGTTTGATCACCCTTGCAGATGGTTGATTGGCATTCTTAGCATGTACGAGCATGCAAGAGTCTTGTGGAACCTTGAAGACGAGCAAAATTCCTCTTGGCATCTGCTTTCCTTGGCTGGCTCTTATGTCACCAGCTGTCAGATCCATCTGACGGTAGAGTTGCTCGCCTTGAAGAGGCCACTGGGATGTTTGGTTCTGCTGCATCAAACTCTTTTCTGGAAAGCTCGGACCAAAGAAGGCCTTCTCCAATAGTTCATTGTCGAGCCAGAGAAGGTCCAGAGAAAGTCCGAGGAGCTTCGTGTATGGACGGAATATGTTCTAAAGCCCACCTCCTTTGGAGTGTCGAGGGCTCTCATTGGCTGTTTGTGTGGCATTGCCAAGCAGGCCTTGTTGCTTGGTGCCCCCATCAGTGGTGTCATGACACTGAGCAGTTCTATTGGCAGAGCTGGATCTGGGGAGCTTCGATCTCAGTATGATTGGCAGTACAGGGAGCTGGCAAATCTGGAAGTGTTGTGGTTGAGTGCAGAGGACTGGCATCATTGGGCTGAGGCAAGGCCAAGTGAGGGACCACCAGCCCTGTTCTGCTTACTGGAGCAGCAAATGATCCTCCAGCAACGATGCAATTCAAAGCCAGAATTGAAACACTGGCTGTCTAGGAGAGAGGTCAGAATGATGTCAGCGTGGCCTTGGAAGGCTTGAGGGTCAATATTGGGCTTCAGTAGAGGACTACTGTACAGAGGAGGCCTTGAAGAAGGAATGCAGGAACAGCGATGGGAAAATAAGGAGGAACTTGATTTTAGGAAAGGGCTGGGAATGAGAAAGGAAGATTTGTTTAATATCCAGGTAGTTTTTGATTTACGACTGAAGTTCAATGGAGCCCCCTAAAAGGTACTTTTGACATGACTTCAAAGTTGTGATGTATACACACACACACACACATACACACATCACAGTCATGTGATTGCATTTGGGCCATTTGGCAACCAGGTCAAACTTTATGGCTGTATTTGCAGCATCCTAAGATCACTTCAGTGGGATGCGGTGGCTCAGTGGCTAAGATGCTGAGCTTGTCAATCAGAAAGGTTGGCAGTTCGGCGATTCGAATCCCTAGCGCCACATAATGGAGTGAGCTCCCGTTACTTCTCCCAGCTTCTGCCAACCTAGCAGTTCGAAAGCAGGTCAAAAATGCAAGTAGAAAAATAGGGATCCCTTTGGTGGGAAGGTAACAGCGTTCTGTGTGCCTTTGGGCATTTAGTCATGCTGGCCACATGACCACGGAGACGTCTTCGGACAGCGCTGGCTCTTTGGCTTTGTAACGGAGATGAGCACCACCCCCTAGAGCTGGAAACGACTAGCACGTAGGTGCGAGGGGAACCTTTACCTTTAAGGTCACCTCACCATGGTTTGTTTTTTTGACATTTTTTTTCCTGGTTTCCAGCATTTACTTCTGGTTTCTGGCAAAAATGCCCTTTGGGATTAATGGGTTAACTTAATGACCCCCCCTAAAAATGTCATTAATCTGGGTGATCTGGCGACCTGCTTAATGACCTTAATGACTTCTGGGCTCAGTTATGAATCCTAAATTGAGGACTACCTGTGAAAGGAGGCAGAAGAAAGCTGGTAGGCTTTCAAGATTCTCTTCTTAAAGTCTCCAACAAATAAGCGGCATTTTATCCATCTATGGATTGTCTTATTTCCTAACCTGGCCTACCCCCAAAAGGTTGACAGCTCCTTGAATGGAAAGGGGGCGGGGAATGCTCCTGTCACTAAGGACAGGGGTCTCCAACCTTGGCAACTTTAAGACTTGTGGACTTCAACTCCCAGAGTTCCTCAGCCAGCAAAGCTGGCTGAGGAACTCTGGGAGTTGAAGTCCACAAGTCTTAAAGTTGCCAAGGTTGGAGACCCCTGAACTTAGGAAAGTTGGAGGGAATGAATAGGGAGATCTAATAAGAAAGTTCTTTTATCTGCAAATATTAAGGACTGAACCCTAACATTCACTTATTGCGGGGGTTCCTAAACGTTTTGGTATGAATAGAATAGGCAAGAGTGTGATGGAGACAGGCTGCTGACAAAATGGCCAGCAGGATTTCTAAGCTGGACTTTCAATGTTGGTTTGATTTGGTCAAGGAAGGGAATAGCCATTTCCACACACACCCAGGGCACGAAATACAGAAATGCTTGAAACCAATTCAGATCAATATTGTGACAGACAGGCTCTGGGCCCAAGTTTGCAGATTAGGGATCCCTGGATCAGAGGAGCAAAGCAGTGGGGCCTCCCAAAACAATGTTCCTTGAGAAGACTTCACTTTTACTCCAAGGCTGCCCTGTTCTGACAAGAGAGGCAACAACAGACTGGAGAGGAAGAATGTCTGTTTCAAATAGTTTAGGTCATGAGGATATTTCTTAATCCCTCCAGAGAAAGCAGAAGGTACATTGCCCAGCATTTAGTTTCTAATAGAAGGCTGGACAGATGTTTTGGGGACCTAAAGCTGAGAGCCATCCTCTGTTATTGTCAGGTACAGCAGATGGGCACTTGACAACTGGCATGAATTTAACAATGGTTGAGATGTCCTGGGGTGGTGGGATCACAATGTGTGACCTTCCCAGCTGGCTTCGGAGGAGCAAAATCAATGGGGAAAGCTGAATTCGCTTAACGATCACGTGTTTCACGTAACTACTGCAATGATTCATTTAACAACCATGGCAAAAAAAAAAAAAAGGTTATAAAATTGCGCATGATTCATTGCGTAGCAGTGGCAATTCTGCCCCGTATTGTGGTTGTAAGTTGAAGATTATTGTAGGTAAGACAAGATAGTCAGAGAGAGAGAGAGAGGAAAGAGAGAGAGGAAAGAGAGAGAGAAGTAGAGAAAGAGGACAAAGGAGAGAGGAAATAAATAGAGAGAGGAAAGAGAAGGGGGAAAGAGAGAGAGAAAGGGAAAGAGAGAGGGAGAGACAGGACAAAGGAGAGAAGAAAGATAGATAGAGATGGAAGAGAGAGAGGGGGAAAGAGAGAGAGAAAGGGAAAGAGAGAGAGGGAGAAAGAGGACAAGGGAGAGAGGAAAGGGAGAGAGGAAAGAAAGGGAGAGAGGAAAGGGAGGGAGAGAGAGAAATTGAGATTTTGTTCATTTCATCACTATTAATACGTATATGAATCTCACCTTCCACACATGAAAAATTCTCCAAAATTCTCTTGTTCCTTAAACAAATTCCTCAACTTGGTGCCTTTTGGATACACTAGAATTCCCAGTTCCCAGAATTCTCAAGTCATCCTGGCTAATCCTGGCTGAGAATTTGGAAATCCTCCTCCTAGCATTTCTGAAGGACATGAGAGTGGAAAAATTAACTAGTTAGAACCAGTTGGGGATATTCACCTGGTAACTCTATGAGACAGCATCTTGTAATTAATTAAGACATACTATATACTGTATATTTATGAGAACTGAATAAATACTAGAGCATCCAACTCATGATATTGCAACAACGTTCTCTTTTCCTTGCAAATAAATTCTGGTAGCCAATTGTCTTCATGGTACTAAATGAGAACTGCTTGGGGAAAAAAAAAAGGGTCAAGAGAATTTTTCTGCAGTGCACTAATCTCACCAACCAATATTTGTTTGAGCAGTGGGAAATGAATAGCAAAGCTGAGCAGGACGTCCATATCGCAGAAGGTGGAGAGAGATGTCTCATTGCTTTATTTGTTGAAGTGGAATAAATTACACGTTGCAAATGTGTTGCTGTTTAAGATGGGGAAGAGTTGGGAGAGTCCAACCTGGGTTGATTCAATTCATTCCCATGATTCAGTTTAGGGCCTTAGGACATTGCAAGCTACAGAAATCCACGATGAAAATAACCAGATAAGCTGATCAGCACAATTTAGATCACCAAGTGGAACAAATGCGACTCCTTGCAATTAATCAGATTGCCTAGTACAGACTTGTGATGATACCGATCGACAGCACTTTTTTAGAGAGATCCCAGGTTGTGGACTAATTTAATTACAAAGCCTGTGAGATTTTTTTTTCTGCATCTCCCTCTTTCTCTCTCTCCCCTCTCTCTCTTCCTCTCCCTCTTTCTCTCTCCCTCCCTCTTTTTTTTCTCTCTCTCTCTCCCTCCCTCTCTCCTCTTTCTTTCTCCCCCTCTTCTTCCTCTCTCTCTCCCTTTCCCCCTCTCTCTTCCTCTCCCTCTGTCTCTCTCTCCCTTTTTCTTTCTCTTTCCCTCTTTCTCTCTCTCTCCCTTTTTCTCTGCTTCTCTGCCTCTCCCTCTGTCTCTCTCTCTCCCCCTTTCTTCCTCTCCCCTCTCTCTCGTTTCTCCCTCCCTCTCTCCTTCTCTTTCTCTTCCTCTTCTTCCTCTGTCTCTCCCCTCTCTCCCCTTTCTCTCCCTCCCTCTCTTTCTCCTATCTTCTTCCTCTTTCTTTCCCTCTCTCCCTCCCTCTCCCTCCCCCCTTCTCTATATTGGGTCTAGTAGTTAAAGGATAGAAATCAGGAGACTGTGAGTTTTAGTCCTGCTTTAGGCACAAAGCCATCTGGGTGACCTTGGGCCAGTCACTTTCTCTCACCTCTGGGAAGGAGACTATGGCAACCTCCTTTCAAAACTCTTGCCAAGAAAATTGCAGGGACTTGTCTATGCAGCTACTAGACAACAAGATTGATTCGTGGGCATAAAAAAAAAAAGAAAACAAAATCCATAAAATTAATACGATGAAATGTTGTGCTTGAGAATCCAAAATTGAGTATGAATTAAAAAGCTGTATCCAAAGACTTTGTTTTTTGTTTTTTTTAAAAAAAGATCAAATTTGAGCAAGTTTTCCTCATTGGTCACATGTTCTGCCTAATGAATGGATGCTGTTTCTGTGGACAGGCACAAATATATGCTTTGATCCCGTTTCTTGACCTCTTGGCCTGTTTTTGTGAAGTTTGAAGTGCTTAGAAACTCTTTCCAGACTTTTCCAGTGAACAAAGAAAGATCAGAGATAACCCAGGCGGCTCCTGGGATAGTTGGGGGTTAAATTTGCATACGGGCCTGCTCCAAGACTTAAATTTGATTCAGTTCTGATTGCTGGGATCAAATGCCACCTTATGAATGAATCTCGCATTTCAAATAGGTGAAAAAAAATCACTTTTCTGAGATGATTTCTGGAGGATAAATCTTGTAAAAGAGTAAAAAGTCCTATGGGGGTTTTAATACATTTTTGAAGGGTGTCCTCAAATACAGTATGAACTAGTATTTTGTGAATGGCTACCGTCAAGAAAATAATGTTCCTTGTTTGTACTTTCTACCCCGCTTTCCCTGGTTTAACCCACCTCATCCATGCTACTATGCATGTACTCAAGATGGTATAGTCAATAAATATAATATGGTAATGATATGTTATAATTGATTATTATGGAAGGAACTATAATATGAAATAGAACTTGTAAAAATTGAGATTTGCTCGAAAAGGATAGTGTGAACTTGC
Organism: Notechis scutatus; assembly: GCF_049901735.1. Classification (NCBI taxonomy): domain Eukaryota; kingdom Metazoa; phylum Chordata; class Lepidosauria; order Squamata; family Elapidae; genus Notechis; species Notechis scutatus. The sequence continues at coordinate 20,283,583 of NC_142016.1, read as the reverse complement.
AATTAAGGTCTAATAATGATAATAGGACATGGAAAGTTGATTAATATAAGATGAATATAAATTTAAATTTAAGAGGGCAAGACTATGAATTTTGTGCACAAGAAACATGTACCTACCGACACACTGTACAATTGAAAGAAGGTTTTATTTGTTGTTTAGTGTTTATGTTTGTTGTCTAAAAATAAACATTTTGGAGGAAAAAAGATGGTGTAGTCAGTGAAGGGATTAGAGTCCATGAAGGTGATTGATTGATTGATTGATTGATTTTGATTGATGTGTCATCAGCAGGAATGCCACCATATAGGTAGTTCTTAATTTACCACCATTCATTTAGTGGCGGTTCAAAGTTACACTAGCACTGAAAAAAGTGACTTGTTATGACCGGTTCCTGCACTTAGGGTGGTTACAGCATCTCCACGTGATCAAAATTTGGGCACTCGGCAACCAGCATGCATTTATGACAATTGCAGCATCCCGGAGTCGTTGGATCAATCATCATTTGCGCCCTTCCCAGCTGGCTTCTGAAAAGCACCGGCTTCAATAGGGGGAAACCAGATTCGCTTAATGACCACATGATTCATTTAACGAGTGCAGTGTTTTTCGCTTAATGTAGCAAGTTGTAAAATTGGGCACGTGCCTCGCTGAACCATTGCCTTATTTAGCAGGGAAAATTGTGGTCCAGAGTTGAGGATAGCCTGTAGCCGTTTTTAATACGCTGTTGAAACTCTGCAGTGTTAGTGAGATGACCATGAGAGATGTGGTTAGAGGGCAGGAGAAGGGGAGGTCAAAGGTCAAGATGGTCACCATCTTGACTTTCTTGACCTCCTCCATGAGAGCTGCTGTCATTCATCATCTCACAAACATAGGAAGGAGGTTTATGCCTCGCCTTTCTCATCCTAGGTTCTCCTGCTTGAGCAGGGGCTGGGCTGGACTAGAACATCTCTAAGATTTCTCTCTCTCTTCTCTTCTCTCTCTTCTCTTCTCTTCTCTTCTCTTCTACTCCACTCCACTCCACTCCACTCCACTCCACTCCACTCCACTCCACTCCACTCCATTCCATTCCATTCCATTCCATTCCATTCCATTCTATTCTATTCTATTCTATTCTATTCTATTCTATTCTATTGAACTGTGGTTGTGCAGTGGTTAGAGTGCAGTACTGCAGGCTCCTTCTGCTGACTGCCAGCTGCCTGCAATTTGGCAGTTCAAATCTCACCAGGCTCAAGGTTGACTCATCCTTCCATCTTTTCGAGGTGGATAAAATGAGGACCCAGATTGTTGGGGGCAATAGGCTGACTCTGTAAACCGCTTAGAGAGGGCTGTAAAGCACTGTGAAGCAGTATACAAGTGTAAATGCTATTGCTATGGCTATTGTCTCTTGTCCCTTTTGTGTATCTTTTTTCATCAATAGAGTGCTGATTTAAAAACAGGCGTTGCAACAAGTTAAGATGACTTCAATTAAGTAACAATCCCAAAGGCCAAAGTTAATTAGCACTAAAGCCAGACTATAGGGTTCTTTTATTGTTTTGAGGAATGAGTCGTATTTAATAATCCAGGCATGGAGGGAGACTTATGGATTGTGGTCCGTGATCTGCCTTGGGAACGCTGATCAAATAGGGAAGGATTGCCAGATTCAAAGAATTTACAAAACTGGTTTAACGTACTTAAATGGGGGAGCATCCGGATCTCGGGGGGGGGGGACCTCATTCCAGAGAGCCAATGCGGCTACAAATAAGATATGCTTCTGGGATTCTAGTAGATGAGATTTCTAATCGAAGGAACCCAGAGTGTGCCATTCCTACAAGACTGAAGTTCTGGGGCAGATGTTTTGGGAATGGAATGCAGGCGGTCCTTGATTTATGACAATCCAGACCAGAATTTTCATTGCTAAACAAGGTGGGTTGTTAAATGAGTTTATGACATTTCTACCACTGCCGTTAAGCGAATCACTGCATTTGTTAAGTGAATCACAGGACTGTTCTGCAAACATGGCTTTCCCAGGACTTTGCTTGTTGGAAGCTGACTGGGAAAGACTCAAAAGAGGAATCACACATGCCCGGAATGCAGCTGTTAGTGCTCCGGTAGTTACCCCCATTTAAATCATGATTCTCTAGCCGGATTTTCAAAGCTTAAAGAATATTTATTAGGAGTAGACATGCCGGTGCTGCCTGGGTGTAGCCGACTCTGAGACACATTATTCATTGTCACCCTTGACCCTGGTTTTCCCCCACCCCTCTGGGTGTTTCATAATTCATATTCTCCAATGGGACACATCCATAGCCAAGAGTCATCAATCATACTCTCCAGTTAGAATTTTGCACAGCAGAAACTTCGGTGGCCTGGAAACTATCTATGAAAACATTTATGGAATGCAAGCTGCTGCACTGCTCCCCCTTCCCTTTCTGTTGGCAACTCCAAAAAGACCATAGAAATATTTTATGAGTTGACAGCAGCAACACTGTAAATAAACACTGCTTGCCAAACGGACAAAAATTGATCACGTGGATGCAGTGTCGGTTGTAAGGGCGAAGAGCAGTCCTAAGGCACCTTTCTCAGGGCCATCGTTAACTTCAAATGGTCACTAAATAAATCATTGAAAGTCGAGGACTACCTGTAGCCTCTAAGGCCCTGTTGACCGAACAATGCTGAAGTTCATTGCAGTACATTTCAGGAGGAGTCAAATATTATAATTGATGAATTGTGGTGTTTTTTTTAAGATCTATCATACCCATGGTTCCTTCTCTCCTACATCTGGGGGGGGGGGGGCGGAAATCAGGAGGAAGCTTTACTTTGCAGAACCCAAAACTTTACATTTGATTCACATGCTGCAGTTAACCATTCTTTGTTTGATCATGGTTTATTGAAACAAAAACAAAGTTGCTGGTTTCGCAGGATAGGCGAACCAAACAAACTGGGGCTTAAGATGCTGTGTGAAGTTTGCATTTGTGATCTGAACCAGGGGTCGCCAACCTTTTGGACCTCAGGGACCACCAAACTAATAATTTTTAAATCTCGCGGACCAGAGACTCTGGGAAAATCCCCAAGAAATTCTGCAGGAAAATTCCCCACCCCGTTTTCCTACCGATCGATCATTCTTTATTTGGGATCTCAGGATACCGTCTCCAGCTCCGTTTTTATGAGGGGGGGAGAGAGAGAGAGAGAAAGAGACTTTTGGCTTCATGCAAGGAAAGCAGCAGAAGCAGCAGAAGTCTTTCTTTCTCTCCCCCAAACTCTGTCAGAAATGAGTCTTTGCCAGTGCAGCCACTTGGAGCAGGAGGCCTTGCAAGGTCCCAAAGACTCATTTCTGGAGGAGTTTGGGGGAGAGAAAGAAAGACTTTTGCTGCTTTTCTTGTGTGCAGCCAAAAGCAGAAGAAGAAAGAAGCGGAAAGAAGCAGCCCGGTGGCCAGGCGAGGCATGTGGGGCGAGTGGGGCAAGTTCCCCCCCACCTGCCCTTTCCCCCCTCCCTCCACTACCTCGTGTTGTTTGCAATGCAAGCGACGCAAGCCTTGTGTTCCTGTGGGCCATGTGGAAGGCACAGCCTTGTGTTGCCACACAGCCTGGATTAATTGCTATGGGGGTGACTTTTCTCTGTGGACCACCAACATTTTCTCATGGACCACCAGTGGTCCCTGGCCCACCACTTGTTGACCACTGATCTGAATGACTCTTTGGCCTGTCCATCTATTTTTTTTGCCCGCCTTAATCTGGAAAAATTCATTCAGAATTTTGGGCAACACAGAAAGGAAAAAAAAACATGGCCAATGATCGCTTCTTGATTAATGTATGGCATTATTATGGAGTTTTTTTAATTGTGGTTGTCTGGATTTGTTGTTGTTGTTGTTTGTGAGCTACCCAGGGTTGTGATTCATAATAACATAATAAAATAAATAAAAATACCCATATGGTCTGACAATAGGATTGAAATTTAATCAGAGAGTCCCTCACGAGAGCAAACTACAAGTAGCCCTCCACCTATAATGCTTCGTTTAGTGACCGTTCAAGGTACTGAAAAAAAGTGACATATGACAGTTTTTCACACTTATGACCATTGCAGCACCCCCCCAGGGTCACATGATCAAAATTCAGTTGCTTGGCAACAGGCTCGTATTTCTGATGGCTGCAGTGTTCCAGGGTCACGTGATTGCCTTTTGCAACCTTCTGACAAGCAATGGGGGGGAGTGAGATTCATTTAATGACCGTGTGACTAACTTAACAACTGTGGCTACTGTGGCAAGAGAGGTTGTAAAATGGGGCAAAACTCACTGAGCACATGTCTCACGTAGCAACAGAGATGTTGGGACTCAACTGTGGTTGTAAGTCAGGGGCTATCTGTTGTGCTACCCAAAATGCAGAGTTCTCATATCTGGATGTGGCTTTTGTCCATCACCTGAAATGATGGAGTGGTTCATGCCAAATCAGCTTGTTTCTTTGTTCATCACGTCAAGTCTGTCTTGCTTGCAAGGGGTGATATGGAGAACAAACCCTTGCAAGACGCTTTCTTCCTCTTTCCCGCAAGACATAACGTCCTGCTTTGCTTCTGACTTTCGGAAGTTTCATCCGATGCCATAAGAGCTCAAACATGGCTCTAAGCAGGGGTGAGCTTCAAAATTTTTTAGCAAAGGGTTCTCTCTGCCCGGTTGCTGGGTGGGCGTGGCTATGGTGGGCGTGGCCTAGTCGGCCTCCTGCACCACAGCGGGGGGGCGGGGGAGCGTTTTTGCTCTCCCTGGGCTCCGGAGGCTTTCATCTGGGAGGGCAAAAACTGCCTCCTGGGGCTCCGGAGGCTTTATGGAAGCCGGAAACAGGCCCATTTCCAGCCTTCCCGAACTTCCAGGAGGCCCGTTTTTTTCCCCTTCCCTGAGCCTCCATGCGCACCCTGCACTTACCTGCATCCAAAACGGGCCACGTGGGGACTCCTGGGAGGGGGAGGGAGCGGGGTGGGCGGGGCCCAGCCAGGAGTGGGATTTGGGGGTTCTCCAAACTGCACAGAATCTTAGCTAGGGGGGCTCTCCCAAACCCTGTGAACCCCCCAGCAGCCCCACCCCTGGCTCTAAGCCATCGTGTCACTTCCTTGCTCCTGTTTCAGCACAATCTACAAAACCCTCCCGGTTCTAGGATTTATGGCAAGAACATAATGTGTGAACCAGAAAAGTTGCGGCTGACTTAATTGGGCTAATACGATGAGCGGAACTGTGGTTAGCACCTTGGGGAAACACAACTGGCTGCTTGCGACCTTTCAAACCATGAAGCCTTGGAGGAAGAAACTGGGGCCCGAAGCTGCGTTTGTACAAAACGCTCGTTTGAGGCTGCGTAGCTTGCGGTTCAGTGCGCTGTGTCTGTAGATCATGTTCCCAAAAGACAACTCCTCCGCCACTTTGCAGCCGCATCAGTCACTGCTGCATGCTACTAAACGACATGCTACACAGGACTCTTAACTGCTAAGGAAAGCTTAGAGCAGGCTTGTCTTCCTTTATTACTCACAACTTCTAGGGAGCTCTGTGATAACAAACTCTGAAAGGGCAAAGATTTAGGAGCCAGTCCCAAAGGTGCTTTTCAAGTGGCAACTAGACTTTCTGGTTTTTCTTTGAAGACGTTTCGCTTCTCGTCCAAGAAGCTTCTTCAGCTCTGGCTGGATGGTGGGGGTCAAGGAGTATAAATCCTGCCATTCCCCACTACAGTCTAGGCAGAGCTGAAGAAGCTTCTTGGATGAGAAGCGAAACATCTTCAGAAAAACCCAGGAAGTCCAGTTGCCTCCTGGAAAAGCACCTTTGGGACAACCAGGACCTGAATGACTGAGAATCTCCATAGCTATTTGGGAGCCAGTTTTGTCTAGTTGGTGAAGGCACCAAGTTTGAAACTTGGAGATGGTGAGTGCTAGGCCTGCTTTTAGGAATGAAAGCTGGCTGGGTGATTTTGGGCCAGTTCCTCCCTCTCAGCCCTGCCTACCTCACAAGGTTATTGTGGGGGAAATAGGAGGAAGAAGGTCTGTTGGATAGGTTTGGCTCCTGAATTTTTTGTAAAAAGTAATAAAGGTGGGATAAAAATAAGTACATAAAATTAAAAATAGGATTAGGCAGCAAATACGAGTAGTCAGGCAGAAGCTCTTGAGATGTTAACCTTGCTGAAGGTGAAATACACTTTGGGCGCATCTCAAACTGCAATATACAGGTCAACCTCGACTGACAACTATTTGTTTAGCGAAAGATCGAAGTTACAACAGCATTGAAAAAAGTGACTGATGAACAATTGTCACATGACCATCACAGCATCCCCAGAGTCACATAAACTTGGGCACTTGGCAACTGGCATGTATTTTCCAATGGTTACAGTACATCGTCTTTTAATGACCCCATAATCCATAGCGAGGTGGAGTCTGGTCAACTGAATGGAGCTAGCAGAGTGTTTTAGTGGCCGGATGCCCTTCCTGTCACCAGTGTGGAGTTTTGTTCAGCACATATATTCTCAGTGTGCCAATGGTTATAGGATCCCTGGAACATTTGATCCCCATTTGCAACCTTCCCAGCCGGTTTCCAATAAGCTAAGTCAATGTGGGAAGCTGGTTTTGCTTAACAACTGCGTGATTCCCTTAACAATTGCTGTTAAGTGAAGTTGCAGAACTGTGGCAAAAAAGGTAAAATTAGACATGGCGGACTTAACAATCACCTTGCTTGGCGAAGGAAATTCTTGTCTCCATTCTGGTCATAAGAAGAGGACTACCTGTAGTTGGTTGGTGTAGAAGGAATGGCAGAATCAGAAGAGCAATCAGCTTAGAATCCTTACAAAGCCACAAACGTACTAAATTCAATGAATCTGAATTCAATTGACATCTAACTTCTAGCAGGTGCTAACTATTAGTTGCAAATATTTCTCTGCATAGGCATGTTTAACCAGAATGTCATGTGGTCCTGGTGGTTCTGTAGGTTGTGAAATTCCAGTTCAACATGCCCAATTTGTTATGAGTACAGTAGGGCAATTGTGTTTTCTGAACTTGGTTTTTAGTGTATGGTGTGAATCGACGGCTGCGAGTGCCTATTGCACTTGGATAATATAATATACATGAATCCAATCTGTCACTGCACTGCAACCAGGTCTGAAGTCAGTTACAAATGTGGAAGGCAGATGACATAGCTGAAACCTGACAAGTTAAAACGGCCAGCCCCAGGCATAAAACCCAAGTTGTCTGCTCTTGTTCCCTTCGTTTTTGGAAGTTCCCCTGTCAAAATTTCAGCCTTGTGTTCCAGGCGCCCCTGATTAAATCCGCGGAGAGCCAGCCAGCCTCCAGACTGAAGGCGACAACAATTGTGGGCTAGGAGTGAAAGACGTTTGCTTAGATCACATGTCTGATAGACAGCTGAACGTCCACTTTCTCGCAAGGAAAGGTTGCGGCAGGATCTTATCCCAGGGCTGATCTTAGCTGCTGCTATCTTTTTGCCAAGGGAAGCTGAAAAAAAAAAACCTCATCATTTTTCTGAAAGACTAGGGGACCATTTATATCTGCAGAGAAATAGGAAGAAGTGACAGAGTCGGTGGCCAACAAGAAAAGGAATGGAGGAAAGATCGTTTAAAGTACAGCAACAACAAAAGAGATTCTTGAAGGATGCCTCCTACCTAGATTGAAAAGGAAGGTGATATCCTGATGGAGAAACAGGATACTGGATCTCACCTGGCCAAAAATAGACAATCCTGAACCTGTTTGGCTTTCCAGAAGGTTTCCCCCCAGGGGTTGGGATTGAGGGTGGGATGTTGGTGGAGGTACAGCAGAGATGTGGTCATGTTTGATATGTTAAGGATGTGATTTTTAGGAAGCTGGAACCAGTTTATTGCTAATTAATTTCTATAGCTTGAGGAAGGAAGGAAGGAAGGAAGGAAGGAAGGAAGGAAGGAAGGAAGGAAGGAAGGAAGGAAGGAAGGAAGGAAGGAAGGAAGTCTCACCAGAAGTTGACGGAATTCCCAGAAAGTGATCTACTTGAGAAGATCTCATGGATGAAGCAGAAACACAATTTTGTTCTCTGAAATGTACGCTGGACACCTGGAAGGGGAGAAGGGAGGGTTTTATTTCCTGGCTTGCCCATCCCGAAGGTTTGGTCTGTTCCAGATTTGAGGAACAGACCATGATATGGAAACCTTGTGAGCTATTGTCTCAGGACTCTGATAGGTTTTTGGGTCAGGAGGTTCATTTGCTTTTCCCCTTTCTATTCACATTATGGAGTGTCGGTGCTTATTTGTCCTTCCTTGTTTTTGGTCTGTTGAAGTCCAAACAGTGGTGGGATTCAAAGTGTTCTACCACTGGTTTGGTGGGTGTGCTTTGCACGTGCAGGGGACAAACGTGCGCTTTGCACGCACGCAGAGGCTTTCTTTCTGACCACCTCCTGCACTCCTGCACTCTCCCTGTGTCCAACAACTGGCTCACGGCAATTCGCTATGCCGCATGATGCAGCTGAGCTTCAAAAGCAGGAAGTAAAGGTCAGTATGGAGCCAAGGTGGGCAGGCGGGCCCAGCACCTGATTGTCGGAGCGAACCAGTTTGCTCCCAGATGATTGTCAGAGTTGCTGGTTTGAATGAACCGGGCCGAACCAGTAGACTATCACCACTGAGTCCAAAGCATGTTGGCTGGAAACCCTGGGATTGAGCGGAAGATAGGTAAAGATAAGACCTGGCTAACATTAGGAGCTGGGTTGGTCTCAGCTCTAAGTCTTCGTTTGGGCTTGAAAAGGAGAAGCAAATTCCTTGTAGCTGCCATGATGGCTTGGATGGCCTGGGATACGGTCTCCCTGTGGGATCCAGGCTAAAGTCATAAGGCACTGAATTGCACCTGTTCTGTCCCAGGTGCAGCCCAGGACAACTTTCCCTGCAGGTCTGCTGAACCACCTAAGAATGACCATCTGCCCTGTAGGTGGAAGCAAGGATTCTCATTTCCTTCACAAACTAGAGGACAAAATTTTGCATCTCCTCTGTGAGCCCTTTTATGCCTTCCTTATGGGAGGAGATGATGGAGATGAACACCAGGGTAATACCGGGAGCAGCCACTCCGCCCATACTGGAAAAAAAAAAAACCATCTGCCAAGGGGTAGGATGTGATACTTCACATAAACATCAGGGTGCTGGCAAGGCTTCCCATTTAGCAATGCTTGTTTGGTAGCTATGCAGGATGGAATCTGTCTATTTTTGTGCACTTGTGGTGGAGGAATATTTGATGTGTTGGTGGAAGACAGAGTTGTTCAAAAAAGCATCTGCAATAGAGCACTTTCTTGTCTGTAAAACAAGTCCTGCAAATAAAAACAAAGATGGTTCCAAGATTTGGGAGGAAGCATTACAGCCCTGGCTGTGCATTTGCTTGACATAAAAGAAGAGGAAGCAGCAAAACTGGCATTTTCTCTTGCTGCTTCTGATCTTTGGATCCTGCTGATGTCCTGATCTAATCCATTAGCTAGGCACTAAGGACCATCAATTGCCATCCATACCCCCTACACCCCGAAATAAATTGAATTAACGGCAACAATCAACTCTCTAAGCTTATTTTCTCTTCAACTGTTTCTCAGCACATCTCCCACATTTTAAAGGACACACTGAAGGTTGTTCATATTCTCAAATGAAATATCAACAATTAAAAAGCCCAGTAAAAACACATTAAAATGATTAGGACTCCAAAGACATGGCTGAATGTCTTAATGCCTTTCCTGAAAATGGAAATATTACAGACTTAAGTGTCATTCCCAAGGGAGCGAGGCAAGGAAAAACCCACCTCCTACAAAATTGACAAGGTCATGCTGTTTGTGTTTGCGTGGGTTGCTGAACAGCCCACCTATCACAGTTTGGAATCAGTGAAGTTTCCTGATAGTTTTTTTTTTAAATAGCACCTGTCAATTGTCCTGAGGATGTCATAACGGTACTGTAAGCAAGGCGGGGCTGACCATCACTAAACCTGGTTGATCTTGAAAGGGTCACTATTGGTGTTGCACATATAGCTGTACCAATGCATTCCTTGCCATTCCTGTTTAATGGAGATCTTGCAGATCTTAAAGGTTTCCCATAAGGATTCCCAGAATGTGGATGTATACCTTTCTAGCTCCAGAATAGTGTTTCTCAAACCTGGCCACTTTAAGAGGTGAGGGACTTCAACTCCCAGAGTCCTCCAACTAGCCAGGTTGGCTGGGGAATTCTGGAAGTTGAAGTTCACACCTCTTAAAGTGGCCACGCTGGAGAAACGCTGATGTAGAATAAATCTCTTTTGCTGGACTGGATCAAGTCAGTTCCTTCCTTTCCATGTTGCCTCCATCCCTTTCCCTGGAGTGGCTCATCTTATCCATATGCATTGTCTCAGCAAACATTCATTGTCTGAGAAACAAGATAAGAACACCACAAAGAAGTAGATTCCACTGGGTGCATTGAACAGCATGAACCGGTCTTGAGGCCCTGGCAAATGACGCATGCTCCCCACTCTTGGGATCCAGGAGCAGAAGTTAAAATTAATGCTGCTCGGAGTGGCCATGTTATTTGATATGCAAATTCCTTATTCAAAAGGGGCTTGAATTTTTTTTTTTTTTTTTTTTAGCAGACAGCCTCTGGTCGATTCCCTACTGCAAAATGTGGCTTTGGGTTTTAATGTTCTGCAGGATTATTTTCTCCCCTCTTTATATTTCCCAGGGTGCCCAAAGTTTTTTCTGGTTAGGAAAAGCTTCTGCAAATAATGGCACATGATGTGATGTTGCTATTAAGACCCTATTCTGGAAACACCATAATTTCCCCATGCCGTTGTATGAAATAATTCTACCACAGAGAACTCATCCATGTAATTGTATGGACTGAAATCGCCAACTGATTCTTCTTCATGATACGGCCAGCCATATTGTGGCTTCATTCACCATGTTGTCTACATCTGAAGCACACTGACTTAATTTGCATTCAAATCAAACCATCTTAAGAGTTTTCACAATACTTACCTTGAACCATAAACTAATTCTTCTGGGTTCACCCCAGAAGTGGTATTCAGCAGGTTCTGACCAGTTCTGCAGAACCGGTAGCGGAAATTTTGAGTAGTTCAGAGAACCAGCAAATACCGCCTCTGACTGGCCCTGCCCCATCTATTCTCTGCCTCCCGAGTCCCAGCTGATTGGCTGGGTTTTCTTTTGTTGCCCTGCACAGGAGAACGGAGCTGGAAAGCAGGTTAGCGGGGTGGGGAGGGAATGGGGCTCTTGCAGCAACCTTCCCCTAGGAGTGGGGAGGGAATGGAGACTTTGCAGTAACCTTCCCCTGCCATCCCCACCAGGCCACACCCACAGAACCAGTAGTAAAAGTTTTTGAATCCCACCACTGGTTCACACAACCCATTAAGTCCCTAAAAACTAACCCCAGTTAAACCAATGTTAGTTTAGCGTGTTATGTAAGTGCAGCCTTTGTAAGTCATGGTGAGACCTTTAGCTGCAATTGTTTCTTGTCATTTGTTCCTAGATGAACAGCATGGGCTGTGGCTTTGAAGAGAGAGGGGAAAAAAGGAATGAAACAGAGGTGTGAACCAAAATGGAGAGAATTCAGGCTGAGGGCGTATCAAAACCGAGATTCATGACATAGCCTATCATTAAAAATGGGGCTCTTGGCTAGATTTCCACAAATATTTAACAAGGGCTATTGCAGATTTTGCGGCAGTATTCATATAACATAGTAGGTTCAGTTAGAGTTAACCCTGTTTCATTTTTTTGATGGCTGTGGTCAGTGGTGGGATTCAAATAATTTAACAACCGGTTTGCTGAGGGTCAGATTGGTCATCGTGGGAGGCGTGGCTCATCCCCAACCCCCATCTCTACCACACATAAGGGACGAGCCTCAGATGATGGCCAACTTGACCCAGTTGTTAAATTACTCCCCCCCCTACACACACACACATTATCAAAGTGGATCCTGGGTGTTGCACTGCCATGGAGAAACAAGAAACGGAACGGCCAGCATGAGGGGAGGAGGAGAAGCAGGGAGAAGAAAGAGGGAAAGCATCATTCTCCTTCCCTCGCGCCGGCCACTCTGTTGCCCATTTCTCCATTGCAGAGCAGCGCCGCACCCAGGATCCACTTTGATAGCGGGAGAGGTAATTTAACAACCGTTTCACCTGACCAGTGGTGGGATTCAATTTTTTTTTTTTTACTTCCAGTTCTATGGGCGTGGCTTGGTGGGCGTGGCAGGGGAAGGATACTACAAAATCCCCATTCCCACCCCACCTCACTAACCTGCTTTCCAGCTCCGTTCTCCTGTGCAGGGCAACAAAAGAAGACCCAATCGATCAGCTGGGACTCGGGAGGCAGAGAATACATGGGGGCGGGGGTGATCAGAAGTGGCATTTGCCGGTTCTCCGAACTACTCAAAATTTCCACTACCGGTTCTCCAGAACTGGTCAGAACCTGCTGAATACCCACCTCTGCACCTGATCTGGTGTGAACCGGCTGAATCCCACCACTGGCTGCAGTGTGTGCATGAAATTAACCTTTCTGATTAGTTCATGACCGTATATGGCACAACCTGGCTACACAGCTTTTATCCACTGAAACGACTGCATTCACAAGGCCTGCGTAGCTTCTTTTGCCTTTCAGTTAATGGAGTTCAAGGTTTGCTTGTTTGTTTGTTTATTTTTCACGGGTTTGTTAGGCTGAAGAGAATCTTCTAGGTTGGCGTTTTTCAGCCTTGTCCCTTGAAAATGCTTGGGCTCCAATTCCCAGAATTCCCCAGGTTGTTTTATGGATCTGGCTTCCTGTTGACTCTGCTTGTCAAAAGGTTGCAAAAGGTGATCCCGTGAGCTTGGGACACAGCAGTGGTCATAAGTACGAACCTGTTGCCAAGCATCTGAATTTTGATGACATGATCATGGGACGCTACAAAGATGGTAACTGTGAAAAATGGCCATAAATCACTTTTTTCAGTGCCGTTGTAACCTTGGGCGGTCAATAAATTGAACTGTTGTAAGTTGAGGACTACCTGTAGTCACTAGGTTTATGCCTGATTCAGTTAAAGACACTTTGTGGGTGGACCCTGTACTCTCTTTTCAATCTTATCATCGGGCAGCCTAACTGGATCTTAATTGCTCCTTCTCCCAAACATGTAGGATCTGTTGCTGGATCTGGGATTCGTACGTTAGACAGCCAGTTTGGTGCGGTGGTGAAGATGTTGGCTTAGAAACCAAGAGATGGAGAGTCGTAGGCCTTCCTTGGCCAAGGATCCCTTGGCCAATCCTTCTTTCTCAGCCCAGCCAAACTCACAACATTGTTATTGTGGGGAAAAAGAGAGACAGGAGTATTAAGTATATTCATTGCCTTGATTTAACCAAAGACATAGAGATGAAGAAGTGTGGTGATAGGCCGGTGGTGGTAAAAAAAAAATCTTAATAATAATGTTAAACTATGCTTTGCTTAGCTATGACTATGCCACAATGTTTTGGGTTTAATCTGTTGTGAGATCTTACCACCAGGATTTGTTCCTCATGGAGTATAAATTGGGGACATTGGACAACATGTGAACCCAATCAATGTACCTGGGGCATTAGCCAGAAGGGGCATTAAAAAAAATGGCAGATAGAATGTGGTGGCGCAGACTCCTCCCCTTTTTAAATACGCACCTCCTACAAAAGGGGAGGGGCCCACATTGCAACATTCCATATACAGCCTTATTCATGGATGCCCCTGATTGGCTGGTTATGTCCACCGTAGTCCATAACTAACAGACCACACAGTTTGGGTTCCCACAATGCACTAGCCCAAACCATAGAAATAACTATGATTGAGCATGTTTGAATGCTTTTAGTGAACCCTAGAAGGCTGCAGTTGGCTTTGGAGATTTCACGATTTCAGGATGGGATAAAACTCTCAGGTTAACTAGCTAGGAACCTGCAGTGTTTTCTAGTTCGCATTATAACTTTGATAAGCAGTATATGTGCGCCTTTTTTACTTGCCTCTCTGTGCCCTATAATCCTCATCCAATATGGGATTGTCCTATATGTTAAGGGCGCAAGGCCAGAGAAAGCTGGTAGAGATGAAAAGAAAGGCCAGTCCCATTTACATTTTTAATTATCTCTGCATCCTGCCATTGATAAGTTTGACCCATAATTATTTTATTACATTTTTAATGAAAATAAACTAAGAAGACCTGCATTACTCAGAGCATCTAACATTTTGATGGAAATTGTTTCTTCAGCTATGGAGGATAATGGTTGCTTTGTTTCTTCATGCAGCTCATTAACGTTATTCTGATACGAGGGATGAAAATAAACAAAAGAATTAAGTTTCTAGCCCTGATGAATGAGGTCTGCTGCAAAAGGCCCAGAGAAACTGCAAATCTACTTGTCAACAATCCTTGCTTTGAATGTTCACATCACTTTGCGTGGCAAGTTAATATCAGTTTGGACAAGCCGGATTGGCATCCTTTAATTTTTGATTTGTCACTTGAGTAGCCTTCCTTTGAAGAAGAAAAAAAGAAAAAAAAATTGTGTGTTTGGAAAACTTGTTTGCAGCATTTTGAACATCGGTACGTACATGAAACAAGGTGCTTTGTTGTGCTTCGAGGCAAGAGAGTGTGTAAGTGGGAACCCTTGGAGTGTTCCGACTCTCCTTGATTGACAACAGGTTGCTGGAATATCAGGCAGACTTTTTCCAACCTTGGTGCTTGAGAAATCCCTTTAAAACAGAAAAAGAAAAGAGAGAGAGAAACACTGGAGATCTTACTGTGTAAAACATGATCTCTCTCATTTGGCGATGAAGCAGAGATGTTGCAATGAGTCTTGGGATTACCCGTCTTTTCTGATCAGTTTTTTTTTTTTTTTTGCCCCCCTTCAGCAGTTGCTCTCCATGGAGGGCCTCCTAAAGGATTCATGTTTTGCCAATTCCACTTCTTGGAAAACCCAGTTAAACTACAATTCTGGCAGATTTGTGTTATTTTTTTTCCACCCCCGTCCGGGGTGTTTTGAATAGTGCGCCTAGGTCCCAGCTCCTTCAAGTGGATGGAGCCAAGACAAAAGCAAAATGTGATTTAATGGAAATCTACATGCAATTAAAACTGAATTAATTAATTACAGTTAAGAAGGTTACACCATGTGCATTGGATCGTTTCCCCCCCCTTCTGCTACATTAAAGGTGGCGGGGAGTGAGGGGGCAACTTTGAGAGAGATAAGATCTCCTTTAAAGGCCCTCCTACTCCATTTCATCTCAGGTCTCTTCTACTTCATCTTGTTTTAGGTCTGTTAAGGAGAGGGGTGGCTTTGATGGGGTGGCTTTGATGGGTCTGCGGTGCTTCCTCTGGAAATGATGTGTGTGTGTGTCTGTGTGTGTGTGCAGGACCAAATAACGCACACTACAAAGGGCATGGATCGATCTCTTCCCCTTTTTATGTGGTGGAGATGAGGGGAGTTTTGTTACTGCAGAACAAAATGTGCTCTTTGATGGCAAGTTTGAAGATGATTGCACATGATCTGCAAAGTACTTTTGAGGGCTTGGGGAATGGAGAACAGTAGCAGCAGGGGAGTACCTTTAGTTATAGCTTCGCCTTGGTTTTCTTCTGGCTCCCCTTTTAATTTCTCCTCCTCCTCCTCCTCCTCCTCCTTCCCCCTCCTCCCTTTCCTCCTCCTCTTCCATTTCTGAATTCCATTACTAGCAATGCCACTCCCAACCTATGGTGTCTATCTCTGCTCTTATAGAGACCACCTGTTGTTGTTCTACGGTTGCTCCAATGTTTGTCGTTGTTTAATGAAGGCATGTTCTCCTGCAAGAGATTCCATAACCTATCTAACCTAGCTGTCTATGGAGATTCTCAGTCATCCAGGTCATGGCTGTCCCAAAGGTGCTTTTTCAAGAGGCAACTGGACTTCCTGTTTTTCTTTTTCTTTGAAGACCTTTCATTTCTCATCCAAGAAGTTTCTTCAGCTCTGACTGGATGGTAGTGGGGAATGGAAGGATTTATGCTCCTTGACCCCAGCATCCAGTCAGAGCTGAAGAAGCTTCTTGGATGAGAAGCAAAATGTCTTCAAAGAAAAAACCAGAAAGTCCAGTTGCCTCTTGAAAAAGCACCTTTGGGATATCTAATCTAGCCTCTCATCCACTGATGATCCACTGGCCACCCACTTCTTTTGCTGATCCTCCGAAAGTCCTTAGGAAGCTCCGAAAGCCTTAGTAAGACCACACCTAGAATACTACATCCGGTTTTGGTCATCACACTATTAAAAATATGTTGAGACTCTAGAAAAAGTGCAGAGAAGAGCAACCAGGATGATTAGGGGACTGGAGACTAAAACCTATGAAGAACAGTTGCAGGAACCGGGCCTGGCTAGTCTAGCGAAGAGAAGGACTAGGGGAGACATGACAGCAGTGTCCCAATATTTGAGGGGCTGCCCCAGAGAGGAGGAAGAGGTCAAGCTATTTCCCAAAGCACATGAAGGCCAGACAAGGAATAATGAATGGAAACCGAACAAGGAGAGATTCAACCTGAAAATAAGGAGAAACTTTCTGACAGTGAGAACAATCAACCCATGGAACAGACGTTGCCCTTCGGAAGTTGTGGGAGCTTCATCACTTGAGACTTTCAAGAAGAGATTGGACTGCCATTTGTCAGAAATGGTGTAGGGTCCCCTGTTTGGGCCGGGGGTTGGACTAGATGACCTACAAGGTCCCTTCCAACTCTGATTATCTGTTATCTGCCCTCTAACGCACCTTAGCCTCTTTGCTGTGGCTTCCTATCTGCCTGCTCTGCCCAGTGATGCAGATAGCAACAACACCAAGGAGAAAGATCAACAGCTCCTTGAGGACACTGGGCTGACTAACCACCACCCCCCCTTGAACAAAAGCCTGGAGCTGATCCTGTTCAAACAGGCCCCGTTGCCTTAGATGTAAGACTGCTCTGACCAGCCTGGATCCCTCCAGTGTTGAGATGAGCTTTGGTTGGGAAGGCAAGGCAGATAAAAATGTCTTGACATGAGTCCTGGGGGATGTTGGAGCTGGCTTAGTAGGTTAGTGCCGAGTCAGGATTCCTTAGCAGACTTCAGGAGAATCGATAGGAAAGGTGGAGGGAGAAGGTAGAGGGGCTTTTGAGGGGGAAGCGGGAGGAATAATCTGATGAGCTCTGTAGAGATTATAAGAAAGAGCAATGCAACTTGGCTGATTTTAAAACTAGCAAGACTGGCAAAAAAAACATGCCAGCTTCCAAATGCACTTTAAAACAATAAGCACAGACTTTAAGGGTTATAAAAGCTTCCTCAGCAGGAAGGACGTTTGTATCGTATTTTGCAGCCCCCCCCTCTCCTCCCCTGCCCCCAGTGTGAAGTTCATGCAGGCTTTCACCATACAATGGATTGAAACTAATCAAGGAGAGAAGCAACGTAGAACTAAGGAGAAATTTCCTAACAGTGTGGACAATTAACCAGTGGAACAGCTTGACTCCAGATATTGTGGGTGTTCTAACACGGGAGGTTTTTAAGAAGAGACTGGACAATAACTTGTCTGAAATGGTATAAGGTCCCCCTGTTGAGTAGAGGGTTGGACTAGAAGACATCCAGGGTCCCTTCCAACTTTGTTATTCTGTTATATATAATTCCCCCAGAGCCCCAGCCTGATGCTGGTTTGCTTGAAAGAATGAGCCATGGTTTTCTATGGCAGGGGTCTCCAACCGTGGCCACTTTTGGCCTGGAGGACTTCAACTCCCAGAATTCTGGGAGTTGAAGTCCGCCAGGCTTAAAGTGGCCAAGGTTGTAGACCCCTGTTCTATGGAGTTTGCAGAATGATGCAAGTATTGGGAGTGTGTGTGTGTGTATGGGGGGGTATTTTCAAATGCACAAGTTAGGATGAAATAGGTGGATTCTAAAGAAGCAAACTTGTAGCCTGAGGGGTGTTAAAGAATTCTTTATTGGCCAAGTGTGATTGGACACACAAGGAATTTGTCTTCAGTGCATAAACTCTCAATGTGCATTAAAAATACATTCATCAAGAATCGTAAAATACAACCCTTAATGATTGTCATAGGATACTAACTAAGCTATCAAAATCATATTAGGAAACTAAATAAAACAATATGAATTTTAAAAATACAAACAACAAGGTTATAATCATAAGTAGAAGGAGACAGATAATAGGAAGGATGAGAAGAAGAATAGCAATACAGTCTTGCTAAATAGTTTGACAGTGTTATGGGAAGTATAATGTGGTGGGAACCTATGTACTTTGCATACGAAGTAGCCCAGGGAAGCAAGTGATTGAAAAGGCAGAGAATTGTTGTTGTGTTATCAATTTGTAGCCCTGCAGTTCATGTATTTGTCTTGTTCCCCTTTTAAAACCATCTCAATTTGTAGGCAGTAATTTTCCGCCATTCAGAGGCTGGCTGCCATGCAGTGCGCCTGAACTACAGCTATGCAGGCTGGAGAAAAGTACCATGGACAGATCATAGAAGTGACAGATAGTCCTCAACCCACAGACATCCGCTCAGCTGCCCTTTGAAGTTACAATGGCATTGAAAACAGTGACTTATAACAGGTCCTCGCACTTACACCCGTTGCAGCATTGCTTCACGGTCCCAGGATCAAAATTCGGGCACTTAGTAACAGGAATGTATTTAGAACAATTGCAGCTGGGGTCATGTGATCCCGGGATCATATAATTGCCATTTGCCAGCTTCTGGAAGCAAGGTCATTGTTCTGACCCACGACCTTTTCCAACAAATCAAACACAATTCAAAAGGAACAGAAACCTTGTAATGCTTTTACAAAATAATCACCTGTGATAAGCACAAGCCTTGCCAAACTGTGTGAAACTGCCAAAAGATAACAGACAAGAAATAATTTGCAATACAAGAATCTTCAAATACGAACTCAGGATACTGGAATGTCCATGAGGCTGGGGTTTCAAAACGTCTTTGCCTTCTGCAAAGTACATTTGTTTCACAGCTGGCTTTGATCTTGAAGGAGAGGCCATTACCTTGCAGCCTTACTCCTGAGTCACCCATGCTGTTGTAGCTGCTCTTTCTTGTGAGCAATCCTGTACACACGTGTACTTGGCACAAGCTCCTCAGGAACTTCCTCATCACAGCTGCCAGCCCCCACAATCTCTGAAGGCAGCAGTCTACTCCCTAATGGTCCTGGCCCCTCACCTGAGTCCTCCCTCTCCTCCGCCATCCACACCTGCTGTCAGCTAACCACAACAGTCATAGGGAAAGCCTATGATTCACTTAATGATTGCACGATTCACTTGATAATTGAAGTGATTTGTTTAACAACATGGTGAAAAGGTCGTAAATCACTGAACTTACATTGCTAAGCCATGCAAATTCCCAATTGTAGTTGCAAGCTGCACAGATGATTGCCAATTGTCATCAAAAGCCACTTGAAAGTGCCAAGTTAGAGAAAATTTCCACAGATAGGTTGAAGATATTATAAAGGGATTTTTTTTTCCTTTGTACCACCCTGTGATCCTTTTTTATCAGCGGCCTTAATGCAAGAGCTCTTTTCAGAATCCAGAACAATGTTTCTGAACCTTAGCCACTTTACGGTGTGTGGACTTCAACTCGGTTTGTTAGCTGGGGAATTCTGGGAGTGCAAGTCCACATCTTAAAACGGCCAAGGTTGAGAAATACTGATAGAGAAATCTGGGATTTCCTCTTTGCTTTAAAAAAGAAAAGAAGAAGTAAAAATGTGTTTTGACTTCGCAGCTGCAAAGGTGATATACGGCTGATAAACTCTATGAACATGGCAGTTTTATTTCAGGTACATGTGCTTTGGCTTGGTTACAATCAGGTATGATGAGCCAAAAGTTTCTCAGAAAAGATGAATCTAAGGACAGATGAAACAGAATATTGAGAAAATATCCTGGGAGACACTTTGGAATAATAATAATAATAATAATAATAATAATAATAATAATAATAATAATAATAATAATAATAATAATAATAATAATAATAATTAATAATAATAATAATTAATAATAATAATAATATAGTAAAAGATCTACTGAAATCATATTAGAGAACAGATCACTGCCTAGTAAGAGCAGAGGGGATTAATGAGAGATCACAGGATGATCATAGAAAGAAATGTGAGAAAGTCATAAAAATGTTATTTTTTTTTCAGGAACCAACCTGAAGAGGGCAGGAAGCCCGATATGGGATTAATGTGTTAGAATAGAGCTGGAAGGGTCCTTGGAGGTCTTCTAGCCAACCCCCTGATCAAGCAGGAGACTATGCCATTTCAGACTGTTCAGTCTCTTTTTCAAACCTCCAGTGATGGAGCGCCCACAACTTCTCGTGGCAAGCTGTTCCACTGGTTAATTGTCCTCACTCTTAGGAAGTTTCTCCTTAATTCCAGGTTGCTTCCCTCCTGGATTGGTTTCCAACCATTGTTTCTTGTCCAGGGATTAAAAGAAGAAGGCCATTTGGACGGAAGAGAATAACTTGGGTGTCAAACTACGGACGGAAAATGAGAAGAGAAGGATGTGAAGACTCTTGCCATCAAGGAAAGACATGAATAGAGTAGTATTTTATGACAGATGTACAGGTCATCCTTGACATACAACCAGTGGTGGGATCCAGCCAGTTTGCACCAGTTCGGGAGAACCGGTTGTTAACTTTCTGAGCAGTGTGTTGAACTGGTTGTCGGAAGAAATCATTAAGGCAGAGAACCGGTTGTTAAATTATTTGAATCCCACCACTGCTTACAACCATTCATTTAGCGGTTGTTCAAAGATACAATGGCACTGAAAAAGGTGACTTCCAACCAGCCCTCACACTTTCCACCCTGACAGTATCTCCAGGGTCATGTGATCAAAAATTTAGCCACTTGCCAAGTATTGCCAACAGTTGCCGTGTCCCAGGATCATGTGAGATCACCCTTTGCCACCTTTCCAGTTGGCTTCTGATATGTAGAGTCAAGGAGGGGTTCCTTTGATTTGCTTAACAAACGCCAGTGGATTCATTCAACCCTTTTGACCAAAAAGGTTGCAAAATGAGGCACTCAACAACCCTCTGGGCCTTAGCAACCGACAATTCTTGGCCTAATTGTTGTTTCCAGTTGAGGACCCATTTGTAAAAGTGAGAAGAAATGGGGACGAATTTCGTGAATTCAGAATTCATGGGTCAGGGATTGGCAGAGCCTGCGGGAAAGCGGAAGTTCTTAAGAAAAGAAAGGAGAAAGAAAAGACTCAGTTTTTTTGGCCTTGTGGTTTCAAAGTCCATATATCAAGACCTTTCCAGGTCTGGCACAGATTTTTTTCACGCTCGAGGGCCACTCTTTCGGGAACAGAAGCTTGTAGGATAAGGGGGAAAATGTTTCCCAGCTGTACTTTGGCATCTGTTCCATTCTGAAGGATATACGGAACATGTTAATGGCCTGCAAGTAAATGTGCAAATTGATGGGGACATGCTAACTCACATGGGCTTCAGTGTGCAACAGTTTCTTCCAATTCTGGAATGCGCTCAGGTGCACGATGGGTAGGGAGTTGGGTAGGCAGATGATGGTCAGGGATGCATTGAGATGAATGGATGATGTGTGTGTATGTGGTTTCTTTGCCAGGGAGGAGGAGAAAGAAAACAATTAAAATCCCAATACCTATTTCATGTACTTATTCATTTAATTGCACAGTGGCAGATAGGGCAGCACTCCAGAGGGTTAATGTCATTGCCCAGAGGGTCATTGGTTGCCCTCTCCCCCCTTTGGAAGAGCTTTATACCTCCCGCTGCCTTAAGAAAGTTCAAAACATTCTCAAAGATCCATCTCATCCTGGGAACCCCTTTTTTTTTAACTATTACCATCTGGCAGATTTTATAGGACCATAAAAACAAAGACAAATGCGCTGAAAAACAGCTTCTATCCCAGGGCAGTAACTCTATTGAATTCTACTGTATAGTGCAATAGTAATGCAATATCAGGGGTTTTCAATTCAATGTGTGGAGGGTGAAGGATGTGTGTTTGTGTTTATTTTCATAGTCATAATGTACACTAAAGATGGTGTCTGATTTCGTTGTACGAGGTGCAATGACAATAAAGTAACTAACTAACACCCATACATGGCTGCCCCTCATTACTCTGGGCAGCTCACACAAGCAGCAATACAGACATAAAAGAAACAATTAAACCAAAAAAGAAAAACCTAGTTTGATCTACAGCTTAAGGCACCATGTTAGAAATCAGAAGATTGTGAGTTCTAGTCCTGCCTTAGGCATGAAGGCCACCTGGGTGACTTTGGATCAATCAACAGGAAATGGTGAGATTGGCTTCCTTTGGCTCAATCATGATGACACCGTGAGTTCTAGTTCTGTCTTAGATAGAAAGCTGGGTGGGGGACTTTCATCCAATCACCAGGAAACTGTGAGTTCTAGTCTCTTCTTAGGCAGGAAAGCCGGTTGGGTGACTTTGGTCCAGTCATTCTTTAAGATAGTGTATTGCTCAAAGCATCTTCAAAGACAAGTATCTATGGAGATTCTCAGTCATCCAGGTCATAGCTGTAGCAAAGGTGCTTTTTCAAAAGGCAACTGGACTTCCTTTCTTTCCCTTGAAGAGGTTTCGCTTCTCATCCAAGAAGCTTCTTCAGCTCAACTGAACTGAAAAAGCTTCTTGGATGAGAAACGAAACGTCTTCAAGGAAGAACAAAAAAAAGTCCAGTTGCCTTTTGGAAAAGCACCTGGAGCACTGCGTCCAGTCTTGGTCACCACATTACAAAAAAGATGTTGAGGCTTTGGAAAAAGTGCAGAGAAGATCAACTAAGATGATTAATGGCCTGGAGATGAAAACATATGAAGAACGGTTGCAGGATTTGGGTATGGCCAGTCTAGAGAAAAGAAGAACTAGGGGTGACATGATAGCATGATTCCATTATTTGAGGGGCTGCCCCAAAGAAGAGGGGGTCAAATTATTCTACAAAGCACCAGAGGGCAGGACAAGAAACTATGGTTGTAAACTAATCAAAGAGAGAAGCAACCTGGAATTAAGAAGAAACTTCCTAACAGTGAGGACAATTAACCAGTGGAACAGCTTGCCACCAGAAATTGTGGGTGCTCCATCCCTGGAGGTTTTTAAGAAGAGACTGGACAGTCACTTGTCTGAAATGGTATAGGGTCTCTTGCTTGAGCAGGGGGCTGGACTAGAAGACCTCCAGGGCCCCTTCCAGCTCCATTCTGATTGATAGAACCTTTGGGACTTCAAAGCCAAGCTTTGTACAAGCCCTAATACCAAATCGTGAGGACGGCTGGACACATAACGCTGTGTGGGTGATTTATGTCTTATTTTGACTGCAGCCTGCTGTTTTCCAGACACTCTAGGAGCTGAGCTGTGAAAAAAACAAATCCCAAACAACACACACAGGTACAGCTGGCTCTGAGAAACGATTTTCTCAGATCTGGAAGCTTTTCCTAAGAACATTGGATCTTGTTCAAAGAAAAGAAGGTGGTTTTGAGTAACAGATCAATAATGCGGCAGGAGAGCACCCAAACAGTTGATGATATGATAGTGCTGTGATGGCGAACCTATGGCACACGTGCTACAGGTGGCACGCAGAGCCATTTGTGCCGGCACACGAGCTGCAAGGCAAACTTACCTCATTACTGCATGTGTGCGCCTCACAGCTGATTTTTGTCTGGTTTGAGGCCTTTTTCGGCCTACCAAAGGCTTGAGGAAGGCTTCTGCAGGCTTCTACAAGCTTTGTAGGCCGAAATCTAGCCCCGTTTTGTCACTTCCGGTATTTTCGGAAAAACAGGAAGTGACAAAACGGGGCTAGGTTTCGGCCTACAAAGCTTGTAGAAGCCTGCAGAAGCCTTCCTCAAGCCTTTGGGAGGCTGAAAAAGGCCTCAAACCGGACGAAAATCAGCTGTGAGGCGCAGTGCAGGTAATGGGGTGGCAGGGGGTATGGGTGTGGGGGGGATTGCACGCGCATGCATAAGAAATGTGGGGTGGGTGCGTATTACCTTCTGGGTGCTGGCACATGAGTGCAAGTGTGCAAGTGCGCACACAATTTTTGGCACAGGAGCCCAAAAAGGTTAGCCACCACTGTGATAGTGCATTGCAAGGGTTCAATATATGAAGCCCCAAGAGACCATATACTGGTAGTCCTCGACTTACAACAGTTCATTGTTCAAAGTTACTACGGCATTGAAAAAAGTGACGATCATTTTTCACATTTAACGGCCACTGCAGCATCCCTATGTTACGTGATCAAAATCCAGACACTTGGCAATTGACTCACATTTATGACCATTGCTGTGTCTTTTGATCACCTGTTGTGACCTTCTGATGAGCAAAGTCAATGGGAAGCCAGATTTACTTAACAACCATGTTACTAACTTAACATTCCCTTAACAAGTGATGCAAGGCAGGTCGTAAAATGGGGCAAAACTCACTTAACAACGGTCTCGCTTAGCAACGGGAATTTATGTCGAGGATTACCTGTAAATCCCCTGCACCCTTGATGGCTGCCCCACAATTTCTCCAAAAACTTTTCTCTCCAAGTCCTGTGGAACAGGGGTCCCCAACCTTAGCAACTTTAAGCCTGGAGGACTTCAACTCCCAGCATTTCCCAGACAGCTTTAAGCCTGGAGGACTTCAACTCCCAGAATTCCCAGCAAAGCTGGCTAGGGAATGCTGGGAGTTGAAATCCTCTAGGCTTAAAGTTGCCAAGGTTGGAGACCCCTGCTGTGGAAGACATGGAATACACTGGGAACAATCCTATGAAATGTATCTAATTGTGCCTAATTTTTAATTGCAGTTCCATGTAAATTAAATCTTTTTTTCCCCCTCCTGGCTTCATCCCCTTAGAAATGCATTTCCTGGTTTGCTACTCAAAGACAGTCTCCCACCCTAGAAGAAAGGATGTTATAAAATCCCTATTTTTAAAGATAAGGTAGAAAAAATAGAGAGATTGGTTCTCTTTCTCTCTCTGCAGCTTTTCTGTGGCAAATACTTTTAGTTTTTGTTCTGGCCTAAGCCATTTCTTTGTCACCGCTTCCTTTGGTTTTATAGAATCCAGCCCCTGGCTGATCATGAAAAGCTCAGAGTTTGTCCTTGGCCTTGGAAAAAAAAAAAACATCTTCACACATCCCTTGTATTTAGCTGAGGACAGAAACAGGATAACAGCAAGAACGATCAGTTTGTGGAAGTTACCGAAGAGCCGTGTTCATCTATGGGAACAAAAAAAGAGAAAGAAAGGGGAAAAAATGATGTCTACCAATAGTACTTTTTCCGCCTAACAAATTTTATTAAAAGGCTGCAGCTCGTTTCATCAGTACAAAAGCGCCTGCTTTTGAATGAAATTTGTAAGTTGCAAAAGGTGCTGCCCGGCTCTGGGTATTATTATTTTTTTTTTGTCAGTTCAGAGATGATGGTTAGAAAAAAAAACCAAATCTTGCATTTGTTTCCTCTCAGGTCTCATTCTTTTGAGATGAAAGAGAATCGGATCTGGGAAGGCTTTCAGAGGGGAACTTCAGAGAAAACAGTGCATCGGGTACTGTGATATTTTTAGTTACACAGCAGCCATGGGATGCGTGTATGTGTAAATGTGCAGTTTTCCATTGCACAATCTATTCTGGTTTATAGGCAAGGGTTCAATCCCAAGGGAAAATATCAGGAATTAATTTTATATCTCACCTTTATTATTATTTTTTTATAAACAACTCAAGGTGGTGCACATATCTAATACTCCTCCTTCCTCCTATTTTCTCCACAATAACAACCCTGTGAGGCTGAGTTAGGCTGAGAGAGAGGGACTGACCCAAAGTCACACAGTCAACTTTCATGCCTAAGGTGAGACTAGAATCCATCAACTTCTGGTATTGGCCAAAAGTCACCCAGCTGGTTCTCAGGCTTAAGGTGGGATTAAAAATTCACAGTCTCCTAGTAAATTCTAGGGAATTGGTTTGTATATTTGGAAAAGTCGGGATCAAGATGTTCTTTATCTGTGAATTGTATTTGTAGAAAAAAAAAAGCAGCTAATATTTCCTATCTAGTAAGAAATTAAGATGTTTTATTTTTGTAAGCATTATTTCCATGTAAAGAAGTTTAAAATAAAATATCTTTTGAGATTTTATTTTGAGTGGGATTTTTGAGGACTTCCTGGCACCTAATCATGTAGTTTTCTTAGCAGATCGAGGTAATTTATGCCACTTTGATGCAGGGATCTCTACAGGAAGGGAGTTAATCAGTTAAGGTCATCTAGCTGCTCCCATTGGGCTGGGTGAGCAAGCACAACTACCGTCTCCTTCAGCTTTTGAAATACTCTTGACAATTTCCTTTATAACGCCATTCAGGTCTAGTAAACAGAACTAAGGAGAAGAATCAGAGGTGGTATTCAGCAGGTTCTGACCAGTTCTGGAGAACCGGTAGCGGAAATTTTGAGTAGTTCAGAGAACCAGCAAATACCACCTCTGACTGGAGATTTTACAGTATCCTTCCCCTGCCACGCCAACCAAGCCACGCCCACGGAACCAGTAGTAAAAAAAAAGATTAATCCCACCACTGAGAAGAATGTGAACGAACCAACATTATTGAAAACAAAGGTTCTGGCAGTTGCTTTCCAGACCAATCAATGTTCTCAAAAGACATAATCCAAATCATGAAAGCCTATATCTTTTGAGGAAAAATTGGTAATAGTTCCCATCAGCTAGCATACTCGTATCCTACAGTGTTCCCAAATTATGGAAATAATGTTTGGGATCCTCTTTAAGTATAGTAGGCCTTCCTTGGAGGACAAGTATTGATTTTTCTCATCCTCTTGAGTAGTGAACCAGACTTATGATGGGGCCCTTCAAGTGGTGCGGTGGCCTAGAGGTGGAGCTCTCGCTTCCCAATTAGGAGGCTGTGAGTTTGATCCTAGATAGAGGCAGATATTTCCCTCTCTGGCACAATGAGAATATATCTGCAGAAAACAATCTCCACATTGGTGACAGGAAAGGCATCTGGCCAGTAAACACTCGGCTCCCATTCAGTTGCCCAAGACTCCACCCTGCAAGGGATTTACGGGGTCTTTAAAATAAGACAATGACTTATGATGGGGCCCTTTCACGTGTATAGATTGGGCAGCTGCCTCTATCAGTGTGTGGGCCCTTCCCATAGCCCCACATCTCAAGACTTGCATGGATGAGTTGTATAATAAGCATAGCAGTGGTGGTATTCTACTGGTTTTGCCTGGTTCTACCAAGCCGGTAGCAGCAATGAGCAACAGAGACCAAACCGGTTCTCTCCACCGCTATGCTGTTGGCCCCACCTGCCCACCTGGCCTCCCATATTCACCTTTATCCTCTGCTTTTGAAGCACAGCTGCTTTGCGCGGCACAGAAGAGAAGAGCTGCGCAGCAGCTGTTGAAGCGACGGGGAGAGTGCAGGCTTGCAGGAGGTGAGTTGGCATGCCTCTGCACTTGCACAAACGCCTCTGCGCCTGTGCAAAGTGCGTGTTTGGCACGCAAAGTGTGTGCACACCTGCAAAGCACGCCCACCGAACCAGCGGCGAAACTTTTTGAATCCCACCACTGAAGCATCGGGGGTTGGAAGAGAGAGGCTAAGACAAAAACTGCAGCTAATGTAAAAAAAAAACAATAACAACCCTGCTTTTTAAACGTGGAAAGACGATGTCTTTCCATAGATCTCGTCTGCGGCTCCAGCGGGCAAACTCAAACGGTCAGATGGATAGACCTTGATCACCTTCGAGACCTGTGGAGAAAGGCAAGTCCAGGCAGCCTCCAGCGAGGGCCGAGGACGGCTGTCAAAGACATATATTCACCGCCATTCCCTTGCAATTGAGTGAACTTTTAGGGGCATTGAGACCAAGTTGCACATTGCCAGGCCTTACTGGGGCTTTGATTTGTGATTACAGCTTCATTGCCTGCAGCCTGGATAAAAGCAGGTTGCTTATTCTTCCATCTCGCCATCTCATTTTTTTGTGACCGTGGGGTTATTTTACAGGCAGGGATGTCTCACATCTCCGACAACTTTTGGGTCCAAGGGCTCCTGGAGGAGCATTGATTTGCTTTGGCCAGGTATAATTTACTTAGATGGGATTTCCCTGGGTTGCACAAGTCTCTTTTCTGCATCTATCATTCTACAGTGTGCATGTCCCCTTCGGTGCCTGTCTATCATCTCGAGACTCCTTGGTCCATGTGAAATATTTCTTGTTTGGTTCTCTTCCCCCATTGTGTTGTGCTGGCCTGTTTTTTCAAGCTCCAGAATTTGGTCTACTTCTTTCACATCAGCTACTGACCTGGACATCGTACAAGGTTAATTGGTATCCTCTGAGTTTACTCTAATTATTTAATTAACCCATTTTGTGGGGGGGGGAGGAGTTTTGACCAGTGCACTGAACTGTACATGACACCAAATAATTCAAACAAAATTTGAAGGCATGCACACTGAAGTCCCCAAACCAAGATGAAATTTAACTGAGATTACTACATTACATGTTGTAAAAATTTGAAGGTGTGCACACCAAAGTCCCCAAACCAAGATGAAATTTAACTGAGATTATGACATTACATGTAGTAAAAAGACCAAATACATGATATTACACATAACGACAGTGGTAAGGATTGCATTCGTGCAATGTTGGAAGTGAGATAGTGTACCGCCGGAGGAATTAGTAATCCAGAAGGTACTAGAATGTGCTGAGATGGATAAACTCATTTTAGAGCTAAAAGGCCAAGAAGAGTCAGAGTACTACGTGGTCTGCGATAATTGGTATGAATAGTTGAATAAGAATAGTAGAGATAAGAAAAATGAATATGAATGAATATAAATGTATGGAGATCTGTATATATAACAACGATGCCACAGTGTTGTTAAAGATGTGAATGAGATATGTAAACATGAAAAAGCATACTAAAATAAATAAATAAGTTTTTTAAAAAAAGAAATTTAACTGAGATTAGCACGTTGGGCAAAATGCAGCCATTAGTGTTTGAAACGGATGGATTGCAACTGGTGGAGGGTGATTTAAAACAAATGTCTTTTAGTTTAATATGTTCTTCTCATTCAAGAATCTCAAGAAGGGGAAACAAAACCCTTTTAACAAATATGCTGACCGATGAATCATATATACGGGAGAAAAGAGTGCTAAGAAAGATATAGCGGCATAGATTTAGCTGTTATAGACCTCAATAATCTCTGAACTACAGTTCCCTTGGCCAGGCTAGCCGAGACTGCTGGGAATTGAAGTCTTACAACATCTGCAATGGGACAGGTCGGCCAGACTGCTTAAGTCAGGGTGTCAAACTGGCAGCCCACAGGTCGGATTCTTCATGCGCAGGCCACGCCCACCCCAGCTCCGCAAAGGGGGAAAACATCCCAATATGTCACATGGTGGCAACGGGATGCCACGAGTTTGACACTGTGCCTTCTTGGGTGAACAGATTTATCTCAGGATGATGGTCTTTTCCCTTCATTCCCTCATTCTGCTAAACAACTAATTCCCACAACGCTGTCAACTTAACTAAGACTGTATACCACATCTGGGTCCTATGTAGCTCTGCTATCCATAGGATTGACAGCTAGTTTCATATTTGTGGTTAAGACCCCAGGCTGGAGATTTTAAGTTCTAGTCCTGTCTGAGCCGGTCATTTTCTGTCAGCACTAAGAAGGAAACAATGGCAAGGCACTTCCGAAATCTTGCCAAGAAATCTGCAGGGAGCAACGTGGGCAGTTGCTAGGAGTCAACCTTGACAGCATAAAATAAAATTTAAAATACTGTACATAGGGCCCATAATTTGAGCAAGGCTTCTCTTTAGAAGTCCTGTTGGCTTCTGACCAGTAGGAGGCACTAGACAACCACTCTCACACTTACTGGGATTCATCAGCCATTGTTATTTGAAGGATACCTAGGCCTGAAATGTCCCAATAGGAACATTTAAATTTATTTAAGCCCCCTCTTAAGGAGGTGGTCCAGTGGTAGGATTCAAATTTTTTTTACTACCGGTTCTGTGGGCATGGCTTGGTGGGCGTGGAGTGGCTTAATGGGCATGGCAGGGGAAGGATGCTGTAAAATCTCCATTCCCTCCCCACCCCACTAACCTGCTTTCCAGCTCCGTTCTCCTGTGCAGGGCAACCAAAGAAGACCCAGCCAATGATCAGCTGGGACTCGATGGGAGGCAGAGAATAGATGGGGCCGGGGCCAGTCAGAGGCGGTATTTGCCGGTTCTCCGAACTACTCAAAATTTCCGCTCCCGGTTCTCCAGCAGTGGTCAGAACCTGCTGGGGTGGTGCTTTGAGGTCTCTGGCAAGAGGTCCAGACCAATAAGATTATAGAATATATCATGAGACTCTACCCGAAGAGCATATTGGGGCAGTGGGGGGAATGGAGGAGGAAGGCAGACTTATACAGCTTTTATTATTGCCAATATTTCTATGTAGATCAGCTCTTTAAGAAGGGAAGTGCTCATGTTAGTTTTGGGATCAGTTTCTCAACTCCAACAACTTTAAAAGGTATGGATTTCAACTCCCAGAATTGCCTAGGTAGCACCCTAGCTGAAGAACCCTTGGGAATTGAAACCCACCCATCTTAAAAGTTGACACGGTTGAGAAATAATGCCTTGGATTGTATATCATTTAGGCCTTTGATGATTGTCTGCAAGGGTGGGTGGAGAGAAACATATTGTGAACTATCCTGGTGGGGGTCATGAGGCCCCACCCTGACTTGCATTGTGCTTTTATTGATATGTTTAAGTGCTGCCCAATGCTTGTGGTCTTGCCCATAGACAAATATTTTTGTGGGAAGGATATCTGCCTGCCAGAAAAAAATAGCGGAGCAGACAGAACATCGATGCAAGATAAACTAATATGTCTGACTTTTTTCTCCCTTTTTTTTTTCATTTTAATTGCATTACTCCTTGGCGAACAATCTTGCCTTTACATTTTTCAATATGTCTTCACAAGTTCGAAGTGGCTATCTGACAGCTTTCAGATTGGCAAGAACATTGCATCCTTCATTAGCTTGGGATTCTGGGAGATGTAGTCTGGCACACGGGCTGAAGGTCGCAGGAGGTTCTGGGACGTGTAGTCTGGTACATACAGTGATAGGATTCAATTTTTTTTTTACTACCGGTCCTGTGGGCATGGCTTGGTGGGCATGGCAGGGGAAGGATACTATAAAATCTCCATTCCTTCCCCACCCCACTAACCTGCTTTCCAGCTCCATTCTCCTGTGCAAGGCAACCAAAGAAGACCCAGCCAATCAGCTGGGACTCGGGAGGCAGAGACTAGATGGGGGCGGTGCCAGTCAGAGGCGGGATTGGCCAGTTCTCTCAACTACTCAAAATGTCCACTACCGGTTCTTCAGAACCAGTCAGAACCTGCTGAAATACCCCCTCTGGGTACATAGCTCAGGATGATAAGGGGCCCTCGCTTTTACAAACCATGATTCATACTTTGCCCTTATGCTTGTTCCCATAGATATCTCTGGCTTTTCATCCAACCCATTAACCTGGTTGCCAAATTAACACATTTTTAAGGTGAACATGCATTAAGAAATAGGAGTGGTGCGGTGACTTAAAGGTGGAGCTCTCACCTCACAATCAGGAGGCTGTGAGTTCGATACTAGGTAGAGGCAGATATTTCTCTCTCTGGGCACAATGAGAATATGAATGGTGAAAAAAAAACCTCCACATTGGTGACAGGAAGGGCATCCAGCCAGTAAAAAACTCAAAACTCCATTCAGTTGTCCAGACGCCACCCGCAAGGGATTATGGGGGGTCATTAAAAGAAGAAGATGATGATACTTTAAGAAGTAGCCTAGATTGACCACTAAATTTCAGTTCAATAAACCAACGAAGGTTGAAGCTTATCAGTGACAGTTTAGCACGTTGGGCAAAAGTTAGCTGTTGGCTTGTTGCAGATTTGGGTAAGTGGGTTGTGGGAACACAGTTTGCATCCTGGATCAAGACCACTTTGGGACTTGAGGAGGCAAAGTTACAAAGCTCCTTTTAGGGGGTGTGGGGCCAGGTTTCCTTAGTGATTAGAGCAGCAAAATCCCTAGTTAGCAGAAAAGGTGGCATCCATCAAACCCCGAATGAAATTTTATCTGTGAAGCTATTTCCTATGGAAAGTGAGAGGAAGAGCATAGTGGGGGTGCCCTGCTGAGGTCCAGATGGATTCTGACCCATGCCCCATAAACAAGCTGTGTTTGCTAGGTTACCACCACCTTGGGTTACCCTTGGGCTATTATTCAGCTACTCCAGCTTCCATACTGAGTCAGCAGCTAACCCCGGTTGAGTTCACACCACATGCTAACCTAGAACGTGATTGGTTTGCAGTTCAGAAGGTCACTTACCAGTGGCGAGCGCTTGGCTCGGTTCCAGCTACCTCTGAATTGAAATCTGCAAGCATTGTCCTCTGGATCTTGGCTTGCTTTTACTGGATGTTTTGCTTTCCTCTGGCTGTGTTCACACAACACACTCGTTCAGGTTCTTAAAACTACAGTCTGGAGGGACTCCCGGAGGCCTCTGAGACTCTCTTAAGAAGTCCAAGAGGTCAAACAAATGAATATTTTAAAATTTCTTGGTTTTAATTTCTAAGATAGTAAATATCGATAGGTATCTAACTCACATAAAACCAAAGCTCTTTGGGGTCCTCTTAAAGTAATTTTTAAGAGTGCAAAGGGGTCATGGGACTAAAGTATCAGAGAATCGCTGGCTTAGAGTAAAAAGTGAGAAGTTTGTACATCTATAAGTTGTTGGAGTCTTAACAACTTCGCGTGAGGTGACCAAGTATCATATGAATCAGGCTCTCTTGTATTAAACCAGAATACAGTTCTTTTGTTTGGATCTAACATATTTTAAAGGCAGCAGTAATGGATTCTCATGCAGTGTGTGTGTGTGTGTGTGTGTTGGATTAGATGATCTCTTGGGTCCCTTCCAACTCTTTCATTTTTTTTTGATTCTGTGTCAGCAGAGGAGTTGTGCTTTATTTTTTTTAATAAGCTTAACCACATCAGCTCTAAACCTGCTAAGCTTGATTAGTTTTAACATTAGTTCAATCTATGTGCAAACTCAGAAAATAAATTAATTGAATAAGCAGGCTGAACGTGCTTTGCGAACACCGAAATTATATACTCGTTATTAGAGCTGCGTTTCTCAGCCTTGGCAATTTTAAGAGGTGTGAACTTCAACTTCTAGAATTCCCCAGCCGGCCAGAATTTGTTCTGGATGTGGTCAAAAAAGTCAAGATGGTGTCTTCGAAGCCCTTTTCATAGTTAGTTTACTTTATTGATTAGCCCTTGGCTGATATCAGAGTGCACAGTTCCAGACACAAATTATTACTGAAATCTGATAAAAACAATTTAAAATGAAATTGGAATAAAATATGATTTAAAATGAAATTGGAATAATATATAACAATTTAATATCTCAATAAAATATGATAAAATTATATTTCGATGTCATCCCTACAATCTACCCCAATCAGTCCCACATATGCTGATCTCTCTTTTTATACGTATCGCAACACCTGTAGAAAGCAGGTGGGTCTTCGATCACACCTTCTCAGCAGCCATCTTGGCTTTTTTTTTTTAACCACAACCCCATTGCTTTTTTAATAAAATAAAATAATAAAAAAATCTCCAAGTCACTTTTTTGAGTTTCTGGGTTTCCCTCTGACTGTACGATATATACAATTTATTGCTTTCCGGTTCGCCCTCGAGAACCCAAAAGAGCTGACTTAGTTGACTCCAGGGATGGAATTCTACCGGTTCGGACCGGTTCTATAGAACCGGTTGTTATGATTCCGCACAGTTCGGACAACCGGCAAATCATGCCCCTGGCTGGCCCCTGCACCTTTCTGCCTGCCCCTTCCACTCCATGCCCAGTCAGTCCTTATCATGCATGCGTGACATCGCTGACTGCGTTCTCCGCCCAGTCATTCCTGAAGGTATTTCTTTCCCCGCTCCTGACAATCCGCTGTTCCGATGATCAGCTCTGCTGGGATCCCCCTTGCTTTCTTACTGCTTCGCCCAGGAGGCTTCCCTGAGGCCCAGGAGGCAAAAAGGGGTGGGGGACGTGCGGGGTGGGGTTGCTTTTTTTTTTTTTTGCCTTCCTGGGCCCCGGAGAAGCTTCCTGGGAACCAAAAAACCCCTTCCCAGGTGGCTTCCCTGAGGCCCAGGAGGCAAAAAAAAACCCAGGTTGCTGCAAAAAAAGAAAGAAAGAAAGAAAGAAAGAAAGAAAGAAAGAAAGAAAGAAAGAAAGAAAGAAAGAAAGAAAGAAAGAAGAAGCCACGCCCACCCAGTCACATGGCCACGCCCACCTAGCCACACCCACAGAACCGGTTGTTAAAAAATTTGAATTCCACCCCTGGTTGACTCTCTTTGTTTTACCCTCACAACAACAACAACCTTGTAAGTTAGATTCAGCTGGCTGAAAGTGTCTTGCGGGTCTGGCTTGAAGGGAAACTTCCCCCTGGATCTCCTGATCAAAAGCCAACATTTTAATCACTTCATTTATGCTTTAGGCTGCTTGTCCTTATCTGCTTGTCTCCTTTTTACAGTATTTGCCCTCTAAGAACAATTCGGTCTGCGCAGTAACTGTTCCAAAATTTCTCCATCTTGGCTCTATGGGGATTTCGTCTCCAGCAAATTCTGTGACCATCTCTTGAAATAATAATAATAATAAATATTTTTAGAGAGAGACACTTCTAGAAATCGGATTTTGGGTTGGGGAAAGGGGTAAGTATACTATAGTTCACTGTAATTGCGGGTGCTTTATTTCAACGGCAGAACCGGCTTGGTTGGAAAGCATAAAATTGGATAAACGTTGTGCAGGAGCATTTCGGTTTCTCAACATTTTGAAAACCCCATTGGGCAGGGAGGGAGGTTTTCTAGGCTGCTTCTGAAGATGGACAGCTTTGTTGTGCTTGTGTGCAAAAGAGAAAGTTGTCAGCGTGTGCCCAAGGGCCTGCACTGTGCATCTAGTAAGCAACTTCTTTTTTCGCCCCACCATTGGGATGATTATTATTATTATATTATCTCCAGCCATAATCCATTCCTCTTCTCTCCCCCCATCCCACCCCCCCCTGCAATTTCTGCATTTCCTACCTGGTTGCACTGCCCTCTTTTTTTCTCCCCTATATCTCTCTGTAGGGCTGGTCAGCAAATATCCTTGTCCATGCATGGCAGATGTTTGTCTGGCTGCCCTCCATTCTTAAAATTAAAATTAATTCTTCCAACTGAGAAGTACCTAGCTAGAAGAAAAGGGATTGGATTCCTCTCCCTCTCTCTCCCTCTCTCCCTCTCTCGCTCCCTCTCTCTCTCTCTCTCTCTCTCTCCCTCCCCCTCCCTCCCTCCCTCTCTCTCTCTCTCTCTCTCTCTCTCTCTCTCTCACACACACACACACACACACCATTTTGCATTGGCTGTTGGTTGTTGAGCTGGCCGATGGATGTGTTTGTATATTTGTGTACAGTGAAGGGTGGAGAGAATTCAAGAGATAATAAGCATAATTGGAAACTAATCCCAGAAGGGCAGCTTGTTGTGGTTGAAGAAGAGGGGCTGTTGAGAAGCAACGGCAAGCAATTACTTTGTCACAGCAGCCGAAAGGACAAAATCAGATAGAGGTTGACCTTTTGGCCTCGGCTACATTTTTGTGGACTGGAAATCACCTTCTGAAGTTGTTCGTCGAGAGATGGTTGGGAGGGCAACTGGCAGCAAAACCAGCTGTCGGGCATTGAGCTTCAAGTCCCATCATCCCCCCCGTCATCATGTTTGATGGCTAGGCTGCCTAAAGATTAGGGGAGTTGGGCCAGTGTATCTGGAAAGGGACTCCTGCAAGGGAAGGAAGATTTAACCTGTTACAGGTGTGCCTTGACTGACAACCAAAATTCGGACCAGAATTTTTGTTCCTAAGCAAATGCATTGTGTCCAGTTAAGTGAATCATGAGGTCGTTCAATGAATGTTCAGAGTCCCCAAATTCTCCAGCCATCGTGCTTCAAGATGTTTGGACTTCCAGAATTCCACACACTTCAGCAGGCTAGCTGGGGAATTCTGGGAGATGAAGTCCAGATACCTTAAAGTTGCCAAGGTTGAGAAACACTGGGCTGGACTGAGAAAAAATAAAATTCCTGTATTATAGAGCTGTGGTGGCGCAGTGGTTAGAATGCAGTATTGCTTCTGTCAGAAGTTTGATCCTGACCGGCTCAAATTTGACTCAGCCTTCCATCTTTCCAAGATGGGTAAAATGAGAATCCAGATTGTTGGGGACAATAGGCTGACTCTGTAAACCCACTTAGAGAGGGCTGTAAAGCAGTGTGAAGTGGTATATAAGTGCTAAATGCTATTGCTATTACTGGCAGGAAAACCACTGTGGAATATGTGCACGTAGTCATGGGCTTAAGAGAGACTTTATCTTTTAATTTTATTTCTGCTGCAGAGGAATCCTTTAAACAACTGCCCTTCTCAAATTAGTTGTCAGATTCAGTACCTCTCCCCACCCACCTTGGAAATGCACAGCCTCAGTTGATTAGCAGGTGATTATATTTCTCTTCTGGCTATTTGTTGAATTGCTCCTATCGTACAACTGCCATTGAATTAATTAGGCCAGATTTCAGCCTGTCCTTTCCAGAGCATCTGAAATCAGGCCAGAAAAGGGAGAATTTTGGAGGTGTGCAAAACACAAAATTCCTTTGCCAGGGATTAAATACAGGTCGCCCTCATCATACTTTTGGTAATTATCCACCAAAGCATTTTTTTTTCCTGTGATGCCACACATCATCCGACCATTTGGTGGTTTGTAGATGAAGTCTTGGGTGACACCTTCCCACCCCTGAAATTTCTGTATTTAAAGAGTTAATATATCCAACCATCTGGGAAAAAAATAGATCTGGCTTCAGGCTGCTTGGTTGCTGATGGTTCTTCCATCTATGCAAATCATCTTTTGATGATTCATCACCTCAACCCATCAGGAGAAATCATTGCACAGTTGCTGGGAGATGCAGCCTTCAGAATCTTCCCTTCCCTTTAAATCTGCCACGAAGAAAATCAGGCAGCTCTTCCCACTTCCTCCCCCCCCCCAGCTAGCGTGTCCTACTTGCTACAGGAGGGGGGTGGAGAAGAAAAAAAATGGAGGAAACCCTCCTCCCTCGGTTCTCACCTTCCCAGTATAGAACAGTGACAAAGTTCAACATGAAGTGGGTTTTTATCGCACTGACTGCAATTTGAGAAAATTTGTAAAGTTTCTTTTGTACTTCCCTTCCCGTGGCTGGTTTGGGCTAAACCCTAAAAACTGGGTTAGCACAGCCCAGCTCCTAAACAATGGATTCCTGCCACAAGCTAATCCACAAAATGATAGTGGATTTCAAACTTGGTTTATTGTATTAGGTGAATCTGGCTTCTAGATTTAGCTATGAACTTTGTCTCTTTCGAACTATCTGGTCATTGACCAAAATAAGTATGTCTGTCTGTCCATCTATCCATCCCTTTCTTCTGTCATCTGTCTATCTATCTATCTATCTATCTATCTATCTATCTATCTATCTATCTATCTATCTATCTATCTATCTATCTATCTATCTATCTATCTATCTATCTATCTTATATCTATATCTGTCTGTCTATCTATCTATCTATCTATATCTATCTATCTATCTATCTATCTATCTATCTATCTATCTATCTATCTATCTTATATCTATATCTGTCTGTCTATATCTATCTATCTATCTATCTATCTATCTATCTATCTATCTATCTATCTATCTATCTATCTATCTATCTATCTATCTATCTATCTATCTATCTATCATCTATCTCTGTCCATTCATCCATTTCTTCTGTCATCCATCCATGCATCCATCCACTCTTTCAAGATCTCAGTATTTCTCTTAATTGATCAGAAAAGCTGGCTGGGGAATTGTGGGAGTTGAAGTCTGCTCATCTTAAAGTGGCTAAAGATTAGAACCATTGATTTAAAGGTAACATATGCATAACAGCGACTGGGTTGTTCCAATTTCAAGATTTACACACACACACACACACACACACACACACACACACACACACACACACACTTGCAATGAATTATAGTTTGCTGAACAAGCATGCCGGCAGTGGAATTGTGGGAGTTGAAGAAGTCTGCGCGATTTAAAGTTGCCAAGGTTGAGAAATTTGGGCCTCTTCGACGGGAGCTGTCCAACATCTCAGCAACTTTTTCTCCTTTGCTGACAGGAAGGACTAACCCACCATTTCTGAAACAGCAGAAGATTATATTGGCATGTAATCAACTGTCCCCATCACAGTCTCCACCCTGCCTCTCTTCCAATCCTTGCAAACAGATTTCTTCCCTGCTTACCCTTCCTTAGGAATCCCGCCAGTGTTGATGTAGTTCTTACTTATTATTTATTTAAACTTACTGGCCACCCAACTCTCGCGGACTCTTGAGTGGCATATAAACCAGAAGGAGGAAACAAACAAACAAAAAAAAAAAACACGCACCCACCCAGAAAAACAGCTAAAACCATGAAATCAAGCAGGCAGCCCCCGGCTAAAAGGCTCTAATAAATATGAAATCAACCAAACGAAACAGGGGCCCTGTGGGAATAAGAGGGGAAAGGACGACTTGAAAACTGGGATAGTTGAGAATGACTTGTGCAGAGGGAGGCAACATCCTGAGGACAGAACTGGGGGAAAAAACAACACAATTCAGACTGCATCATTTGTGCCGTGTTCAGGTCCAAGCGGGGAAAAGGACCGTGGTGGGTGTCAGCAGGATTCAGCCAGGCTGTTTCAGGAAAATGGACCAGGAGGAGCTGCCTGCAGACAGAGCCGAGCGCTGAAGTGCTGAGAAGCTTATATTCTTCTTTTAGGCTCCTTAATGTGTAAGAAATCAGAAAAGGTTGCCCTTTACTTTGAGGTCTGTTCTATCTGCTTCGTCTGGCAAGAAGTTGATGCGGGCGGGGGGGTGGAAATAGACCCAGCCAAGCACAATCGGTGGAGAAGATCATCCCTTTTGCATAAAATGTCAGCTTTCTGGCTTCATCCCTAAATCCTTTCCATTATTTCTGGGCCGAAGAGGGAGGGAGGGGACGCCGCGGTGGGTGGAAGGGTAGGTGGGAATTGCCGTTCGGAGTTCTTGCTGCATTACATCCCCGGCAAAACCAGCAGCTCTGTGGCTGCTGCCTCTTGCAGCGCGTGGAGATTAACTGCAGCTCCCTTCCACCGCAGTGGCCCCCCAGCACAGCATCAGGAGGTGGGCAGGTGTAGTGAACCGGGAAATAGCGCTAAGGCGGTTCTGCCGCAGACTTAGGCTACACGTTGATCAGATCAGCAGCTCCCTCGGAAAATGCCAGCTTGGAAAAGGGGGGGGGGGGGGGAGAGAAGAGGAGGAGGAGAAAGGGGGAGGGGGGCAGATTCCTGATTCTTGGTATGTAAAACAAAGGAGCAGAAAAACAGTAAGGCAGAGGGGGAGGTCAGGAGGCTAAATATGTCCTTCCTTCCTTCTTTCCTCCCTCCCTTCCCTCTTTCCCTCCCTCCTTCCTTCTCTCTTCCTATCCACTTTCTCTTTCCCGCCCTCTCTGCATCTCTTCCTTCCCTCCTTCCCTCTTTCTTTTCCTCCCCCTCCCTTCCTTTCCTCCTTCCTTTCCTTCTTCCCTTCCTTACTTCCATTTTCTCTTTTCCTCCCTCTCTTCCTCCCACCCTCCCTCCCTTCCATTCTTCCTTCCATTTTCTCTTTTCTTCCCTCTCTGCATCTCTTCCTTCCCTCCCTCCCTCTTTCTTTTCCTCCCTCCCTCCCTTTCCTGCCTCCTTCCCTCCCTTCCATTCTTCCTTCCCTTTTCCTCTCTCTCTGCATCTCTTCCTTCCCCCCTCCCTCTTTCTTTTCCTCCCTCTCTTCCTCCCTCCCTCCCTTCCATTCTTCC
Organism: Notechis scutatus; assembly: GCF_049901735.1. Classification (NCBI taxonomy): domain Eukaryota; kingdom Metazoa; phylum Chordata; class Lepidosauria; order Squamata; family Elapidae; genus Notechis; species Notechis scutatus. The sequence goes on along the minus strand of NC_142016.1, from coordinate 20,243,784 downwards.
TTCCATTTTCTCTTTTCCTCCCTCTCTGCATCTCTTCCTTTCCTTCCTTCCTCCCTCTCTCCCTCTTTCTTTTCCTTCCTCCTTCCCTTCCTCCTTCCCTTCCTTCCATTCTTCCTTCCTTTTTCCTCTCTCTCTGCATCTCTTCCTTCCCTCCCTCCCTCTCTCTATCTCTTTTCCTCCCTCTCTTCATCCTTCCCTTCCTCCTTCCCTCCCTCCCTTCCATTCTTCCTTCCATTTTCTCTTTTCTTCCCTCTCTGCATCTCTTCCTTTCCTTCCTCCCTCTCTCCATCTTTTTTTTCTCCTTCCCTTCCTTCCTTCCATTTTCTTTTCCCCCCTCTCTGCATCTCTTCCTCTCCTTCCTTCCTCTCTCCCTCCATCTTTCTTTTCCTTCCTCCCTCCCTCCCTCCCTCCCTTCCTCTCTTTTCCTCCCTCCCTCCTCCACCATCTTAACCTAAAGCCTTTAGAGTGCAGTATAATTCCAAGCTTTGTTGGGGTGGGAGAAAGCAGAAGGCAGGGCATGCGGAGGGCTGATGCTGCTCCCAGCACTGGCAGGGGGAGGCATTCTTTAGAGGTTGGATTGAAATGCTTTCCAGGGGGATGAGGGCCTCTCCCCCCCCCCATCCAGGCTGGATGAAAGCCAGCAATATACAATATTTGTCAGCATCAGGATGACCTCTTTCTCCCCGGCCCCTGCCTCCTTACCCCCCGCCCCCCCCACCGCGGCTCCCTGGTCCTCGGTGCCTGAAGCAAACCAGGTTTTTCCGGCTGGCAGATGTGCTATGGTCCAGGTGACCTGCTTTCCCAGGAGGAGGCTGCAGGCTATAGAAGCATTCCCGCCCCACCCCCTTCTCCTAAGCATTTGGTAGCTCAGATCAGGAGGTGGAAAACCCTTGAGTAATTAAAGTGCTTTTCCGTTGTTCCTGTTTGTTTCCCCTGCTGTCTGTCAGGGTTTTTTTTTTCCCCACTGGCATGATGCTCTCCAGCAGATAGTGGCTGGACTGCAAATAGATGAGCAGATACAGGTATTCATCTGGCGTTAGCTTTGAGAGGAGAGGATTTAGTACTCGGGACACCTGGGGTTTTATATCTGGCTTGGCCAGGTTGTGGGAACAATGGTGGTCCACCTGACAAGCTGTTCAAGGGCTGCTTTCCCCCAAAGGGTTGGATAGAAACTCTCATAATTTCCAGCCTTTCTGGCTGCATCCCCAATTCCCATGCAGTTGCTGTAGGTTACACGCCAATCCTTCTGGGCAACCGCCAGGCTGAGACACTGCTCTAAGGATTGGAGAGGTAATGCCAGGAATTCACACAAGACGCTTAACCTGGGTCCTAGGCCTGGACTTGGCTTTTGCACAACGTATTGATCAGCGCTATTTTTAACTGGAAGGAGGAGAGGGGGAGAAGAAGGAGGAAGAAGAGGAGGAGGAGGAGGAAGCATAGCGAGGTGTGTGAGCATGACCTGTTTAGTTAGTTTGTAAGACTAAATATGGTGAAATCCAGAAACCTCTGTGACCAGCTTCAGTGAGCTTCCCTAAACTGGAGATTGCTTGCTTGCTTGCTTGCTTTATTTATTTATTAGACTTTTATTTCACTACTAACATTGCTAGCACTACTATCTCACCACTAGTTTCTCTACGAAACAATGTGATCGGGCAAGTTTTTGGGGAGGAAAATAAGGGAAACATTGCTGCCTCTGCCTACCAGCATCCATCGGTATTCATCTGGCTAGCGTCCTGTCAGCATGTGAGAGAATTGAGGGCTGTTTGGAAACTGAAACAGTATTTGCTGTGTGAGCAAGAAGGAGACATCAAGGAGCCTGGGCGTGGCTTAGCTAAACTGCAGTTGGAAGAGATTTCTTTTCAGGTGGGGAGGGGGAGTAGAACTCCTTAGCATCAGAGCATGTTAATTAATTTCTGTATAAGAAATAATAATGATCTGATGGTCAAAAAAACAGATGGCACACTAGGACACACCATATATCAGAAGAAAACACACACCAACCGCTACCTCAACGCCCAATCCCACCACCACCCAGCACAGATAAACTCCATGGCCAAAACACTAATCGCCAGAACCAAATGCCTGGCAGACAAGACACACATAAAGAGTGAACTATGCACCCTGACTAAAGTACTGACAGCCAACGGCTTCCACAAAAGCAAAATCACTGGCTTGATCCACAAAAACACACTGAGACATAATGGAGACCTAGAAGATGCTGTTCTATGGAACAGCTGTCCTGCCCTACATAAGAGGTACTACAGACAAAATCAGTAAGATACTACACAGGCATCACATCAAGACTGCCTTCAAAACAGACAGAAAAATAGCAGCCATCCTTAGAAACACCAAAGATAAAATTGACTTGGAAAACCAAGGCATATACGAAGTCCCCTGTGCATCATGCCCGGCCACATACATGGGACAGACCAATAGAAGAATAAGTGCCTGCCTGGATGAACACAAAAATGCAGTAAAAAAGCTGGAACACACTTCCTCACTAGTCCAACACATGAAAGCCACAGGTCATAGCATCAACTTCAATGGCACCAAAACCCTAGCCACTATAGAAAACCCCAGCCGCAGAATTATCAGAGAAGCCATAGAGATTGAAAAAAGACCTGAAAGCATGAATAGAAGAGATGATTCCACCAGACTGTCAATTATTTGGAAGCCTGCACTCACAAACAAAAAAATCTCCACACCACAAGCCAGGCAAACACCTGGGCACAAACAGATCCCCTCTGACACCTCCAGCTCAAACACACCCCAACCAGGCACCCAGATGAAACCTAGCTTCCTAATAAATGATAACTGTCCATTTACTCGGAGCCAAGCCACACTAAAAGCCTCCAATACAGGAAACACAATGTTGCCAGCCAATCAAGACAAAAAAAAGTCACAAAACAGACAGAATATATTAGAAACACCAATCAAGCAGAACACAGCAAACTCCAAGAGCAATAAACACAGACCAAGACTCCCAACCAATCAAGATGAAGGAAAAACCATTCTGGCACAGCAGTAGGCTAGCCCCAAATTTAAAACTGAAACGGCTGTGAAAGTCTGACTCACAGACGAACACAATACAGAAGCCTGATGATGGCAGATGAGATTCTGCTGAAACGTCGCTACAACTTTAAAAGCACAACTATAATGACGTGGGAAAATACCCGAACAAAGCTGAATACCATACATACATACATACATACATACATACATACATACATACATACATACGTACACACACACACACACACACACACACACACACACACACACATTAGGAAGCAAATATACCTAATTCTCCTTCCTTCTCCTATTTCCCCCCCAACAATAACAACTCTGTGAGGTGGGTTGGGCTGAGAGAGAGGGGGGGCTGGGGGAGGGAGTGACCTAATGTCACCCAGTCGGCTTTCATACCTAAGGTGGGACTAGAACTCATAATCCTTGCCACAATCTTATGACAAGAACTCACAAGAACCCCTGCCGATTGGCCCAAAGTCACCCAGCCTCATCCAATAAACACCTCCCTCCATTTCCCCTGGGGAATACATCTCTCTAAAATAGGCTTTTCCTAACATGGAGCCTGAGTGGGCTTCAACTCCCAGAATTCCATGCTGGCTGGCTGGCTGGGGAATTCTGGGAGTTGAAGTCCATCCATCTTAAAGTCACCAAGGTTGGGAAACCCTCTTTCAAACTTTGAATGGATTGGCAAGCAGGGCCAAAGCTGATGAAGGAAAAGCTAGGAAGCCCCCTCTCTGTCATGCCCCTGGTGGAGACTGACTCTGAGGGGGAGGAGGAACAGCGGACAGGGAGTGGAGGTGTGGCTCCGGAGGTTGGGGAGGAGGTTGGGGAAGGGCAGAGGCCGGCTGAGCAGTCAGAGGAGGACCCAGACCCATCCCCTCTCCATCCTAGGGCATGCAGGGAGGAGAGGATAAGGTTGATCTACTCGGGAGGAGAGGGCCTCTTCATGGGCTGCAGCTGTGACAACTGGATAAGAGGATGGACCTGCATACTGGCGAGTGCTGGAAACAAAATGTGGAAATATCTCTAGTTTATGGTTCCTCTCTGAGTTTGGCGTCCTTCCCAGTGTGTGTTATCTGTGGATGTCCTCCAGCCCTTATCTTGTGTTGCTTTTTTCCTTCTTCTTGTAACTGTTTGTGGGGGAGTTTTTTGTCCTCCGTCAAGAATATTCGGAGCTTGGAAACAAAGTGAAGGAGTAAAAGGGGCTTCACCTGTTTTCTGTTGACTGTGTTTGTTTTGTATCCCACCCTGGGTCATCACACTCCCCTTCCCCAGCTCCCCCCTTCTTCCTTTTTATCTCTTGCTCTTCACCCTTCCAATCCTGACTTGAACTGCTGCCTCAGCGACTGCGTGAACAGGCCAATTTCTTCCCCTCGCTGCGGCTGCCAGTAGCTTTTTTTCCACAATCGATAGGCTTGCCAAGAAGCATTTTCTTATGAAAATCCAAGTGTCTCTTCCCATTTCCATCACTCCCTTTACTTTTCTTCGCTCTGCGATGATGCCGCCGCTATCAACTCTGAACTCCGGAAGAGACCGGCTGAAGGGAGTAGAGAGAAGGAGAGGGATGAAAAGTAAGAAGCTGATGAAAAATAAATGAGGAAAAAAAGTAAGACGGAGGAGAAATGTGGGACGCAAGCCTGATGAAATGTCTGGCCTGTATTTCAAACAATCTTATTTTTTTCTTCCTGGCTGTGGGAAATTACAGGTAGTCGTTGGTTTACAATCCACAATCAGAATTTCTACTGCTAAGCAAGACAGTTATTGAGTTGTCTTCATTTTACGATCTTTTTTGTTGTTGCCCTGCTTGTTAAATGAATCGCTGCATTCGTTAAGTGAGTCATGCAGTCTTTAAGTGAACTCAGCCTCCCTCAATGCTTGTGGGAAGCCTGCTGGGAAATTTGGAAATCACATGACTCCAGGATGCTGCAACTGTCATAAATACCGGGCAGTTTCCAAGCACCTGAATTTTTTTTTATTTTTTTTGTTTGTCTTGACTGTGGGGATGCTGTAACGGCCATAAACGTGTTGGAAGAAATATCCATCTGGTTCAGTTCCAAGCTGGGAGAAAGACACTGGAAACATGGAGGCTGATTGGAAAGAAGGCTTAATGATGAAGCAGAACCACATGAGTTTGAGGTCCTGGGCAGCTGACCACATGGAGTTGAGAGTGAGGGGTATTTATACCTTCTGTTGGGCTTTGAATTTGAGCTTCCTGTTCCTGTGCAAGAACATGTATGCTATTGGCTGTTGTCAAGACTCCCAGGGTACCATGTAAAATCCTAGGAGTTTGTCTGAGCTAAGTTTGGTTGAAGTTTGCTAGGGGTGATGCAATGTCCTTAGGAGATTGTGCAATGTAGGGAGCTTCATCTCTTAGTGGGTTAATCCTATTATGTCCTGAGGGGTCATGTCTTAATAATCCTTCGCCCTGGAGCTGAAGATCTTTTGTAGATAGGCTGGCCCAGTCTTTCTTAATGGGCACAAAATATCTGCTGGGAGCTATTAAGAAAGGTGAGGGCTGCTTTCCAAGAACACGTTTCTCCATTTCTCATGCAGGAAAATATTTCTCAAAATATTTCATTCTTCTAGGAGAAAGGGTGGGTGCTAAACTTTCTACAAACATGAGGAACAGTTGTAATTCACTTTTTTCAGCACTGTTGTAACTTTGAACAGTTTGTAAATGAATAGTTGTAAATCGAGGACTATTTTTATAATACTAATTATATATGCTTGCTTTCGCGGAATGCTTTCTTTTTTTGTTTTTGTTTTATTTTAATGGTGATTGTTCCTGGGTTTTAGAATCTTTTGGTGTTTGCCCCTCACTCCAAGCTAGCACCGAACTATTTGTGTCCTGGGGAAGGAAATGCATCTTATTCTGTTTCATACTTGCACTTAAATTTACTTGGATTAAGACTATCGTATCAGGTCTGCTTACTTAGCCATTGTGCAAATTGTAATTGTCGAGGTATGTTTAATACTGCTGCTATTAAATTGGGAGAGGATTCTATTCCCCCACCCCTTCTCTCTGTGGTATATTTGGCGTAACAGTAGACACACTCTGACTAAATCTGTCTGGGCCTGGAGACTAAGCAAGGTCGCGGCTGGTCAGTATTTGTCTGGGAGACCACAAGGAAATCCATGGCTGCCAGTTGTAATAGTATAGGTCCGTGATGGCGAACCTATGGCACGCATGCCACAGGAGGCACGCAGAGCCATTTGTGCCGGCACGCAAACAGCAGGCAAACTTACCTCACTGCGCATGCCAGTGCCTCACAGTTGATTTTTTTTTGGCTGGTTTGAGGCCTTTTTTGGCCTCCCAGAGGCTTCAGAAAGGCTTCTGCAGGCTTTTCAGGAAGAAAACTAGGCCCGTTTCATCACTTCCTGTTTTTCCGACCCCTCACATGCGTGTGCATGCGTAGGGAGCGTAGGGGGTGCGCGCGCATTGCCTTCTGGATGCTAGCACGTGAGCACGAGCGTGCAAGAGCACACACAATTTTTGGCACAGGAGCCAAAAAGGTTAGCCACCACTGGTATAGATAGCCCTCAACTTACAATGGTTCATTTAGTGACTGTTCAAAGTTATAGCAGCATTGAAAAAAGTGACTTGTGACGGTTTTTCACACTTACGACCATTGGGAGATTCCCCAGGGTCATGTGATAAAAATTTGGACGCTTGACAACAGACACATATTAGCAATAGCATTTAGACTTATATACCGCTTTACGGTGCTTTACAGCCCTCTCTAAGTGATTTTTACACAGTCAGCCTATTGCCTTCCAACGATCTGGGTTCCAATTTTACCCACCTCGGAAGGACGGAAGGACGAGCCAACCTTGAGCCTGGTGAGATTCGAACTGCCAAATTGCAGGCAGCTGGCAGTCAGCAGAAGTAGCCTGCAGTACTGCACTCTGACCACTGCGCCACCACGGCTCATCATATTGATCATAGTTGCAGTCTCCTGGGGTCGTGTGATCCCTTTTCGTGACCTTATAAGCAAAGTCAACAGGAAAGCCGTTAAATTCACTTAACAACCGTATTACCAACTTAACCACTGCCATGATTCACTTAGCAACTGTGGCAAGAAAGGTTGTACAATGGGGCAAAACTCACTTAACAAACGTTTCACTTCAGCAACAGAAACGTTGGGCTCGATTGTGGTCGTAAGTCGAGGACTACCTGTACACAGGAGTGTGGCCTTGGGAGAGAAGAAGAAGAAGAGCTGCGAGATAGACAATGGCCAGACCAGAAATGATACCCAAAGTTCTCCTGAAGAAATGGGTCCGGGACCAACATCTCAGCAGGGACTCTCCTGGGATTGTAGAAGAGATGCGCTTTCAAGACTGAAAAATGCTGTTTATGTAACCTTAAAGCAGAGGTGGCTATTCAGCAGGTTCTGACCAGTTCTGGAGAACCGGTAGCGGGAATTTTGAGTAGTTCGGAGAACCGGCAAATCCCGCCTCTGACTGGCCCCGCCCCCATCTATTCTCTGCCTCTCGAGTCCCAGCTGATTGGCTGGGTCTTCTTTGGTTGCCTTGCACAGGAGAACGGAGCTGGAAAGCAGGTTAGTGGGGTGAGGAGGGAATGGGGATTTTGCAGTATCCTTTCCCCTGCCTCACCCACCAAGCCACGCCATGCCCACTAAGCCACGCCCACAGAACCCATAGTAAAAAAAAAAAATTTGAATCCCACCACTGCCTTAAAGGTAGCAACTTCTGGGTGTGCTTCTTGTCTAGACTTATCTCGCAAAGCCGACAGTAGGCTAGACGCGATGGGAAAAGAAAACTCTGAAATAAAGCATAGTCAAACCACTCACATGCGGCTGCCAAGAAGACGGCACGGATGCACCACAAAGTTGCCAAGGAATGGAGCTTGATTTGAGAGCGTTTTTACTTTTCCCTTGGCTTCTCCACTTTTAACACCAACTGGCAGATCATCCGCTGCGACTAATGCAAAAAGCAGAGCAAGAGGCGCAGGGGGAGGTTGTGCCTTAGCTACAGGATGGAGGTCAGTGGCGGCATTACTTATTTATCAAATCCACCTAGCGGCCCATTCACGCCCATCAGTGACTCACAGAAAAGAATGAAATATAAAAATAGCCATTCTGAAAAACAATAATTTGGGTAAATAGGAACAGTTAAAAATCAAAATGTTATTACGAAAGCAAAGTAAAATCTTGCACCGAGAAAGGAGGTTGTGGATTTGCATAATTTCCACAGTGTCATTCAGGAAGGTCAAAGCTCAAAGTCACTCTATGGGGAGATAGGCAGTTTCTAAATGTGATTGTCTGTATATGTGTATACACACCTACACACAACATCTCTCATTTCTTTCTGTGCAGCAAGGGCTTCCCCCTTCTACCCGTTCATTATATATTCTTCCTGGAAAATAACAGAATTGGAAGGGACCTTGGAGGTCTTCTAGTCCAACCCTATGCCATTTCAGACAAATGGTTGTCCAATCTCTTCTTAAAAACCTCCAGGGTTGGATCACCCACAACCTCTGGAAGTACTTTTGAGCAGTAAGCAGATCCGGAGATGCCCAGCTTTAGCAAAAGATGCAGTGATGCCTAAATCAAACTGGACAATCAAAATTAGACAAACGGAAAGTTCCTTCCCCAACTCTCCATCCCATGTAGAAAGATAATAGCAACAGCAATAGCACTTAGACTTACAATGCTTTACTGCCCTCTCTAAGCAGTTTACAGAGTCAGCATATTGCTTCCAATAATCTGGCTCCTCGTTTTACCGACCTCGGAAGGATGGAAGGCTGAGTCAACCTTGAACTGGTGAGGTTCGAATTCCTGGCAGTGAGCTGAATTAGCCTGCAATACTGCAATACACTGTGCCACCACGGCCATTGGATAAATAATTCCTTCCCCATTCCACCTACCCCAATGATGGGAAAATTCTCCAACTCTTTCTCAAGGTCAAAGACTCCAACCATCCTAGCAGTAGCATTCCACACCTAGAATACTGCATCCAGTTTTGGTTACCACACTATAAGAAAGATGAAAGATGTTGAGACTCTGGAAAGAGTGCAGAGAAGAGCAACCAAGATGATTAGGGGACTAGAGGCTAAAACCTATGAAGAACGGTTGCAGGAACCGGGCATGGCTAGTCTAGTGAAGAGATGGACCAGGGGAGACATGATAGCAGTGTCCCGATATTTGAGGGGCTGCCACAGAGAGGAAGGGATCAAGCTATTTTCCAAAGCACCTGAAGGCCAGACAAGAAGCAGTGGATGGGAACTGAATAAGGAGAGAGTCAACCTAGAAATAAGGAGAATTTTTCTGACAGTGAGAACAATCAACCCATGGAACAGACGTTGCCTTCAGAAGTTGTGGGAGCTTCATTACTGGAAGCTTTCAAGAAGAGACTGGACTGCCATTTGTCAGAAATGGTATAGGGTCTCCTGCTTGGGTGAGTCAGTTGGACTATATAACCTACAACAAGGGTCTTCAAACTTGGCAAGTTTAAGACTTGTGAACTTCAACTCCCAGAAGTCCTTCACTAACATGACTGGAAGAGGAATTCTGGGAGTTGAAGTCCACAAGTCTTAAAGCTGTTAAAGTTTGAAGACCCCTGACCTACAAGGTCCCTTCCAACTCTGATAATCTGTAATCTGTAAATTCCGTGACTCTTTTAAAAAAAGAGAGAGAGATTGAGATTGGACTGAATTGAAGGATGGGAATCCAGGAGGACCACAAGTTGCTAGAGATAGGGTTGTACCAGGAAAGGGAGGACATTCACACCCACCTTGTCCCCAAATAAACCTCACGCTGCTGTCTCTTTCATCACACTGAGTGAGAATTGGAAAAAAACCCAGGAGAATTTCTCTGCCTGCTACAGGTGTGAGAGTTGGTTCTCACTCAGCCAGGAGGAAACAACACGGGAACAAAACTGATGCTTAGAAGAAGAAAAACACAAGACAGACAGAAACAAGCACACCCAACACCAAAGCGAGGTACAAGCAGTCTGTTATATAGGGTGGATAGGAAAAAGAGATAGAAGAGCTATGTTTCTCTAGATAGATTCTTTTTTTAGAAACATAGCCGTTGCTGAAAAGTTTGGCCTTGGTTTCCTAATGTTCTTGAATAACTACAGGTAGTCCTTGACTTAAAACCACAAATGTTGAGCGCATAATTTCTGTCGCTAAATTGGACAGTTGTTAAGTGAATGTTGATCCATTTTACGATCTTTCATGTTGTGGTTGTTTAAGTGAATCGCTGAAGTTGTTAAGTTAGTAACACAGTTGAATCTGGCTTCCTTGTTGATTTGGCTTGTCAGAAGGTCGCAAAAAGGGATCACTTGATCCCAGGACACTGCAACCATCATAAATATAAGTCAGTTGCCAAGCATCCAGAGGTGGTATTCAGCCAGTTCTGACCAGTTCTGGAGAACCGGTAGCGGAAATGTTGAGTAGTTTGGAGAACCGGCAAATCCCACCTCTGATTGGCCCCGCCCCCATCTATTCTCAGCCTCCCGAGTCCCAGCTGATTGGCTGGGTCTTCTTTGGTTGCCCTGCACAGGAGAACGGAGCTGGAAAGCAGGTTAGTGGAGTGAGGAGGGAATGGGGGTCAATAAATGAACTGTTGTAAGTCAAGGATATTACTAATCGGGGTTATTGGTTTTCTCGTGAGCTTCTTGCCTATATGGTTCAATCCAGGACCTGGGGAATGAAGGAAAGATGTGCAAAGATAGTACAGCAAGCTTTTCTTTTAGTATATTACGTTATTCCTGGAGCCAATATTTCTGAGGTGACACCATTGTCCAAATTTCGGAGGAGACGCTTCAAACGGATATGCTGCCCCCAATCAGTTCTGGACAGATGGTATACAGGAGTTAATTATGAGGGCTTCTTGCTTGGCTCATTTCCTCAACCTCCTTGAAATTTCCAGACGTTGGCTGGTTCTTCCACCACTTGCCTTGATTCAGTTGCTGAATCGGATCTGTGCTGGTACCCAGGGCAGTGACACGTACGGCCTGGGTGAAGAATGATGGATGGAGCATCGGAAGGGTCAGAGGTTAATTGAGTACAGTTAATTGGGGAATGGCAGCTATTTACTGACAGAGATGGATGACAAAGGGGCAGGATGGGAGAGGACAACTGGCTGAACGGATAGATAGTGAGTGGAAAGATGAAGTAAAGAAGGGACACCATTTCTGGTTCCAAGAAAGGTCACCAAGGAACTGGTGGACACACACTTGGGCATCTAAGCAAGACAGAGGATTATTGATACAATACCTATGGGAAGGCTACCAAGTCATTTGGTGGGGGAAAAAACCCTCCTACAGTTGTGTCTATGGAGATTCTCAATCATCCAGGTTATGGTTGTCTCAAAAGTGCTTTCTCAAAAGACAACTGAACTTCCTTTGTTTTTGTTTTTCTTGAAGAGGTTTCGCTTTTCATCCAAGAAGCTTCTTCAATTCTGACTTCAGAAAGAACTGAAGAAGCTTCTCGGACGAGAAGCAAAATGTCTTCAAGAAGAAAACGAAAAACAAAGAAAATCCAATTGTCTTTTGAAAAAGCATGTTTGAGACTCTTACATTTGCGGCTTCTCCTGTGCTTCTGACAACAGCTTGACCTGCAGAAATTGGCCAACCTAGATGCTGACATAACACGAGTTGCTGTTCCGTGTTCAGGAGCAGCAGGGGATAAAGAAAGTTGACAACCCAGTTTCTGAGATCCTGAGAAGTAAACTGAAGCCGTTGCAAGTACATAAAATCTAAATGGAATGTTACTTGAGAAGAGTGGTTGAAACCACACGGGACGGTTGCTTGGAAATACCTGGTTTTCTACGCATGCTTCTAGCTTTAAGTACTGAACAAATTAACATTATAACTAATTAAATTTACTAGATATGCATGCCTAAGGCAACACTGGGAAGAAATGCTTGTAGATAACAGCACTGTAGCCACAGAGTATTTAAGCAAGGTAGGGGAAACATGCAGTGTGAACATCTGGAATATGTTCTGAGCAGCTACCCAACAGCCCCTCCCACAGAAATACATTGGGGGATTTTTTTTTTCCTTTCCTATACACAATTTCAGATCTAATTGCCATTTAATTGTTTTTAGTAAGTTTTAATGAGATGTGTTGTTTTGTATTAACGATCATGGTCTTTTATTTTTCTGCGCCGTTAAGAATCTTGTGGCCTAAGTTTGGCAGCAGCCCTATAAATGCTATAATAAATAAATCAATACATTTTGGGAGGTGTTTTTTTCCTCCTAGCCGCCCCCCCAAGCCCCATCTGGCCTATTTTCAAGCTCAATCTTTTTGTTAGCTTCTAAACTCCCCCCTCCTGTATCAAAACTGGCCCCTTCCTGTTTTACTTTCAAGGACTGATCCTGCTAATGGACCCTGAGAAAGATGAATGGAGCCTGGACTTGTTTGCATAATTTATTTCCAGGACTCCTTTGGGTGAGAAAGAATAAAAGGAATCTCTAATGAAGCATTTTGGAGTATAATCATTTTGATGGGACTGTGTGGTTTTGGTTTGGAGGAATTAATCTAAAGATCCTTCCTGAGTAAATGTGGCTAAGACCACCGAAATAAAAAGTACAGGCAGGGATGGGGCTGCTGGGGGCTCGCAGGGGTTCAGGAGAGCCCCTAGATAAGGTTCTGTGCATTTTCGAGAACCCCCAAATCCCACTCCTGGCTGAAAACCCCCCTCCCCAAGTTTTTATGACGGATTCAGAGTCCAATTTCTCCCCCCTAGTCATGTGATCATATTTGCGGGCTTAGCAACTGGTCCTCGTATGCGGCTGCAAGATTGCAATTCATAGCACAAAACACCCATTGCTTGCAATGGGTTGATTTAATAATTGTGGCATTCACTTAATGACTGTGGCATTTGCTTTACAGTCATAGGGGCGGAGGCTCAACTTTTGATCGTCGTGACATATAATGGAAATTCCAGGCTCCATTGTGGTCGTAAGTCGAGAACTACTTGTACAGTATCTTCCCCCCACTTAGTGTCACGGGGGAAGCTGCAATTGTCAACATTCTCCTTTCTATGCCAAACTAGCAACTTTATCATAAAACAACCCAGCATAGTTTTCAGTTCCCATTCTAACTTCAAATTAGCTCCTCCCTTTACAGGCACCCAGAAACACCATTGTGGGATTTATGAACATATTAAGGACAAATTCTTACTGCAGTGAACAAAAAATACACAAACACCCTCCCCGGATTTGATTTAGGAAGGTGTCTTTTTTTCTTTTCTTTCTCTTCTTTTCTTTCTTTCTTTCTTTCTTTCTTTCTTTCTTTCTTTCTTTCTTTCTTTCTTTCTTTCTTTCTTTCTTTCCTTCCTTCCTTCCTTCCTTCCTTCCTTCCTTCCTTCCTTCCTTCCTTCCTTCCTTCCTTCCTTCTTTTCCTTCCTTTCCTTCCTTCCTTCCTTTTTTCCTTCTTTCCTTTCTTTCTAAGGCATAATTATCTCAATTTGAAGCCTAAACCCAGCCTTCTGCCCCAGTTTCTCTAACGGCACCATGGAATGGAAGGAGGTGCCGAATGCGATTTTTGTGTGAAAGGTGATGAGAAGGAAGAGGCAATTTATGAAAGCTTGCCAGGAGATTTTGCTTCTTATAGTTTCTTTGTAGGATTACTGCAGTTTTAAGGAGGAGGGGTGGCTCAAAGTTAGGGATTTATCAGGCTTAAGCCATTGTGAATGGGGGATGCACCCATGTGTGTGCGAATGTGTGTGAGAGATACAAAGGGAGAGAGAGAGAAAAAACCTTGGGTATCAGTATTTCTCTAGTGGTGACATTTATTTCAACCCTCCCATCACCTTTCATTTGGAATGCATAAGTGGCTGCGTGCAACACCACATAATTTATTATAATACCACGATGCCAATAAATGTACCGCTTTACAGAAGCAGAAGCTGAAAATTGGGTTCTGCCCCAAGAAACTTGGAACATCGAAGCAGGGAAGCGTCGAACCTACCTGTCAGGATACATTTATAGGTTTTGATGTAATCTGGGTCAAGGTCAGAGATAACATTAAAAGGTAAACGTGGAGGGTGTGTTTCTATGCTCTCCTGTCTCCATAGAGTGGAGGATAATGCTGAATGATACCCGGAGAGGCGCATCAGAGCTTCAGAAAAGGGATGAAATTTGATGGGGGAAGTTTTTAAAGGAAAAAAAAGGCAGAGAGAAAGGAAGGCGATAGTTCAATTAAATCATCATCATCATCATCATCATTATCGTGGTGATAATGTCCCAATTATCGTGTTTGCTCTTTGGGGAAATGAGAAAAGCTTTAATTCCACTGCAGTCAAGAAGATTAATGGAAGGAGAACAAAAATTGCCAGCTGCCAGATATTTTATCTGCCTATTCAGAATTTTCGTTTGATGTGAATCTCAGGTTGTGTGTGTGTGTGTGTGTGAGGGAGAGAGAGAGAGAGAGAGAGAGAGAGTAATAAACAAGGTAGCTAAATCTGTGGGTTCAAACTTGTTTTTATATTATTTGCAATTCCCCTCCCTCCTGTAGGATATGTCCTTCCCCTTCACCAAATAAGGTAAAGGTAGAAGTTCCCCTCGCACATACATGCTAATCATTTCCGGCTCTAGGGGGCGGTGCTCATCTCCATTACAAAGCTGAAGAACCAGCGCTGTCTGAAGACGTCTCCGTGGTCATGTGGCTGGCATGACTAAACGCCGAAGGCACGCAGAGCGCTGTTCCCTTCCCACCAAAGTGGTCCCTATTTTTCTACTTGCATTTTTTACATGCTTTCGAATTGCTAGGTTGGCAGAAGCTGGGACAAGTAATGGGAGCTCACTCCGTTATGTGGCGCTAGGGATTCGAATCGCCGAACTGCAGACCTTTCTGATCGACAAGCTCCTCATCTTAGCCACTGAGTCACCATGTCCAAATACCAAATATCACATTTTTCTGTTCTACCCTAGTGGTTTTTTTTTTTCAAAATTCTAGTCTGGGAGAACTGAAGAAGCTTCTTGAATGAGAAGCAAAATCTTCAAGAAAAAACAAAATCCAGTTCCCTTTTGAAAAAGCATCTTTGAGACAACCATGACCTGGATGACTGAGAATCTCCATACACGTATAGTCTGAGACTATCCTTATTTTCTTTCTGATTCTACTGAGAGGTTCCTAGGTATTTTCCATATGTTCTGGAGAAGATTTTGGGGAATTTATGAAGATGCTTGCTAACCTTCACTCAATTCAGTGGGCAGGCCTATTGAACAGATGTTATAATTCCTTCACAGAATCTTGCTTCCAATTCTCCAGTTGGTTTGGCCTACAAGCCAAGAATTCCCCCTGGCTGGAAATATTGAAAGATTATTAGATAACTTAGCACATCTGGATGGGGAAAGATTATTCCACATGAAAGGAAATTTTACCCAGAGGAAGTGTCAAGGCTCCTACAAAAATGCCCCTTTTAAAAGAAATGTTGGCTCTTTTGCACAGCAGGCTAAACATTCCACAGTCATGTTAAAATGTTGAGCGGGAATCATTGTTCGAAGAAACTTGCTGATGTTAGAACATGGGAATGTGCATGTGCTTGTGAACATAGCTGTGTTTTGCAGACCCCCGGTTTCAGGTCTCCTGGGTTGTATGTGCACTGCACTGGAAGGAACATGCACATTACAACCTGTGACAAATTCTCTCTTATGAACTGGACCATCAAACCAGTGTGTGGAAATCTGTGGTGATTCTCAGTCATCCAGGACATGGTTGTCCCAAAGGTGCTTTCTCAAGAGGCAACTGGACTTTCTGGTTTTTGTTTGAAGAGGTTTTGCTTCTCATCCAAGAAGCTTCTTCATTCTTCACCATTCAGTCAGAGCTGAGGAAGCTTCTTGGATGAAAAGAAAAACCAGAAAGTCCAGTTGCCTCTTGAAAAAGCACCTTTGGGACAGCATGTGGATAATTTGTTCAAATGTGGCATGTTCCTGGAAAAGACACAGGGATCCTTTTTCCTTAGTCTGGCTTCAGATTTAGTGTGTCGGCCCTTGGAGAAGGTTCCTCTGTGACCATCTTCCTCACCAGGAAACCTGGATGAGCGTCTGAAATCCTCCCGTCGATCCTTTTTGTTTTCAGCCCTTCAAAGCAAACCTTCCTTAGGTCCTTCCTCTCAGCATCTTCAAGCAAATCTTCCCAGCTCAGCTTCCTTGCCCTGCCATGTCACCCTCTTCCTGATGCCTCTCCAGTTCACCTCACTCCAATTTGCATAATTCCCAGCCACCATTAATCATTCTAATTAGCTGAAGCCAGTGAACTGGAAGATGGCGGAAATGCAGCATTTGGTGTGGAGAAAGGGATTTGGCGCTGATGTGGAGGCTAGCTAGGGAAAAACCGGCTACTCTAGCTGTCTCATGGAAGGCATATAATACCTACTTACCTATGTGCTTGTCACCAGTCCAGCATTTCCTTTTTTCAGCCTCATTGCACTGGACATCTAGCTGTTTCTCAGTTTAAATTGCACCAGATTTGCATGGGATCTTGATTGAAATTGTGCAGTGCGGTTCAGTGGTGGGATTCAATTTTTTTCACTCTGTGGGCGTGGCTTGGTGGGTGTGGCAGGGGAAGGATACTGTAAAATCCCCATTCCCTCCCCACTACTGGGGGAAGGATAATATAAAATCGCATTCCCTCCCCACCCCACTAGCCTTCTTTCCAGCTCCATTCTCCTGTGCAGGGCAACCAAAGAAGACCCAGCCGATCAGCTGGGACTCGGGAGGCAGAGAATAGATGGGGGTGGGGCCAGCCACAAGTGGTATTTGATGGTTCTCCTAACTACTCCAAATTTCCGCTACCAGAACTGGTCAGAACCTGCTGAATATCACCTCTGGGTACATAGCTTAGGACCATAGGGACTCTCGCACTTTGCCGGTTCTCTGAACTGCTCAAAATTTCCGGTACCGGTTCTCCAGAGTCAGAACCTGCTGAATACCATCTCTGGCTCAGCATGTCATACGTTCTCTTCCTTCCGTCAATCCAAGTGTGTAAACCAGGCTAAGTCAACTGTGCAAATCAAGCTTCTTTCTTTAACAGAGTTAAAGCACTATTGCTTGCCTTAATGTTTGTTTGTTTGGACTAAAGAAAGGTGGTCTAGAAACACCATGCCTAAAAGAAAATTCTAGCTAAACCGTATTTTCATCTTAGTTTGTGGTATGAATTCAGACCATGTCCTGACACAGAACCAATCCATTAGAATCTTAACCAATGCATTCACCCAACAGGCAAAACTTGGTTGATTTAACTTTTTGTGATAATGGTGATAGTAGTAATGGCAGAGTGTCGTACAGGTTCGGCCCGTTTGGTGAATTTATGGAAGATACTCAGAGGTGGTATTCAGCAGGTTCTGGTCAGTTCTGGAGAACCGGTAGCGGAAATTTTGAGTAGTTTGGAGAACCAGCAAATGCCACCTCTGACTGGAGATTTTACAGTATCTTTCCTTTGCCACACCCACAGAACCGGTAGTAAAAAAAATTGAATCCCACCACTGAAGATACTGTGCAGATATAAAACCCAGGAAACAGATTAAGTCATGGACTAAGTGAAACTGCACAAAAGCAACCAGCGTTATGTTGTGTAAATGGAGGCAATTGGAAACTGGTTTATTTACTAACTGTATTTATAACCCACCCAATCCCGACTGTGAAGTTCTCAGGGCAGTGTCCAAAAATAAGCCAAACATTATAAAACCAAGAGATTATAATACTCAAATCACGATACAGGACAGACGTAAACAGTCAATCCATGAGTTGGGTTAGAGGGAAAACAAAACAATTCTTA
The DNA here is from genome assembly GCF_049901735.1 of Notechis scutatus. NCBI lineage: Eukaryota > Metazoa > Chordata > Lepidosauria > Squamata > Elapidae > Notechis > Notechis scutatus. The sequence continues at coordinate 20,226,005 of NC_142016.1, read as the reverse complement.
ATTGTCTTGTTAGCTGGGACAGGCCTACCCATAACCCTGAAGGAAAGATGTTCCAGAGCACAGGTAGTCCCTGTTTAGTGACTGCCTCATTTAGTGACCATTTGCAGGTGATGAAACCAATAATTTTATGACCAGTCTTAACCTTTATGATCTTTGCAGATCTGTAAAGCAAAGAAAGGAATCTGTTCTCTTCAATGGATGTTAACAAACCCATCATTTCCTTCCCTCTTAATTCTTCCAGAAATCTCTTCAAACCCCTTACTCAATTCCCATATTTTCCATAATAAAATGCAAAAAAAACGTCAGTACACTTTTTTTCTTCTTCTTTTAGCAAATTTCCATAAAAGGTTTCTGGGATTTTTCTTGGACTTATTCCTGAGTCAATGCTTAACTTTCAAAATGGACTCTGAATTTAGCTCCCTAAGGCTCCAGAAGCAGAAGCGCATTGCATTTAGGATAGATTTTTAAAAATCATTGTAAAATGCCATTTCCCCAGCATGCTTCCTTCATTCACCCTTCAGCAGCTCTGCATCTCCTGGATATCTTATTCACATCGACTTAAGATTTCTGAGGACTGAAGTTCTAATGCATTTGGATGGTACCAAGCTGAGGAAAGCTGTTTCAACTTATCGTCCTGCCAGGACTTGAGGCTCCCATTGCTGAAATCAGGCTGTCCAAAACATTTTGATTTCAAAATACTTGAAAGGGAGGTTTGGGAGCATGAAAACAAAGCTTCGCAACCTTTTGTCTTGTTCTGCCTTTGGAGCGAACTTTGGCTCTTCCAGGCCATGGAAATGGGGGGAGAGGGGAGGAATGGAGAGAGAGGGGTACTTAAACAGGGGTGGGCTTCAAAAATTTTAGCAAAGGGTTCTCTGCCTGGTTGCTGGGTGGGTGTGGCCATGATGGGTGTGGCCTAGTCCTCCTCCTGCACCATGGCCGGGGGCGGGGGGGCATTTTTGCCCTCCCCGAGCTCTGGAGGCTTTCCTTGAGCCTCCGGGAGGGCAAAAACAGCCTCTCTGGGCTCCAGAGGCTCTATGGAAGCTGGAAACAGGCCCATTATTGGCCTTGCCTAACTTCCGGGAGGCCTGTTTTTTGCCCTCCCTGTCCTGAACTTACCTGCATCCAAAACGGGCCTTGTGGGGACTCCTGGGAGGGGACAGGGCGGGATGGGGGGGGCCAGCCAGGAGTGGGATTTGGGGGTTCTCCTAACTAAGTAACTAACTAACTAAGGTAGTTCTCAACTTATGACCACAATTGAGCCCAAAATTTATTTATTTTTCCCCCAAAAAAGTTTTTTATTTTTAATCTTTTACATCACTTTTAGTGATCAGTGTGTTTCCAGGTTTTTACATTTCCATACAAATATGACCATAATTACATATCTATCTCACATTTCTTCAATTTCTTATCATTACATTTTCCATTTTCTATAAATTTTCAAAACTATTCTTATATTTTTACTTTTATTTTATCCAATTTTAATTCATATAACTTGTTCTATTTTTAATTATACTCTTACCTTCTTTATATAATATCTTAAAATTCTTTATTTCTTATTCTATGTTCACTACATTCTTATGCTTTTATCTGTCATATTTGCCATTTCATCACATATCCTTATTTCATTATTCAATACATTCCATCTTAATATTAATAATTCCAAAATTTTCCCCCTTACTTACCCACTTGAGAGCCCAACATTTCTGTTGCTAAGTGAGACATTTGTTAAGTGAATTTTGCTCCATTTTATGACCTTTCTTGCCACAGTTGTTAAGTGATGCACCGCAGTTCTTTAGTTAGTGACACAGTTGTTAAAATGAATTTGGCTTCCCAGTTGACTTTGCTTATTGGAGGGTTGCAGTGGGCGATCCTATGACCCTGGGAGACTGCAACCGTTGTAAATATTAGTCTGAATCATCTGAATTATGATTATTGTGACCATGAGGATGCTGCAACGGTCATAAGTGTGAAAAATGGTCATAATGGCATTTGTTCAGTGCTGTTGTAACTTAGAACGCTCGCTCAACGAACTGTTGAGGATCAACTATACATAGGTACATACCCCCAAAATGGGTTGTTATAACCTGAAAGATGGGCTGAGTTAAGGATTAGGAGAGCTGTATGTTGAGGTGAGAAATGAAACAAACATTTTGGAGATTTTGTCCAGATGTAGACTACTCAGAATAGTCCAAGAAAAAGAACTATTTAGTGGATCTGTTTAATCGTAAGCTGGAGAGAAAGCACACTTCTCATTTAATGCAAGCTGTAAGATGCAATGCAGCAAGCCGTTTTGCACACTTACACTTTGTGTAAAAACTAATTAATTCTGAGGTTCTTTTTTTTTTTTTAACATAAAAGTGCACCTGCTTTCTCTTCCTCAGGAGTATTCCAACAGTCAGATGGCTCTTTTCAAACATGGCTAGGTTTGAAAATATAGCCCCGGGTTCAGAAAAAGAAGGAGAGAGATCAAGATGTGGAGGTCAAACATTTCCTGGCAGGTTAAAAGAAGTATTTGGGAGAAAGCTGATTAGTTCGCCTTCTGGCGAAGGGGTGTTTTGTGCTTAATGTGCTAAACGCTGGGCTCAGGGATCCAAAATAAGTGTGAAGGTGTTGAGCCTGGCAGAGGGGAGATGATGGGAATGGCTGACAGTGATTGGTGGAAAAGAGCCTTGTGCTCTGAGGCATGAATTCCCAGCTCCCCAGCTTTGACCTTCCCGACTCCTTCAGGTAGAAAGGAATGATCTTGACAGGCTGGTGGGAGAAGAAGGCATGGGATGCAGAGAGAGGGAAAGGGTGCAAAGAGAGAGAGAGAGAGAGTCCTTAGGGGTAAGCTTTCGTCCCTTGTTGGGACATAGCGCTTCCTAAGATGTAGGCATCAGCTTATCACTTTCCTTTTAAAACTTAGACATTCAAAGTTGGTGTTAGACATTTCTGTTATAAAGTAAAAGCTCAGATGGGGCACTAGGGAAGAATCGGGAGAGAGAGGGTGAGGGGAGAGAAAGAGGGAGGGAGGGAGATAGAGAAAAAGAGAGAAAGAGAAAGAGGGAGGGAGGGAGAGAAAAAGAGAAAGAGAGAGGGATGGAGAGAAAGAGAGAGAAAGAGAGGGAGGGAGAGAGAGAGAGAGAAAGAGAGAGAGGAAGGAGGGAGGAGATATAGAAAGAGAGAAAGAGAAGAGAGAGGAAGGGAGGGAAAGAAAAAGAGAGAGAAAGAGAGAGGGAGGGAGAGGAAAAAAAGAGAGAAAGAGAGGGAAGGAGGGAGGGAGAAAGAAAGAGAGAGAAAGAAAAAGAGAGAGGAAGGGAGGGAAAGAAAAAGAGAAAGAGAGGGAGGGAGAGAAAAAGAGAGAAAGAGGGGGAGGGATAGAGAGAAAAAGAGAGAGAGAGGGAAGGAGGGAGGGAGATAGAAAAAGAGAGAGAAAGAGAGGGGGGAGGCCTGTGTGGCGACCAGAGGGTGAGGTGGACGACAAGCTCTGGAAGACCACCAGATAGCTTTAAAGAGCTAAGGAAAGCTCTTAATTCTTTGGTGGTATCTAGTGAGAACCTAGATTTTGGCCATCAAGTAATGGTAGTTCTAGAAGTTGGCCATTAACTCTTAAAAACAACGACAACAAACCAAACAGGGTGAAGTTTGGTTTTGCAGGCTAATGTGAAGGACTGACTTGGTGAGATGAGGTCTCTCTCTCTCTCTCTCTCTGTGTGTGTGTGTGTGTGTGCGCGCGCGCGTGTGTGTAGACAGATCTAGAAGTAGAGAATGTCTATCCATACATCTCTATCCATCCTATCTATATATCCATCAATCCATCCATCTCGAGAGTTAAACTAAATCTAAAACTCCAATCTTGTTATATATATTTGACTCACTAATGGTGGCTCATTTTCCAGGCAGAAAGGAGACTGGGGGCCTCAACTGGTGGGCTCCTGGTTTCCTTACAAATCCCCATAAGGAAAACTACACTTCCCATTGTCCCCAACCTCTAGACTTTGTGGCATTCAGAGAGCATCTGGAATAAGGAAAGGGAACTGCGGTGATGTGAGCCAGAGAGAAAAACAGGACCTCTCCATGTGAGTGTTGTGAGTGGAAAATGTCCATACGCGCCCAGCCAACTAATTACCAACTTTGGCACCGTCTCTGCTCCTCGTTGGTCACCGCTGAGTCACATTTCCAGCTTGTGGTTCTTCACAGCAGCACCAGTCGGTACAGAAGGTGGAGTTGAGGAACTTCTTAGCTTCAGATAATGATAACAAGACCGTCACAGTTAAAGAAATAAAATAGAATCAGTTACAATGCTTTAAACAGCTTGGAGCTTGGCAGCCAGAGAGTCTGCCTGTGTCAGTATGAATCTGTCCAGACATTAAAGTCAGCAGGATATATAAATATATACATATCTTAAAGATATAGCCACTTTCTGAGATCATTTGTAATTCCCAATTTATGGAGTTAGGCTCAGCCCCTACTCTCTACCAGGGGTGGGCTGCTACTGCTTCACCCCGGTTCAAATGAACCGGTAGCTAATTTTATCATTTTTAATAGCCGGTTTAGTAAATCCCACCCTGGCTGGTCCCGTCCAACCTGCCCCTCCCCTCCCAGGAGTCCCCACGTGGCCCATTTTAAATGCCAGGTAAGTGCAGGGCCCACGCAGACGCTCGGGGCGAAAAATGAGCCTCCTGGAGGCTCCAGAAGAGGGCCTCTGGACCTTGGGGAGGCCATTTTCGCCCTCCCAAAGGCTTGAGGAAAGCCTCTGGAGGCCAGAGAGGGCGAAAAGCGGGCCTCCTGGAGGTTCCAAAAGGCCGGAAATGGGCCCATTTCTGGCTTTCAGAGAGCCTCCAAAGCCCGGGGAGGCTGTTTTCGCCCTCCCAGAGGCTCGAGGAGGCTGGGGAGGGTGAAAACGGCCTCCCTGCCACGGTGCAGTAGGCCGACTAGGCCACACCCACCAGCAACCAGGCAGAGAATCGGTTGCTAAAATTTTTGAGGCCCACCCCTGCTATCTACCACTGACAGGAAAGGAATGAGGACTTTGCAGATTGGCCTTTTCAGTCCGACTTACAGGCAGTGTAGGAGCCCATAGGATTGTAGGAGTCAATGTGTTGACCAATGGAGACCCAAGTTGACCCAAAACCACAGGTTTGTTCTTGTGGGTCAAAATTGGACAAAGAAGTACATCTGGAGCTTCTAGAGCAGGGGTCTCCAAACTCAGCAACTTGGATGAGGACAGTAGATGCCAATAGATTACAAAAGTGCAGGGACTATAAAAAGGATTGGGGGACATACGTTGCCCACCTTGATTTAATCCACGTTCTGTCAACGCAGTGTACAGAGAACTACATTCTTGGCAACTTTAAGACTTGTGGACTCCAACTCCCAGAATTCCTCAGACAGCCACACTATCTGGGGAATTCTGGGAGTTGAAGTCCACAAATCTTAAGGTCTGTAGAGATTCTCAGTCATCCAGGTCATGGTTGTCCCAAAGGTGCTTTTTTTCAGGAGGCAGCTGGACTTCCTTGTTTTTGCTTTAAAGATGTTTTGCTTCTCATCCAAGAAGCTTCTTCAGCTCTGACAGGATAGTGGGGAATGGAAGGATTTACATTCCTTGCAGACAGCTGGTCATTTGCATTCTTTTAAAGGGTCGTTGAAGCACCTGGACCTTCTAAAAGGATGGCAAATGACCAGCTGTCTGAAAGGAATATAAATCCTTCCATTCTCCAACATCCTGTCAGAGCTGAAGAAGCTTCTTGGATGAGAAGCAAAATAAAAACAAGAAGTCTTTAAAGAAAAAACAAGAAACTCCAGTTGCCTCCTGGAAAAAAAAAACAAAAAGCACCTTTGGGACACAAATTTTAAAATTGCAAAGTTCAGAGACCCCCTGTTCTAAGGAGCGATGAGATATCATTGTGTATCAAATAAAGATGGGCGCTACCCAAATTTTGGAAGAAGCGCTGGCTAGGATTGTGAGCCTGGTGACTGATCTCTGCCCATGGCTCATCATCTTCTCCCTGGTTTTGCATGTAAACAAACCTTCTGCCTCTTCAGCTGGTGGCCAGCTCCATCCGTCAGCTCCACAGAATCTTAATCAGCCATTTCACCGGTAAGACCTCGGCTGGTTCCCCCCTCCCCAACCATCCCTTTCTCTTTTCTCTCTCTGTCACACAGAAGCACACTCATGCACACACACTTTCCTGCTGATTGGTGGCTAGATTTAAGAACGACCAAGGTCACCTGGCCCGCTCACCATCCTTGAATTACCCAGGCACACTCAAGCACAACAGATCATACCATTTCACGTCTAGTTCAAATCACTTTGAGGATGGGCGAAGATGGGAACGAAGGAGAATATCCACTCCTGCTTAGCAACATTTCCTAGATTGATCTGTTGGTTTATTTCTTTTAATCTTAGGTCAACTGACAAGGATTGTTACAAGTAGGAAATTTCCTGGGAGTAGACAACAAAGGGAGAAATTGCCATTCAGTTTCCATTGTAGGTTTGGTGTAAGTTTTAATGGCAATGGTTTCAACGCAACTTGGGAAGCTAAGTTAGCATTAACGTGGGTTTTTGTGTTTCTGCGTGGGATTTAGAATAGGATAGAATAGAAAATAGAATAGAATAGAGAATAGAATAGAAATTAGAACAGAATAGAAAATAGAATAGAATAGAAATTAGAATAGAATAGAAAATGGAATGGAATGGAATAGAATAGAATTCTTTATTGGTCAAGTGTGATTAGACACACAAGGAATTTGTCTTGGTGCAAATGCTGTCAGTGTACATAAAAGAAAAGATTACATTCATCAAGAGTCAAGAATCATAAGGTACAACACTTAATAATAGTCATAGGGTACAATAAGCAATCAAATCATACTAGGAAACAGTCAATAAAAATCATTAGAATACAAGCAACAAAGTTACAGTCGTACAGTCATAAGTGGGAGGAGATGGGTGAAAGGAAGGATGGGAGGATTAGTAGTAATAGTAATGCAGACTTAGTAAATAGTTGCACAGTGTTGAGGGAATTATTTGTTTAGCAGAGTGATGGCGTTCAGCGGAAAACTGTTCTTGTGTCTAGTTGTTGTAGAGTTTTGCAAAGCAGGACTTTTTTATTATTATTATTGTGCAAATCCAGAAAATGGATTAATACAATAATCAGGCTTAATGTGCAGAATGAAAAAACGATTAGAATCACCCGGTGAATTGAGGCAGTGCCTCAAAATCCTTCAGGGATTTTGCTGCCTGGAAAGATTGTCCTAGTGATTGAAGTCAGAGGTCAAGGGAAAAAGAAGGCATTTTTTAAAAAAAACAAAATAAGGAAACACCAGGGGGGAGAATAAGAACACCCCCCCCCCAAAAAAGAGAAAATCATTAGGAAAGGGAGATGTATGCTGACGGTGTTGAAAATGAAGAATGTTTTGTAGTTTTAGTGGGCTTTGAATTCCTACTCTCACAGGACTGCTTCCGTTGGAAAAAAGAAAAAGAAAAGACGGGAATTTATTTGAGCGGAAAGGAAACGGATGTTTAAAAAGCTGATTTTTTTCAGAACTGAAATTTTAGTTCGGAGCCTTAGCCACTTCTTGTTTGGCTGCAGTTTCATTTTCCAAGGAAACACCACTGAACTCTGTATGAACAGCAATCCTGGATGGGGTTATACAGAAATTTAGTACACATGTAGTTCTCCACTTACGACTGGTCATTTAGCGGCCATTGAAAGTTACGATGGACCTCCTTGGTGATATTTAGAAGCTGGTTGTGGAGTTCCGACCTCCACTCTTCCTCCATGTACGGCCATTTGCAGTGTCCTTTAGTCACCTGACTGCGTTTTTAATTATTTCGAGTTTGGGACAAAACCAGCCCATAGCAAACAATATTCTTCCGTCCAATTACAAGATTGGCTGAGGATTCTGGGTTCTAAAATTAGAGAAAGTCTGGGCAGTTTGCATGACAGCAATCCCCAGGTGACCATTTCTGTTGCTCCCAGCAGCCTAGAGGACTTCCAAGTCTGTTATTCCGTTTGTATTACAAATGTGTTGCTGAACTTTGATGGACAAATATTATTTTGGGAAAAGTGATTCTTTGCTTTTTTTTAAGACACCCCACCCCACCATCAATCGTGTGCTTTACCTATTACGGGAAAAATACCCCTCCAACCTACCCCTCTAGAAAACCTCCCCTCCCACAACGTTACTGCAGGATTATCAGAGACAAAGGAAAGCTGGCAGTTTAATATCTTTGCCACTAAGAGGCATCTTTCCTTGAAAAGGAGCATGGGAAGTCTAAGCTAAGATGTAATCATCCTGAACAAGTATTTTTGAATCTCTGCAGAATAAATGTTCCTCACCATTGTACAAATTCAACCGTCCGCTGAATCACTTGAGCCGTGCATTCCAGAAGAGGCAATGCAGTTTTCTGAATCTTGACATATACCTTTCTCCCTTCTTCTTCTTCTTCTTCTTCTTCTTCTTCTTCTTCTTCTTCTTCTTCTTCTTCTTCTTCTTCTTCTTCTTCTTCTTCTTCTTCTTCTTCTTCTTCTTCTTCTTCTTCTTCTTCTTCTTCTCCTTCTCCTTCTCCTTCTCCTTCTCCTTCTCCTTCTCCTCCTCCTCCTCCTCCTCCTCCTCCTCCTCCTCCTCCTCCTCCTCCTCCTCCTCCTCCTCCTCCTCCTCCTCCTCCTTCTCCTTCTCCTTCTCCTTCTTCTGAAAATTTATGGGAAAATTTATGGGAAAATTTTGTTTGGTGCTCATCATTTTTAATACTCATCGCGCCTCCTGGAACCAATTAACATTGAGTACCAATAGGTGTCCATTTTAGGTCTTGTGATGTAATAGATCCTAGAAATTTGAAGGTCTCTATTGTTGATACTGTGTTGTCTAGTATTGTAAGAGGTGGTAATATGGAAGGGTTTCTGCTAAAGTCTACCACCATTGCTACAGTTTTGAGTGTGTTCAGTTCCACATTGTTCCAGTTACACTACAAGGCAAGTTGTACAACCTTCCGTCTGTATGCGGATTCGTCGTTGTCTTGAATGAGACCAATCACTGTTGTATCATCAGCAAACTTCAGTATTTTAACAGATGGATCGTCTGAGATGCAGTTGTTGGTATATAGGGAGAAGAAAAGTGGAGAAAGCACACAGCCTTGGGGCCCCCCCTGTGCTGATTGTACAGGTATCAGATGTGATTCTGCCTAGCTTCACCTGCTGCTTCATATCATATACAACATGATGGGGAACTATGGCCCATTTAGGACTTGTGGACTTCAGGAATTCTGGGAGTAGAAGTCCATAAAAAGGCCATAATTCCCCACTCCTGATATAAAAGATACCTGTACCGTTCATTCTTTCTAATAAAAAGAATGCTTCATTTGTGGTTGACTTCATAAACATATCCCTGCAAAAAAAAAAAAAAATTAGCAGCCATATGCAAATGTTTTTGCACAGCTTTCCCTCAGAGTGTGTTTTTCTTTTTCCTCTCTTTCACTTCCCAGTTTATCCCACAGCCCTGAGATTATCTAGAACTCTCTCATTTAAGCATTAGCCAAGCTTGACCTGCACTTTTCAAGAGGTATCTAATTAGTCTCTGACAGAAAAAAAGAAAGAAAGAGAGATTCTGGGTAGCATTATTTTGATCATATTTCTGTATAAATTAACCTGAATTTGCACTTCCAGGAGTTAACATGAAAATGAGAGCCTGGCTTACGTTTAATTTTGGCAATAAACATGCTTATTTTTAGGATCAGGTTTGTGTGTGTGTGTGTGTGTGTGTGCCTATGCGCGTGCGGGGGTGGGTGGTGTATTACTTGTTGCACTCCTATCTGAGATATGTATATTCTGGAATAGTGTGCCACTCTAAATGCATATTTTAAGGAAGAATATGTGCAAACGTCTGCAGCTTTCAGGTGAAATTCCTACAAGGTTAAGCGTTTCAGATAAAGACGTATGAAAATGCAAAAAGAAGAGGAAAAATAAAAATGTTCAGGCATCAGATTTTAACGTCGACATGAAGCCACGGGGTGAGATCCTCCATTGCCATAGGGCGCAATATCATCAGTACATCGATGGTGCCCAATTATATCTTTCTACCCCCGGCAAATTAAGCAAAAGCGGGGGACAGTCCCCACGTGGCCCAGTGCCTGGAAGTTGTGGAGGCCTGGGTGGGAGGCAATTGAATCTTGGCAAGGCTGAGTGGCTTTCATTTTTGGGGTCTTCCGCTTCAGGGACCATGACAAACAGACCCATTATACCAGTGGTGGGATTCAAATTTTTTTACTACCAGTTCTGTGGGCGTGGCTTGGTGGGCTTGGTGTGATTGGTGGGCGTGGTAGGGGAAGGATACTGTAAAATCTCCATTCCCTCCCCACCCCACTAGCCTGCTTTCCAGTTCCGTTCTCCTGTGCAGGGCAACCAAAGAAGATCCAGCCAATCAGCTGGGACTCGGGAGGCAGAGAATAGGTGGGGGCGGGGACAGTCAGAGGTGGTATTTTCCGGTTCTCCAAACTACTCAAAATGTCCACTACTGGTTCCCCAAGAACCGGTCAGAACCTGCTGAATACCACCTCTGCTTTATACAGTCTGGGGGTCCTTTTTGACTTGTGATTCCTGCTCAAAGAGCAGATGACAGTTGTGGCTAGCTAGAATGAGACAACTCACCGCACCCAACCTGCCACAGCCAACTCGGCGTGGCCAATTCTTCATGGCCAACTCAGCACAGCCAACTTAACGTGAGACAACTCGCTGTGAGACAATTCAACAATTCAATTTAATTATTTAAAATCATCTTTACAAATGTTTTAACGTTTGTCACTCACATTTCATTTCATCCCTCCTTTGGTATCCTTTCTTTAATAGCAATAACACGTAGACTTATATCCTGCTTCACAGTGTTTTTACAGCCCTCTCTAAGTGGTTTACAAAGTCAGCCTCTTGCCCCCAACAATCTGGGTCCTCATTTTACCCACTTTGGAAAGGATGGAAGGCTGAGTCAACCTTGAGCCTGGTGGGATTTGAACTGCCAAACTGCAGGCAGCCGGCAGTGAGCAGAAGTAGCCTGCAGTACTGCACTCTAACCACTGCGCCACCATGGCTCAGATTATATTCCACTACTTCTTTGATATTAGCGTAACTTTTGTCACACAGCAAGTTGTCCCATGGTGAGTTGGCCGTGGCGAATTCTCCATGGCATCCCCTAGCTACCGTAGGAAAGCTTCTGCAAAACTTTGTGTTATGCACCATTTGTACCCATTCTTGAACCAGGAGGGTCTACTCGTGACCCTTCATGGCTTGGTCACCTCCCAGATAGACTATTGCAACCTTACCCATTTCTGTGTAACTACCCAAGCTTGCATAGTTTCACCTCCCATGAAAATTCTCTTTTTCAAACCCATCGGTTCTCGGGAGGGTGGGGGGCGCAGTTCTTCACAGCCCAATGTTCATGCTGTCTTCTTATTTTGTTTTCTTTGCCTGCCTAGGGCTGCTGGTTCGAGGTGCAGATTTCAATCAGCCAGCTGACAATTACACAGTTTGCCAAGGGGACAATGCAACGCTAAGGTGAGCTTCGGCCTGCGACATGGAAATCTCACGGGGTAGGGCGTGAGCCTGAGATTTTTCCCTGCTGGCATTTTGCAGCGAGGTTTTCCTGGTTGGTTAATTAAGTTGAGGCTTTGGAGTCTGTAAACTTTTGCATGTGTGAACTGCACCCAGTATTCGAAATTTACTTGACTTTGTCAAGTCCTCAGCCCTGATTCCCTGCACCATTGGAAGACTACATCACAGGCTGACATTAGATTAACAGACTTGGAAGGGACCTTGTAGGTCATCTAGCCTAAGCCCAAGCAGAAGCAGAAGACCCTACCCCATTTTTGACAAATGGCAGTCCAATCTCTTCTTGAAAGTCTCAAGTGATGAAGCTCCCACAACTTTGGAAGGCAACTTCTGTTCCCTTGGTTGATTGCTCTCTCAGAAAGTTTCTCCTTACTTCTAGGTTGAATCTCTCCTTGATCAGCTTCTACCCATTATTCCTTGTCTGGCCTTCGGGTGCTTTGGAAAATAGCTTGACCCCTTCCTCTCTGTGGCAGCCCCTCAAATATTGGAAGACTGCTATCCTGTCTCCCCTGGTCCTTCTCTTCACTAGACTAGCCATGTCCAGTTTCTGCAACCGTTCTTCATAGGTTTTAGCCTCCAGTCCCCTCGTCATCCTGGTTGCTCTTCTCTGCACTTTTTCTAGAGTCTTAACTCTTATCAGTGTTTGTCAGTATCATCCCAAATTAGTGGGATGATACTGACAATCCCAATTAAAGGGATTATTTCCAATTATTTGCAAACAGCTGAGGATGCGAAGAGGTTATTTTTAATCCTGGATGAACAAACTAAAAGCCCAGGAATATCATGCATCTTCTGTGACATGATACACACAGGGAATCAGGGGTGGGATTCTACCAGTTTGCACCTATTCGCTAGAACTGGTTGTTAACATTCTAAGCAGTTCAGACAACTGGTTGTTAGAAGAAATTACTGGCCTAATCCTGTAAGGAAGGCAGGAAGGAAACATTCTGGTGTTGCTTACAGAAACTTCCTCTCTGTTAACCCTTATTACATTCTTGGCAGGACTAGACTTCCTGTCTCAGGAACTTCTCTGGAGTTTTTTTCCCCTCCTTTGCTGGTACTTTGCTTGTGTGGAGTGAGTGACCATTCAAAGTTATAGTGGCACTGAAAAAAGTGACTTATGACCATTTTTCACACTTACGACTGTTGCAGCATCCCCACAGTCATGAGAGGCCAGGCGAGGAGATGCATGCCTCAATGTGAGTGATATTGAGTTGGCCACGCCCAGCCAATAACATGACCACCAAGCCACGCCCACCACCTAAGCCACGCCCACAGAACCAGCTGTTAAAAAATTTGAATCCTACCCCTGCAGGGAGTCCTCGACTTATGACCACAACTGAGCCCTGTTGCTAAGCAAGGCCGTTGTGAAGTGAAATTTGCCCCGTTTTACGACCGTTAAGTGAATCGCCGCACTTAAGCGAGTAGCACAGCTGCTAAGCAAATCTGACTTCCCCATGGAGTTTGCTTGCCAGAAGCTCGCACGCATGACCCCCGTCCTGAGTTAGGAGTTCCAAATTTCGATCACGTGACCGTGGAGTGCAGTGGTCGTAGGTGTGAAAAACGGCCATTAGTCATTTTTTTCCCCCAGTGCCATTGTAACTTTGAACGGTCCTAAAATGAACTGTTGTAAGCTGAAGACTATCTGTGTGGGCCTTCTCTCCATTATCTTGCTCTTTTCTGTGGGTTGGAGGGTCTGAATCAGCGGTGGTATTCAGCAGGTTCTGACCAGTTCTGGAGAACCAGTACTGGAAATTTTGAGTAGTTTGGAGAACCGGCAAATCCCACCTCTGACTGCCCCTGCCCCTATCTATTCTCTGCCTCCCATTGACTGGGTCTTCTTTGGTTCCCCTGCACAGGAAAACGGACCTGGAAAACAGGTTACTGGGGTGGGGTGGGAATGGGATTTTGCAGTATCCTTCCCCCAAGAGTGGGGAGGGAATGGAGATTTTGCAGTATCCTTCCCCTGCCATGCCCATCAAGCAACACCCAGCAAGCAACATTATTCCCACCAAGCCACGCCCACAGAATTGTTAGTAAAAAAATTTGAATCCTACTACTGGTCTGAACCTAGCATATTTTTACGCCCCCAGTTTCTGTTTTCTGATTTAGCCCTTCTCTCCCACCTGAGTTTCAGCCCAGCATCTTTCCTCGGTTTAAATCAAAGATAGCTCTGTGGCCAAATGCACAATTACCTACCTATATTGCATTAATAGCAGCCAGCAATGACTTACAAAATGGCTAATAACTCTGTCAAGAGCAACATAAATTTACCTGGCCTTGATTTTAATACTCTCGCATTCTTTCAGAAGGAGACCATTTCCCGTGTCTGGGGAAATGCAATTCCCTCAGCCCACATGAGCGTCACTATTATATGATGCTTAGCGGAGCTTTTAAGTTATCCATTTAGTCTGCAACCCTCTTTCTGTTTTCTGTTGTTCTTTGTTTCCCCCACCAACCCCCATTTGTAAATGATGTGGTTGGTTTATAGCAGGGGTGTCCAACCTTGGCAACTTTAAGACTTGTGGACTTCAACTCCCAGAATTCCTCAGCCAGCTTTGCTGGCTGAGGAATTCTGGGAGTTGAAGTCCACAAGTCTTAAAGTTGCCAAGGTTGGACACCCTGGTTTATAGTTTGATATGGTGTCAGAAACTTCCGCTTAGAGCCATGTTTCCCAACATTGGAAACTTTTAAGACGTGTGGGCTTCAAGTCCCAGAATTCCCCTGGCTGCCTGGGGAATTCTGGGAGTTGAAGTCCACACATCTTAAGGTTCCCAAGGTTGGGAAACACACTATCTTATAGCTTGGCATTATCAGAGGAGGATCCACAAAATGGATCCTTACCTAGAATACGAGGGTCTCTGGGAGAATTCAATAGCAACTAGGAAGATGGTTAATTTCTCCAGAAATTGGATCTAAGGTGTATATAAGTACAGGCAATACAAGGCAGTAGAGTGTGGGCTCTGAATGAGGACTTGGCATTAATGGATGGTCTGTCCAAATCTGTTGCTCAAAGGAAAGAAGGAAAAAAGATAGAAAAAAAGGTGACTTCTGAAATCCTTCCCATCAGTAATAAGTACAATAATAGTTAATTCTTCTCTCCAAAGTTACGTCATGATTCTCTCCTTTTTTTTGGTAATTTGTCCTATCTGTCATCCGTTCCATAAATCCTATGTTGATTAAAAAAAAAAAGTATGCAAAATGTCCATCAGGGGTTTCCTGTCACCAATAAATGTAGATTTATTTTCTCTAATCAAAGAAGTTATTCATCTCAGCAAAATCTGTTAATTTCATCAATCAATATCTCCATGGTGTGTGGTGTCCTTTTCTCCCCTCTTTCTAATGGACCAGACACGTTTCAACACACAAAACCCCGATTTCCCATTCTGTTCAGCCCTAAACAATAAATGCTTGGTTCTTTCTTTCTTTCTTTCTTTCTTTCTTTCTTTCTTTCTTTCTTTCTTTCTTTCTTTCTTTCTTTCTTTCTTTCTTTCTTTCTTTCTTTCTTTCTTTCTTCTTTCCTTCCTTCCTTCCTTCCTTCCTTCCTTCCTTCCTTCCTTCCTTCCTTCCTTCCTTCCTTTCATCTCCTTTCCTTTCCTTCTTTCCCTCCCTCCCTCCCACCTCATGTGGCACAGCCCCTGTTGTCATCCACCATTCCTTGTGTGCTTCTTGAGATGAGCTGATGAACAATGATAAGGTGCCAGTTCATAGCAAAGCTCTTTGTTCTCTGGATTTGCATCAAAGTCATGGAGATACAAATAGCCAGACCAGTCTCTTCTTCCTCCCTCCTCCTCCTCCTCCTCCTCCTCCTCCTCCTCCTCCTCCTCCTCCTCCTCCTCCTCCTCCCTCCCCTCCTCCTCCTCCTCCCCTCCTCCTCTCTTGGTCTTCCTCAGAATAATCCCAGTGCTTCTCAAACTCAACAGCTTTAAGACGGGTGGATGTCAACTCCCAGAAATCCCCAGCCAGCTATGCTGGGATTGGAAGTCCACCCACCCTAAAGTCACCAAGTTTGAGAAACATGGTCTACACCAGGGGTGTCCAACCTTGGCAACTTTAAGACTTGTGGACTTCAACTCCCAGAGTTCCTCAGCCAGCTTTGCTGGCTGAGGAACTCTGGGAGTTGAAGTCCACAAGTCTTAAAGTTGCCAAGGTTGGACACCCCTGGTCTACACACTCCACCTCCTTTTAAGCTATCAAAGGAGAATGATACACATGTCACCTTAATATCTTGACCTCAGGTGCAGGGGAGTCTTCCAACACCACCAATTTTTTAAGGGGGCAGGATTTCTCTACTGTATTTTATACACTGTGTAGTGCTTTACGTAGTGCCTCCAGATATCTCTTCTGCAAGGCAGTTATGCCACCTCCACCCACACTGGAAGCTGTGAGTCAGCATGCCAACATCCTGTCTCTTGCCATTTTTTTCATTGTCTGTTTTTTTTCCCCTCTCCTCCTCTTCCCCCCCTTTTCCTCTTCCCCTCCCCCACTGTCCCCTTGAGCAACCTGCACTGCACTGGATTCCCCAGCCTGAATCCGTGGAGACTCTGACCTACTTCCCAAGACTTCTCTGACCTACTTCTTTCTTTCTTTTTCTTTTTTGCAGAATAAAAGAAGGAGGGGGAGATGAAATCTTGAGTTTGTAGGAATGGAAAAAGGGGGACATTTTACATCAGGGGCTTTCAATATTCTATTAACAAACCACCACCACCACCTCCACCCCGAAGAGAGGTGGGAGTCCTTAATCACATTTCCCAGGGAAGACTTGCTTGGCTCAGTTAGATTTCAGATCATCCTGCTGTTGAAAATGGATTAGGACTGTAATGCCACTAGTGCGAGGACTATAAAAAAGGGGCTGAGGGGGGGTGTATGTTGCCCACCCTAGTTTAATCCATCATTCCTGTGTGTCAACACAGTGTACCGAGTACTGCATAGATCACTGCATAGATCACGGGTCTCTTAACTTGGCAACTTTATGACTTGTGGAACTTCAACTCCCAGAATTCCTCAGCCAGCCATTCTGGCTGGTGAATTCTGGGAGTTGAAGTCCACAAGTCTTAAAAGTTGCCAAGTTGGGAGACCCTCTGCCATAGAAAAATCACCATGATGCTATCATGAAAATGACTATTCCGGCCAGCCATCTTTCCCCAACTGGCCTTGATATTTAGCAAAGTCCTCGCAAGTTCCATAGTTGTGTACTAGGAGAAGAAGCTAAGTTGCCTTTTGTCAGTGCCAAAGCCGCAGCCAATTAAGGTAACTGGCTAATTTCTATGATAGCTTGTTGCCTTTTTGTCTGCCTGACTCTGTATTTCACAACCTTAGCCATTATAAGATATGTGGACTTCAACTCCCAGAATACCTCAGGTAGCAGAATTGAAGTCCACACATCTTAAAATGACTAAGGTTGGGAAGCACTGCTCTAGATGAAAGCATATCACATAAAATGAAATGAATGAGGAGGCAGCCACAGCCTCTGACTCGGTTTCTCCCCTTTAAGCCATCAGCTCACCTATGGGGCCTGCTATGGCAACAAAGCTTCCACCCTTTCCCTTGGTCAGGAGCTAGAAGTGTGCCAGGGTTGGTTGGGCAGAGGAGTTGGGTTAGGAGAAATTATGACTCTCTCATAGCCCCCTTTCTTGGTACTTTAGGAGACATGTAAATGAATTTGCTATGGGTCTGGTCAACCCTCTAATATCCCAACCCTCAACCTCAACAACTTTAAGCTGCGTGGACCTCAATTCTTAGAATTCTCCAGCCAGCATGAGGAATTCTGGGAGTTGAAGTCCACGCAGCTTAAAGTTGCTGAGGTTGAAAAACACTGCTGTATCCACTAGGTTAGAGAAATCTTCGAGAAAGGGTAAGACCAGATCCTTAGAAGAAGGAAATACCTGTCGACCTACCTGTCACCTAGCCTGGCATTAATACCTGAGAGAGTTCTAGAGCTGATCATAGCACAATTTATCTACTAGTACTGTGAAAACAGTGTGGTGATATTCAGAAGGCAGCATGGATTTGTCAAGAGCAAGTCTTGACAGATTAACTGTCTTTCAATGTTTTTTGATTGAGTATCTCCCTGAGTAGATAGTGGGGTTGTTGGGGACATAATATATCATGACTTCAGTAAAGCATTTGACAAAGTACCCCATGACATTCTTAGCAAAATAATTAAGTGGGGTTTTGAGTGGCATTACAATTATGTAGAGCTATAACTTACTAAAAGTCAAACGTGCTCATTGGTGGTTACTCATCACATGTGGGAGGGAATCAATTGGAGATATCAAAGGAGTGCCAAGAGGTTCGCTTCTAGGACCAGTCATCTTCAATATTTTCATTCGTGATTTGGATAAAGGGCACGAAGAGAATGCTTTTCAAATTTCTGGGAACAAGGAAGAAATTGTGGACACAAAACCCACTATGGTTCTGCAACCCAACAGGACAGACACAGTCTTCAGAGGATAATTAGGACTGCACAAAAAACAATTACTACCAACCTGCCTTCAATCGAGGACCTGTACACTGCATGAGTCAAAAAGAGGGCTGTGAAAATATTTACAGACTCCTCATAACCCGGACATAAATTGCTTCAACTCCCACCCTCAAAACAAAGCTATAGGGCACTGCACACCAGAACAACTAGACACAAGAACAGTTTTTTCCTGAATGCCATCACTCTGCTAAACAAATAATTCCCTCAACACTGTTCAACTATTACAAAGTCTGCATTACTATTACTATTAATCTTCTCATCACTCCTTATCACCCATCTCCTCCCACTTGTGACTGTATGATTGTAACTTTGTCGCTTGTATCCTTACGACTTATATTGACTGTTTCCTAGTATGATTTGATTGCTTATTGTACCCAATGACTATTATTAGGTGTTGTACCTTATGATTCTTGACTCTTGACTCTTTTCTTTTATGTACACTGAGAGTATATGCACCAAGACAAATTCATTGTGTGTCCAATCACACTTGGCCAATAAAGAATTCTATTCTATTCTATTCTATTCTATTCTATTCTATTCTATTCTATTCTATTCTATTCTATTACTCTACTCTACTCTACTCTACTCTACTCTACTCTACTCTACTCTATTCTGGGATTCAATAGACATTCAGATTCAAAATGAGCAGAAAGCAGCACAAACACCTGGAAGGAGAGGAATATCTTGGCTTTAAACCAAAAACATTGGTGGAATGTCCACCCCAATCTTGGTGTGGACATTCCACCAATAACGATCCACAGTTAAAAAGTTTACAAGACTGAGCACAAAGTAGTAGTATTTAAGGATGACTGTAGGAGATGACCAGACTGAGACTGAGGTCACACATATTATCAGCCTCAAATCCCTTCGCACCCACAAGAGATCTAAGTCCAGCCCACCTTGAATTCCCTTGACTCTTATCTGTTCGCCAACTCACTTTGACCATTAGTAGTTCAGATTCTTGTAGACAGCTTTAGCATGCAATAAAATTATGCATTCATTTGATCTACCTGGATCTTCTGATTTCCTTGGGGCTTGACAGTGACCAAAGAATCAAGGTGGATAATAAAGCAAAGGCCTCCCTTGAGATAAAACTTTTCTTTTTTTAAAAAAAAAAAAGGAAGAAGAAGGAACTACATGATTTCACTAAATGGATAAGTTTGAACCTGTAAGGTCTAGGACACTAACCTCTTTTTCTTCAAGGCACACTTCAGGCTGAGTGCTTGACTTTAGAGCTGTACTGTGTCACAAGAGAGCAACAATAGCACCTCGGTCATATTTGGGGCCAGCCCTGATTGAAAAAGGGGTGAATTCAACGTCTTTTCTCCTTGAAGCTCTTTTCCTATTATCTTTACAAGTGTTTGACCAATCTTTGTCTGACAGCTGTCAGGGACCAAGAAATCGGAATGACTTAGTGCCCTTTGCCTTCAAGCAAGAGAAAAACATTTAAATAATTAAATCTTCCATCTCGGAGCAGCAGGGCAGTGACAGTGTGTCTGTAGAAATTAGGGGCCTAGCCGGCTGGTGAGAAGCCAGGCCACAAGGTGTTTGGGGGGGGTGTCACATGGAGGTGGTGGGAGGAAGCATCTAAAGCCTGATTGAAAGAGGTTGCATTTGAAGGAGTCCTTGTAAACACAGCGGGTTCACAAAACTTAGGACATTGTTATCTCCTTTTTTATATTGTTAAGATGTCGTCACCTACTTTTTAATCTTTTTATATTGTTGTCACTATGACAACAATAACGATCGGTTCTCTGCCCTAAAGATTTCTTCCAACAACCAGTTCACCAAACTGTTCAGGAAGTTAACAACCAGTTCTCCCGAACTGGTGCGAACTGGCTGAACCCCACCACTGGTTGAGGCTCTAGAAAGAGTGCAGAAAAGAGCAACAAAGATGATTAGGGGACTGGAGGCTAAAACATATGAGGAACAGTTGCAGGAATGTCTTAGTTTAATGAAAAGAAGGACTAAGGGTGACATGATAGCAGTGTTCCAATATTTAAGCGTTCTTTTCTTTTGCTCATTTTACATTAATTAGCATTAGTTTTCACCTTGTTTTTTTAAATCATTAATAAAATTAGAGAACAGATAATAACAGGAGTGTTGGGACTCCAAAGAGTTTGGTGGAAGCACCCAAAGGCTTTCCTATGCCCCGAGAAGAACCTGGAGTTATGATGTTCTTTACTCTTCTTTCCTAAAGGGAGAATACATTTGCAATACATCCGTCTCTCAGGGATAAAAATGGGCTGGTTTTGACAACTGATTGTAAGTGGAGTCATGGGTAATTCACAAAATCTTGCCCCACTATGATCTACTCCATTCTTTTTTAATAAAAAAAGTTTTTTATGTTTATATTTTAAACATCTCTTTTGGTGAACAGCGTGGCTCCAGGTTTTTACATTTCCATACAAACAGGACCTTAGTTACATATTCATCTTTCACATTCAGTTTCATATCACATCATTACATTACATAATTTCGATAAATTTTCTCAAATATCCTCACACTTATTGTATATATTTTCTATTCATATCTTAGCTTATTTCATTTTTCTTTTAATGTTATCGTATCTTCTTTATATAATGTTTAAAATTCTTATTTCTTGTTCTTTATTCATTATAGTTTTATACTTTTATCTGTCACATTTGCAATTTCATCGCATACTCTTATTTCCTTATTCAAAACATTCCATCTACTCCATTCTGATGCATGATACGACTGTTACGATTTGAGAAGCCCAACTTAAGGTGTTGCACAAATTAAAATAGTTGTGGATGATTCAGTTATACGATTATTTCACAGCAGATCCTTCAAGAAACCATGATGCAAAGCATTTGAGGTGGAAAGCCAATCTCTCTGCTTTTTCTGTTCCCCTGGATCTCCTGTTCCTCATTCTTTTTTTTTTTTTTGAAACAAATTTTAGTAATTTTAAGACAAACAAACCATCATCCAACCATTGAATACATAAAACCTCTTTCCGTTTATAAATTTTACGTCAAATAAAACATTATTTTATACAACGCTAATTCGATTTTACACATTTCCATCCAAGAAGCTATCTTTAGCAAATTTCTAGCTCAGAAGAAGCTTATTCCTGATGATGAAGCTAAAATGGATAAATCAAAGGAAAAAAAATAATAATAATAATCCAGATGCCTTTAGGGGAAAAAAAAATGCCTTTTTGGGAGTTGAAGTCCAAATTTTGTCTTAAAGTTGCCTTTGAAGGTTCACACCCCATCAAGACCATGTAGTTCTCAAACTTGGTGACTTTAGGGAAAGGTGGATTTTCCAATCCCAGCATAGCTGGCTGGGGATTTCTGGGAGTTGTCATCCATGACCTGGATGACTGAGACTCTCCATAGACACTCACTCTTCTTCCTTCTACCTCCCCTTCTCTACAGCTGCTACATAGACCAACAGGTGACACGTGTGGCTTGGCTGAACCGTTCCAACATCTTGTACGCTGGCAACGACAAATGGTCCATTGACCTGCGAGTGCAACTACTGCAGTACAGCCCCTCCGAGTTCAGCATCATGATCAGCCACGTCGATGTGTATGATGAAGGGCTCTACACGTGTTCTTTCCAGACCCAGGACAAGCCTCACACCTCCCAGGTGTACCTCATCGTACATGGTACGGGTGCAGGGAAAGGAGGGGGAGGGTCTGGAGCACCTCCAGGTGACCCTTTGCTCCAATCAATTGCAGACCTCTCTGGTGTCACCGTGTTGAGAAACTGGGCGAGATTTTTGTCCAGCGATGCTGTTGATGAAATTGCAATGGGTGGAAAGTCTTGTTTTTTTTTTAAATGTTTCCGACAATATTTCCATAAGGTCTTCTCCGTGCAACCAGGGAACTGTGGCTTGGCATGCCTGGCAGATCATTCTCATAGCCATCCCAATGATGGGCTGCTGCCAGTTGGGGCCGGTTCTATCAAACTGGTAGTTCTGACCATCAGCTGGCCCCGCCCACCCACACCCACCCTATCCTATCCTATGTTTCCATCTTTCTCAGACCAGCTGATATGCATGGCACAGCAGAATTCCGCGCTTCAGCTGTTCTACTCATTGGGGCTACCCTAGAACAGTGGTTGCCAACTGGCAGGCCGGGGACCACTGGTGGTCCGTGAGAAAATTTTGGTGGTCTGCAGAGAAATGCCCCCCGCCCCAAAAGCAATTAATCCAGGCTGTGCGGGAACACAAGACTGCACCGCCCACATGGCCCGCCCACCCTCTGGCCCCCCACCCCTCGGCCAAGCGCAAACCTTACCTTGAGTAGAGCCACGCGAGCTGGAACTGGAAGGTAAGACCAACGGCGGGGAAGGAAATCTGCCCCTGGGTGGCTTGCTGACGTTGGTGGGAAAGTCGGTCCCATATTCCAGAGCTGCAGTAGTCACAAGACTGGCCCTTTGGTCATCTTGGAGCAGCTACTCCAGTCCATGGCAGGCCAGAGGGGTGGAAGAGCAGCAGCTCTGGGATGACCAAAGGGCCAGTCCTGTGGCTACTGCAGCTCTGGAATATGGGACCGACTTTCCCACCAACGTCAGCAAGCTACTGTCAGTGAAAATTCATATTAGTGGTCCGTGGGATTTAAAATTATGAGTTTGATGGTCCCTGAGGTCCAAAAGTTTAGGTACCCCAGCCTAGAAGGTAAGCTGTTGATGTTAAAAATCACTGTTTTCTGAGCGCTGCACAAAATGCGCGCTCACCAAACCAGTTGTTAAACCTGTTGCAGCCCACCACTGAAGCCATCCGTTAGGAATTTCCTGTACAACCAGATCAATGTGCATATGGGAAGGATGTGGTACTTTTTCTCTCTCTTTTTGCTTAGTGTGGTGGTAAGGCCATTTTTATTATTTTGAGATGACCAGGAGTTCGAGATAGGACATTTTTGGCAAGCTCTTTATGTGTCAGCCAGAGGAACACTGACTAACTCAGATAAGTTCTCAAGATTTCAAAGCTGGGGAGGCCAAGAGGATGAGGAATTTGCTTCAAGCTGCTTTTGAGAGATTGGAGAAGGAAACAAGTGTAATGTGGAAGTGCCCTGGTTCCAAAAGCGGGAAATGTTGTGCCCAGATAAGACACTTTTATGGTGTAATTCCCCTGTTTCTTTTCATGGAATTTTACTATCAACGGCAGAGAGAAGATTCCAAATTACATTCTCTCTCACATCTAACCCAGAATTCTGGGAGTTGAAATCCACAAGTCTGAAAGTTGCCAAGTTTGGAGATCCCTGTCCTAAGGTGTGATTCACATCACAGGCTAAACTCTCATACCAGTCTCTCAGCTAATGCCAAATCCTTCTATCATCTCTGGCTCCCTCCATAAACTGAGCTGGTCGGTCTTAACTTGGGCAGCCAGAGCTCATCTGACTGGCTGATCCAAATTAGCCACTCCCAGACTGCTGGGCCTCCCAGAGGGAGGAAGGAGGAGAAGCAAGGGGTGAAAGGGGGCGATTCCCAAAAATTCTTGTGCTGACCAGCCCGTCTGTCAAATTTTAAAGTGAATGCGGCCCCCGAGCTTTTCCAAAATTGTTTGCCTGCACCCTGGGCTAAACTCTCATACCAGATCAACAAACCAAAGCCTTATATCATTTTGGATTCCTCCCATAAACTGTATGATGGCTTAACCTTGTGGCAGAGGCTCATCTGACTGGCTGATCCAAATTAGCCAGTTCCAAAGTAGTCTAGTAAAAACAGATGAACAGATAATCAGAGTTGGAAGGACCTTGTAAGTCATCTAGTCCAACCCCCCACCCAAGTGAGAGACCCTACACCATTTCTGACAAATGGCAGTCCAATCTCTTCTTGAAAGTCTCCAGTGATGACGCTCCCACAACTTCTGAGGGAAACTTCTGTTCCATTGGTTGATTGTTCTCACTATCAGAGTTGCATGAATCCAACCAAAGAGTCTGTAGAGCAATAGCTCTTTTCTTCCTTTCCTTTCTTTCTCCCTTATCTATCTATCTATCTATCTATCTATCTATCTATCTATCTATCTATCTATCTATCTATCTATCTATCTATCCATCTATCCATCTATCTATCTATCTATCTATCTATCTATCTATCTATCTATCCATCTATCTATCTATCTATCTATCTATCTATCTATCTATCTATCTATCTATCTATCTATCTATCTATCTATCTATCTATCTATCTATCTATCTTCATTCCCAAAGAAGGGGGTGTGTAGTTTGGCCTCCGAGAACTCAAATCTCTTCCCAGCTGTCAAAACCAGCTAAAAAAATTCTGCTCTCTCTCTCTTTCTTCCTTTTCACTTTCTTCCCCAATTCCCAGGCGCCTCCAGCCTTTCTGCCATATTAGCAAAAGCCACAACTGCAATGCTATGCACCCCATAATTATAGTCCCACACATCCCCTTTTCTGGTAGTTGCCGGAGCCAGGAAGCTGCTACAATACAAGCTGATTGGGCCCAGTCTGGGATAAGCAACCTGCAGATTAAGGAAACAGCTGTTCTCCCTCTCCCATAACTCTGCCACTGCAGACACCACCTCAGTTTATCATGCAAACAATGAGGATCGTTAGGCCCAGTCTGGGAGGGGGGAATGTATTTTTTTTCATTGAGGGAGGGGGGCTTCTTCCATTGCAACAGGGAAGGGAGCCTGAAGCACCTGGTGCTGAGATTTTCTGAGGAGGCAGTCCAAAAATAAGGCGGGTGGGATGGTGATTTACAAAGTATGGGGAGTACAGTACACCTGATGTTGGCGCCACATCTCCAGGGCCTTTGTATTTTTCTCTTAGGGGATTTCTATCATCAGTGTGGAGGGTGGTCACTGGATGGTAGAAGAGTTGGCCGAGGGAGATTTTGGAATTGCCTTTATCAACCAAGTGGAAATCTTTACATTTCCAACAGTAACATCTCCTTTCAATCAAGTTTAACACCTAATGGCTTCCTCATTTCTGGAGCAAGTAGCGATTGTATCTAATTACAGGACAAACAAAAGCGGGACTATAGAGAAAATGCATACAACTCCAGTTGAATTCAACCTCCAGTTGAATTTAAAACCCAACCTTCTTCCTCCTCTCTAAGCCCATTTGGGTACAGCTTATGCTGTTAAGGGGGACGCAGTGGCTCAGTGGCTGAGCTTGTTGATCAGAAAGGTTGGCAGTTCAGCAGTTCGAATCCCTAGCGCCGCGTAACGGAATGAGCTCCCATTACTTGTCCCAGCTTCTGCCAACCTAGCAGTTCGAAAGCATGTAAAAATTGCAAGTAGAAAAATAGGGACCCCTTTGGTGGGAAGGTAATAGTGTTCCGTGCGCCTTTGGCATTCAGTCATGCCGGCCACATGACCACGGAGACATCCTCGGACAGCGCTGGTTCTTTGGCTTTGTAACAGATATGAGCACCGCCCCCTAGAGCCAGAAACGACTAGCATGGATGTGCGAGGGGAACCTTGTTAAATCTGTATGTATGTGTGTTGGGGACACCTCTATTGAACAGATTGCTCCACCCCAAAAAAGTAGTTATGGTTTACAAGTTCCTGCAGTTGTCTTGGTAGCATTTTCAGAAGTGGTTTGTCCTTGCCTTCTTCTTCC
Organism: Notechis scutatus; assembly: GCF_049901735.1. Lineage (NCBI taxonomy): Eukaryota > Metazoa > Chordata > Lepidosauria > Squamata > Elapidae > Notechis > Notechis scutatus. The sequence goes on along the minus strand of NC_142016.1, from coordinate 20,200,387 downwards.
AGGGGAGAGAGAGAGGGAGAGGAGGGAGGAGGGAGAGAGGGAGGGAGGGAGGGAGAGGCGGGGGGCAAGCATTGGTCCAAAGTCACTCATTGGATTTGTGGCTAAAGCAGGACTAGAACTCCCCGTTTCTCCTTTCTCCAGTGTCTTTATTCCAATTGGGTCTCTAAATATTGAGTGATCTCCAGTAAATTGTTCTCTTCTTTTGAACCTTCAGCTCTCCTTCCTTTTGTGGGCTGAGGCCTCTTTTTTTCTCTGTCCCGTCTCAGCTCTTCCTTCTGTCTCCCAAGGTCATTCTCCCATGCCATTATGCCACCTCTCTCTTTTAAACTCCGCAGTTCCAGCTCGGATCGTGAACATTTCTTCAGCTGTGACGGTGAATGAAGGAAGCAATGTGAATTTGCTCTGCCTGGCAGTGGGAAAACCGGAACCGACGGTAATTTGGCGACAGCTGAAAGGTGAGGAAAACGGGAGGTGGTGCTGGCCCTCCTTTGCAAGCCACTAATTGCCAGCATGAGTGAGAATGGGTGGGTCAGGGAGCTGTGTTCACACCACATGCCAAACACAGTTAAATATAAACGAACCCATGTTCAGAGTTTGCAGGATATCTTGAGTCGTGCACTCGTCAAATGGACTGAGTCCCCGTGACCACTTAACACCCAATAACGAACCAAGATTAAAATAGACCAAGTTTAGCATTTGTATGACATCAACTGCTTATTTTAAACTGTCCAGATTGAGCATGTCTAGACACAGCTTGGCCCTCTGCACAGAGGTGGTATCTGCCAGGTCTCAAGGCATCTTTTAAGCAGATGGAATTTAGTCCTAAGTGCAGAAATCCGCCTTTTTAAATATTTTTTCCCCTGATCTCATCCCTTATTCCCCCTTTTAAATCAATCAATGGAATTCCATTTTTTTAAGGCTGCAAAAAAAAAAAAATATCCATTTGAAAAGCTCTGGATAATAGGTATGAAATCCCAGATACCAGGAGGGGTGGGGGAGGGAGGAAAAAGTAGCAAGCTGGGCTGAACGGACAATATTGACAGGGAATGAGATTTCACATGTCGCATAGATCAACCTCCTCCTGGACCCACACAATGAGCAGGAGACAATGCTATTTTATTTATCTGTTGGCCCGGTTTATTCCTGGCACACACAAAAAAAAGGCTGCCTTCCCTTCATGCAGAATTTCGCTTCATTCATAAAAGGAGCACAGCTGCAGCAAAGCGACGCTGCTGAATATTTGAATGGGAGTTTTGACATTTTGCGTGAAATGTTGTGAATGGAAGGGAACAAGGTGAGGTAGCGAGGGATGACATCCTAATAGGAATTTCTGCATTTCTGACTCACCAGAAGATGGAGCCTTACGGGAGAGCTTCCCTTCCTAACTGTGCATTGTGTTACACTCAGCTGACTATTCGGTTTATTGCGTATACACCTACAATTGAATCCTATAGGTAATCTTAAAACTGGGAGGGTTGTGATGGCTCAGGGGTTAAAGAGCTTGCAGAGCTGAGAGTCCGGGTTCAAGACCCAAGCTCCGCGCAGCAGGATGAGCTCCTGTTCTTGCCCAGCTCCCGCCCGCCTAGCAGTTCGAAAGCATGCAAATGCGAGTAGATAAATTGGTACCACTTTGGTGGGAAGAGAACAGTAGCCAATGCGGTTCACACGACCATGGAGACGGTCTTCAGACCACGCTGGCTCCCTCGGCCAAGAAACGAAGATGAGCACCGTGCCCTAGAGTCGGACATGATTGACAGGGAAATCTTTACCGTAATCTTAAAATTAGTCAGGCAGTAGCTTTACCATCCACATTTCCTCCCCCTGCAGAATATGGCAATTTCACGACCATTATGGGGTCCACCACTAGTTCTGAATTTGCTTTCTGCACTCTGCACTCTCTCAGCCTGGGACCTAAGATTTTTTTTCTCCTTCATTTTTGCAGTGGTGCAAGATGTTCTTTGAAAATCAGGGCGTTCTTTGAGCTAAAATCACTTGAGGGTTGGTTGTGAGTCGGTTGATTGTGACCATTTGGAGCATCCTTCCTTCCTCTGTCTGCCCCTTATGTCTGCCCTGTGTGGGGCAGCCCCTGTGTGGAGGAGGAGGAGGCCTGGATAACCGTGTTGTGTCATGTGTGTTTTCTTGTGTGTAAGTCTGTTTGTGTCTGTCTCCCTGCCATTGGCCCTGACCCCGTTGCTGCCTCCCTCCTGCTCCCTCCCCACAGATGGATTCACCAGTGAAGGAGAATATCTGGAAATCTCAGAGATCAACCGAGAACAAGCTGGGGAATACGAGTGCATCACGGCAAACGGGGTCTCCACCCAAGACAGCAAACACGTCCTTATCACGGTCAATTGTGAGGCAACTTTTCATTTCCTTTCTGCTCTGCATGCTGACCTGTTTTTATTTTCCTTTACATCTGCAATTCCTGGGCCTGAGCAGGGTGGTTTCAAAAGGAAAAATAACCCCAATGATTGGTTGGGGATCTGGGCTTAAAGATCAGCCTTGTGTTGCATTCACAACTCATGGCCTCAGTGGCTCATTTACAAACCTGGCAGCTACCTTTTCACCATCTGTATATGTTGATTAGTTAACCTTAGTTAGGTTTATATATATTCTATATTCTATTCTCTCTTCACTTTTTTCCTCTCGTCTCCTATTAATTTTTATTCCACCATTCTCACTTTACAAGTAAGAATGTACTTGAACATAACTAATACTCCCTCAGAATGTACTATGAACATAACTAATACTCCCTCATTCTCCTATTTGTTCTTTCACAACAACCACCCTGTGAGGTGGGTTGGGCTGAGAGAGAATAACTAGGGCAAACTGACCCAGCTGGATTTTATGCCTAAAGCAGGACTAGAACTCGCAGTCTGCTGGTAATTGGTGCAAAGTCACGCAGCTGGCTTTCATGCCTACAGCGGGACTAGAACTCACCGTCTCCTGGTGATTAGCCCAAAGTCACCCAGTCTTCTTTCATGCCTAAGGTGGAAATAGAATACCCAGTCTCCTTAAACTATTATGCTGTTCCATCCATTCTTTTTTTATGACTGCCAACGTGAGAAGGATTTAATTTTCTTCTTCCCTCCTTGGAATGAACTGAGCTATAGGGGATGATGGGAGAAGTTATTTTTGAAGTTAGAAAGATCGCAGATTCCAAATGGGGGGAGGAGTTTGGGATCCTTCACTGGCCCTTTAAGGATCTCCCTTGAAGGTCTTTTCCGCCTGTAGTTGAAGGGCTGCAGGAAATGGCTTCAGAGAGAGGAGAATGGCTTTCACAGTTGACCTCCAATCCATTCCTCTATCCATTGCTCTCTTTTCCCAGATCCTCCAATCATCACGGATGTCAAGGACTCCCGCCCCTTGATAGGGAAGACAGCCCTCCTGCGCTGTGAAGCCATGGCTGTGCCCGCGGCGGAATTTCAGTGGTTCAAAGATGACAAGCAGTAAGTCTGTATTTTCCCATCTCCTTCAGCGTCTGCATTTTAGCACAGACTTTTCAAGAGCCTGCTTGGGATAGATTGGGTAGAAGTACTGGAATTGTATAAGGGACGCAGTGGCTCAGTGGCTAAGGTGCTGAGCTTGTCACTCAGAAAGGTCGGCAGTTCGGTGGTTCGAATCCCTAGCACCGCGTAATGGAGTGAGCTCCCATTACTTGTCCCCAGCTTCTGGTGACCTAGCAGTTCGAAAGCATGTAAAAAAAATGCAAGTAGAAAAATAGGGACCACTTTGGTGGGAAGGGAACAGCGTTCTGTGTGCCTTTGGCGTTCATGCCGGCCACATGACCACGGAGACGTCTTCGGACAGCGCTGGCTCTTCGGCTTTGTAGCAGAGATGAGCATCGCCCCCTAGAGCCGGAAACAACTGGTATGTATGTGTGAGGGAAACCTTTACCTTTACTGGCATTGAAGTGCTGAAATATCTTGAAGGAACCTTGGAGAACTCAAAGAGGACAGTGGCCTTGGGATCCATGAAATAGGGAGAGATGGATTTCACACTTTCTAAACAATCAAATTACAATTGAGCACAAAGGATTTTGGAAATTCTCCACCAGGAGAACTTCTCTACTTCTCAATGGCAGGAGTCTTCTGAGTTGTGACAAAAACATTACTCCTGAGGACAAAATATCCACAGGTTGAATTTTCTCCTGAATGACTTCCTGTGGGATTTAATAGAAGTATGGGAAGAAAATCCAGGAAGGTACAGATTTTTAGAGAGGAGATGAACAATGAAAGGGGGGAGAAAGTTCACCCAAACAACTTGGCCACCTTAAAAATAAGGAACACCATTCTTCCATTCCATCAAAGAGATATTTGCCAACGTTCTCCTCTGCTTTGCAACAATTTTCAAATCCCGTTCCTGCCCCAATCGTCTTTGGAAGGTCCCAACCACTTAGCTGTTCTTTCGGGCTCATTCCATAAAACGGAATATATCTTAGTATGCCTCAACTGTTCTTGCTTGTTGTCCTCCGTGGAGTTTTGTTGTATTTCATTTTATCTTTTATTGTTGTACGCTGCCTGGAGTTGCATTTGAGAGTTGGATGGTCATATAAATCCAGTGAACACATACATACAGTGTATGCTCACTTTTTCCTCAGATTGAAGGAGAACTCTTTAAAATTGGAAGAGAGTTTTATATTTTTGCACTAATCCAAGCAAAGGATCTATAGATCAGGGATGCCCAAACTTGGCAACTTTAAGACTTGTGAACATCAACAAGGCTGGCTGGGGAATTCTGGGAGTTGAAGTTCCACAAGTCTTAAAAGTTGCCAAGTTTCAACATTCCTGACCTATAGCTACCTATTGAAGATGCTTTAATTTGGATTACAAGAGAAGGTAACCTTCAGGTCAACTGGCCTCACGCCCTCCTGGGTTTCAAAACTTAATCTGCCTGTTCTGAATTGGGCTCAGAAACCAGCTGGAAATCCATGCAGTTAGTGAAAAGTACTGGCTTAAGAAATGATCGGATAATCTAGTATAATAGATGGGGAAATAGTCTGGCACGGCAAATGGACAAATAGCACAGGATGAAGGAACTGTCTGTGCAGCCAGGCTGTGTGTCTCATTAGTGAAACAACATTCCATGCTTCTCCCCTTCAGAATTGCAGTCGTATTAAACAATCTTGTGGCACGTAGTCGTGATTGTTTAATGCAGATTAATTTGTGATCCACCAAGCAGAACGTGATGCCTCAGTTGTGTGTTGGTACCCTATCCCTCGGGCAAGGCAGGGGTGCCTGCATGGAGGGGAGGTGATAAATCTCCCATTTTGGCTGCCTGCCTGGGATTGCAATGCAAAGGGCTTGTGAGCACCTGGCAAGCCCCAAACAGTGACTAAGCTCAGCTTGGAGGGGTAGATTGAAGACTTTTTCAGTTGTGCATTTGGCTAAACACTCTGATTGTGCCTGGACATTATTTCTGTAATCCTGACAGCCACGACATACCCATCAACGTACATTGCACCAAAGCTTCCGTCACCCTTACTTAGATTAGCAAGATTCTGGAGATGAGGACATCCTAGGCCAATAAATTTGGAGGGCAGCTGTGAAGGCCATAAAATCTTAAAGTTTACTTATTTATTTATAACCTGCCTTTATTATTTTTATAAATAACTTAGGGAGTCAAACGTATGCAACACACCTTCCTCCTTCTATTATGCCCACAACAACAACCCAGTGGGGTAAATTGGACTAAGAGAGAGTGACTGGTCCAAGCTCACCCAACCAGCTTTCATGCCTAAGGCAAGACTAGAATTCACCATCTCGTTGTGATTGGCCCAAAGTCACCCAGCTGGCTTTCATGCCTAAGGCAAGACTAGAACTCACTATCTCCTGTTGGTAATTGACCCAAAGACACCTAGCTGGCTTTCATGCCTAAGGCAGGATTAGAATTCACTGTCTCCTGGTGATTGGCCCAAAGTTACCCAGCTGGCTTTCACTGATAAAATGAAATTATAATTCATGGTCTGCAGCTTTCTAGCCTGGTACCTTACTGCAGAGGTCTCCAACCTTGGCAACTTTAAGACTTGTGGACTTCAACTCCCAGAATTCTCCAGCCAGCTATGCTGGCTGGAGAATTCTGGGAATTGAATCCACAAGTCTTAAAGTGCCAAGGTGGAGACCTCTGCCTTACTAGACCAAACTGATTCTTGTTGCATTTAGTTTACAAGCCAAGGGCTCTTAATTTAATGTTTGTTTAGAATCCAACTAGTTGGAAGCATAGTGTGCCCATCTCTTTAATCATATCGTATTTTTCACATCCCATCTCCTCAACATCTCAAGGCCCTCTGAAAGATCTCTTGCTAAACAGGGGTTAGTTGGGAAGGAAACAGAGGGCAAAAAAAGATGTAATCTCAAGTTGTGGACTAGCAATACCCATTTTCAGTGAGTGCACGGTTGTATAATGTCCCCCTACTTGGGAAATCAAAATTTGTTTGACAGTACCACCGCAGAGATATTATATCTAAAAGCAGAACAAGCTATTCCTGGGCAAAGAGAGGTATAATCGTGCAGGGAAGAAGTTATTATTGTTCTGTCTTTTTGGAGAATGGAGACCACCTGTTTCTCAGGTCTAACTTTCCAATTTTGCCAAGACTGACATCCAACAAGGTGATTTTTCTATGGCTCCCAGATCAGCCTGTCTTCCATTTCTTTTCCTGTGTTAGGCTGGTGATAAAAGTTCATGGTCCAAATCCCCTGAATCTTTGGGGTGCTGTTTGTGGTTGGAAGAGCTTGGAGAAGGGAAACTGCCACTCTTTATCTTCTTTTATTAGGAAACTGTGACAGGTCTGTGGGTGCGTAGGAAGTCAAATACCAAAAGAAAGGGAAACACTATAGCCACCACACAGTGTGAGGTGGGAGAGAAGAACTCAGTAATGCGAGGTGAAAAACCTCAGAAATCTGTGCTTTATATCACCCCAATGGCCATAAAATCCTGAAGTTGCATTTAGTGCGCAAGCAAAAGGCTCTCCATTTGGCGGGTCAGGAGTCAAACTTTCTGTTGTGTAAGGAGATTCACAACGGACCTAAAAGCCATATGGGGAAAGGGAAGGTTGGACTGGAATCAGAGTAGCAATGGTGATGAAAAGAAAGATTATACCTTTTCTGTGTATTTGCCCAAATCAAAATAAACTTCCCATCCGGCGACATGGTTGAAACCAATGTTTTGTTTCAACGCTGGACACTTTAAGAGGTGTGGACTTCAACTCCCAGAATTCCTTAACCAGCACGGCATTCTGGGAGTTGAAGTCTATACTTCTTAAAGTAGCCAAGGTTGGGGGAAAAGAACTGGTTTAAATAATGGAACCTGTAACAGAGTTACACAGAAAAGCGTTTAATGGTGAATCCCGCTATTTTTTATTTCCTCATATTTCTTGTGAGGTGGAACAAGGTTTTGGGAAGCTCATTTCCATCAAGGGAAATTCCCTCTCTTTGCAGTAGCCTTGATTTGCTCTAATCTGGTGTTTCCTTGCGTGCCTTGAAATTAACCAGGGACCTGAAACTGCTTCTGATCCTATTTTCCAAAATCTGAAATGATAACCCGGAGCAAACGAGCATTTGAACGTGTACGGAAAGTCTCAATCTGTCAAAGAACCCTTTGCCTATCTGGGATAGGGATGAAAAACTTTGAGGTTTAGCAAATCTTCCCAGAAACATCCATCACGGCGTTATAGGTTTTTCCCACTGCTTGAAAATTATCCAGTAAAACGAAAATGAACGACTGTGAGATATTGAATTTTATATTGCTGGACAGAAAATCTCTGCATCTCCCCCAGCTTTCTAATTCATATGCAATTGGAGGAAAGAGAAATGACTCTAGAAATTGCTTTGAAGGAGAAGTGCATTTCCACAGACTCGTTTGAGGAGTGGAGTCTCTGTTATTATTTAGTGATAAAGAGACTGAGGTGTTTGTGGGGTTTCTGTGTGTGTGTGTGTGTGTGAATATCTCAGGAGTGTCAAAGTGGATTTCTTCGAGGGCCAGATCAGCAATGTAGTTCTTCTCCGCGGTCCAGCCGGGGTGCGGAGGAGAGACTGGATGGATGCCTCCTGCAGCATCCTACCAGCCAAAACGGGGCACGGGAGCCTCATGCGCCCCCCACGGACCCCATTTTTGGCCTGGATAGCCTCCTGCAGTGCCCTGCTGGTCAAAACAAGGTGCGGGGGGGGCCTCATGCAGCCTCCCATGCCCCGTTTTGGCTGGCAGAGTGCTGCAGGAGGCCACCCAGGCCAAAAATAGGGCACTGGGGCTGCATGCTGCCTGCCCCCCAATGCCCTGTTTTGACCGCCAGAGGCACCACGGCTATTTCCAGGCCAACCCCATGGGCCAGATTTAAGCACCCCGTGGGGCAGATCCAGCCCACGAGCCTTGAGTTTGACAGCCCTGGAATATCTTGTTTTTGATTATTCTGTAATCAAGCCATCTCCCTACCCTTCCTTAAGTCCAAGAAATCCCCAAAAAAACATTAGGGATTCAATAAAGGTAGTCCTTGACTTACAACAATTTCCATTAATGACCGTGTAATGTTACAACACTGCTGAAAAAAGTGACTTATGACCAGTGGTGGGATTCAAATAATTTAACAACCAGTTCTCCACCCTAATGAGTTCTTTCAATAACCACTTTACGAAACTGCTCAGAAAGTTAACAACTGAAGTGGTGCGAACCGACTGAATCCCATCACTGCTTATGACCGATCTTCACTCTTACAACCATTGCATCTTCCCCAAGGTCATGTGATAAACATTTGGGCACTTGGCAACTGGCCTGTATTTAATACACGCGGCAGTGTCTTGGGCTCCTGTGATTTGTGACCTTCCAGCAGGCTTCAGACAAGCCAAGTCAATGGGGTGAAGCCATGTTTGCTTAACAACTTCGCAATTCTCTTAACGACGGCAGGGATTCGCTTAAGAACTGTGGGCAAAAAAAAAGGTTGCCAAATCAGGCATGATTCACTTGACAAGTGCCTGGCTTAGCGATGGAAATTCTAGTCCCCGTTGTGGTTTTAAGCCAAGGTCTACCTGTATAGACCTCTGTCCTCCCCCACGACTCTTCCACCACAGTGGTCCTTTTTCTCTCTGTGCACACAATACTTTAACTATTTACTTTCTCATTGTCTCCCTCCTCTTCCTAGCAGAGTAATTAGTGGCTCGGACGGACTGCAGATCCAGAACGAACGCACACGCTCCATATTGCTCTTCACCAACGTTACCACTCGACATTACGGAAATTACACCTGCCTGGCTTCTAACAGCCTGGGCTCCTACAATGTCAGCTTACGGCTTATCAGTGAGTCTTTCCTTCTCCCTCTCTTCTCACGCTTTGCAAACTGCTGGGGCTTACCGTAAATTTTTACACCACCTACAGGACCTTTTAGCTCTTTGTTCAGTGGTGGGATTCAAAAAATTTTTTATTACCGGTTCTGTGGGCGTGGTGTGGTAGGCATGGCGTGGCATGGCAGGCATGGCTTGGCGAGCGTGTCAGAGGAAGGATACTGTCAAATCTCCATTCCCTCCCCACTCTGTTAACCTGCTTTCCAGCTCCGTTCTCCTGTGCAGGGCAACCAAAGGAGACCCAGTTGATCGGCTGGGACTCAATGGGAGGCAGAGAAGAGATGGGGTTGGTGGGGCCAGTCAGAGGAGGTATTTGCCGGTTCTCCGAACTACTTGTTGTACCTGGAGACAACTTCACCTGGAGGTCCTCTGGATAGATTTGGCTATGGAGATTCTTACTCATCGAGGTCATGGTTGTCCCAAAGGCAGTGGTGTAGACGAAGCAGGTGCTTAGGGTACCAGGTCCAAAGAGGGCACCACAAAGTTGAGAACATAGCTTTGTTTTACAGTATGTACAAAGGTGGGGGAGGGGCACACCAAGATTTGTCAGTGCTTAGGGCACCAGTGAGCCTTAATCCACCACTGCCCAAAGGTGCTTATTTTTTCCAAAAGGCAACTGGATTTTGTTTTTCCTTTAAGTCGTTTCACTTCTCATCCAAGAAGTTTCTTCAGTTCTGAAGAAGAACTCTGAAAAAGCTTCTTGGATGAGAAGCAAAATGTTTTCAAGGAAAAACAAACTCCAGTTGCCTTTTGGAGAAAAAAAAAAACACCTTTAGGACTTTGGATAGATTGTTGTCCTTTCAAACAGAAGATATGAGAGAACAGCAAAAAGGTGGGGGAATTTCGGCATGCCTTCACACAGGGCGGGGAAACCAGTGTATGTATGTAAGGAACCTAAGACCTAAGCTTGGCCTTGGAGTAAACATTTCTTGAAATAATAACAGTATCAGGTATGAAACTCTTAATTTTAAGAGAGCTCTAAGAATGTTCCAAGGATCTGTGTCAGATTTTGAGTTGAATAAGTTTGTGCGGTCCTTGGTGCTTTCTGAGTTTGGTTGTTTTCTTGCAGATGTTTCATGACTTAATCCGTGCACTGATAACGTTAACCTAGTTTGATAATGAAATGTCTACGAGGAAACAACCAAGCTCAGACAACACCAAAGACCCCAAAGTTCAACCCTGAGCTACAAATACTCCCTTTTCTTGAATCAGTTTATATTTTCTTAACATCCTGTGGCTCATTAGCCCAAAGCTGAATGATATTTTCAAAATTTTGGGAAGAATTACTCATCTCAGGAAGCTTTACGTCTAGTTTTTCTTCATAGGATGTAATTGTCCACGGAGCCTTACCTCTTTTTTCAGACTTCAGGTAGTCCTTGATTTATAACCAGTTGCTTCGTGACTGTTTGAAATTACAACAGACTCAAAAATGGTACTTAGAACCCAGTTCCAAAGTTCCAACTTTGAATGGTTACTAAATGAACTATTTTAAGTCAAGGACTGCCTATAGTGAAGTCTAACTCTGCCCACAGCCAGGAGTTTGGTTTGACTGGCTCAAGGTTGACTCAGCCTTCCATCCTTCCGAGGTTGGTAAAATGAGGAGCCAGATTCTTGGGGGTGATATGCTGATGTTGCAAACCGCTAGGACTGCGGAATGGTATATATGTCTAAATGCCATTGCTATTGCTCATTGAAACCAGAACAATGGCAACCTCTTGTTTTTCTTTTTTTTTTCTCCCAGGACCGGGTTCTCTGGACAATGTAGCGGTGGCCAGCACAGAGCCTCCTGTCCTTTTGGGTTTGCTGTCATCTGTTTTTGTGACTCTGTTGTTTAAGATTTAGGGTGCCTGGGAAATGATGCAGAACAAGGAAATGGAAACAGGTGAAAGGGAAAGAATCCAAGAGAAGGGGAGAAAGAGAAACGAAGACATCTCTACTTTCTGGGGAAAAAAATGAAGAAAGAAAGGTGGAGAGAGAGAGAGAGAGAGAGAGATGAAATTTATCAAGAACCCATCACTGTGAGGGATAGAAGAAAACAAACAAAAACAACAACAAAAATATGCATTTGTTTCTACCGCCATTTCTCTTCACCCTTCATCTCAGACACTTTCAGTTGAACTACGTGTGGTTTAACACAACTGCAAAGACACAGGGCTTAACAGTAGATGGCAACGCATCAGTCCCCCTTCTCCTCCAGCTCTGCGGTTTACTAGAGAGATCTCCTCCTCTTCCTTGGGCCAATTGGCCTTCTGAATGCACAGAACCTGGAATGTTGATTCCACAAAGGATTGTTTGATTGTTATCGCTATGATTATGATTATTAATTTCCTTTGGGGCTGTTGGTTTTTGATTTTGTTTTGTTTTTGCTGGGGTTTTTTTTCTGGTGGAAATTTCTCACCAGGGGGCTACATTTGAGAGGTTTCCCCCCCTTTCTTTTTGGTTACTTTCTAGGTTGAGAATCTTGACATTCGTTTAACCAGGTTATTTCAGGTGGTGTGGGCCAGTTTAGCAGCCAAGGACCAGGCAGAGACTCCCAACCTTTTGGTAGGTCTCGTAGCCTGGGCTTCGAATCCGTCCTTCTCAGTGTCCTCACGAAAAACTTTGGCATCAAGTTCAACTCACCGCATGAAGGTGGTCCAACATTCTGCACTTGGGCTGCATCTCAGAGACCCCAAGATCCTCTTTGCTGCCATCCCAGATCTTTGGAAGAAGGATGAAAGAAATCTGATTTTTTTCGGGCATGGCTTTTAAGCTATCGGGGTAAGAATATCTTCTGCCAATGTTTACTAGAGGTAACTTTCTGTTGTCTAGAGACAAAGACTAAAAAATGGTCTGGCTCTTTGACCATCCTGGAAATTTCCTTGCTTTTTACCTTGGGTGGGGGGAGGTATATTATTCGCTGGAAAACTGTGGCTTGGGACATCTGCCAGCTCTTTAATTCGCTCCTGTTTTCCTTTCTTTTCTTTTGCACTTTTCACAAAACCTTTTCCCTACTCCCGACAAGTCATGTCTTTCCTTCACACAACTGGCTTCTCTCTCGGTGGTCAATTTCTGAACAAAACAACCATGCCCTGAAAAGTTTTCCATATTTCTGTCTCTGTTTTGATTTTTTTTTTAAAAAATTATTTCATTTCACCTCAGAAATACTCTAAGGTTCTTTTTTGTCGATTGCACTTGGGAATACGGGATCACAGATGTGCTTGTTCAGTACTTCTGCATTTTCAAACAACTGGGCGTGCGTGGTAGAGGGTAGAAATCGGTATCTAGAGATAGCATGCAAAAATTAAAATGCTCGCCATCCTTCCAGTGGCAAAGATAAACTTAAGCATGTGTCAACAGATCTTCAGCTAACATAACAAGCCCAAACTTCTTTCTTATCATGGTACATTACTTATATTTACCATGGTGAGTTTATAAAGTTACACTACACCACTAAGGTTGATAATGGCTGTATTCACACCATCTCTTTAACCACGTTACTGAATTTATGCATTTTCTGCTATTGCACAATATATTAAGCCCTAAACATATCCAAATGGCCTGCTTTCACACAAGATCTAAAACAGTTAGCCAGGACTGAAACCTGCCATGCTGTGTGAATGCAAGCACTAGGTCCTTATCAAACTTGGTTAAATATGTCGTGTGAATACAGCCAACATGTTGCTTTCCCCAAGAGAAGATGGTTGGAAGTGAAAGATATCTATGTGTGGCAAATGTGTTTTTATCCTTCTTTTCTGTCTGGATATAGTTTGACATATTTCTGCCTTTAAGAGATTGAAATTACAGGTAACAGAAGACAAATGGCTGCTGCTAAAAACTAGAGTAAGATGCATGAGACAAGGTCTGTCAAGCAAAGATGGAATTTCTTCCATAAATCTTTTTAGTATTTCTTTCCCCTGGCTCTGTTCACACAACATAGGTAGCCTGGTTATAGAATTTATCCATTTTCTGGGTTTACACAGCAAGTGAACCAAGTGGGCTGGGTTCACACAATGGGCCCGATCATTTATTCAAAAAACAAACCAACAAACCACTAAACAAGGTTAAAAGTTACCAAAGTTGGCATGTTGTATGAATACGCTTCACTCGATGTGTAAACTGAGCTAGTTTTGAGTGTCGGGTAGAGCCAGGCATTAAACTCTCATGTTAAATTTCTCTCTGTGTGAAGAAAGGAATTGCCTATCTCCACGTGGAAAGAAAACGAGGTAGAAAAATTCCTACCATAAGTATGAAGCTCTAAGAGGTTCTGTTTTAGAGGCAGGGAAGTTTGGGAAGAAGTAGAAAAGTTTATCCTGAGGTCTTTCTGGGCTGGATGAATGGATATTCTCACCCTGAGCCACTTTCAAACTTGTGGATTTTAACTTGCTGGCTGGGGAATTCTGGGAGTTGAAGTCCACCATCTGAAAGGGGCCAAGGCCAAGAATTAACTGCTTCACAAGATAGCTCTCTCTGACAGGCCAAAATTTCCCTGTACCCCAGATAAATTTTACGTGTAAATCAAATTAATTAAATTCCTCACCTATTCCAGTTGTGTCCTCAGAAACTGTTATTTTTTCCCCCCAACAGAATATTATAGGTCCTCCTAACATAGCACAAGTACTTTAAGAGCACCACTTCTGAATTTGCTAGAGGATAAAATTGCACCAAGAATGACTGATTTAATTATATTTGCATCTTTAATTAGATTTTTTTTTCATACAGTAAAAGACAAATTTTGAAAAAGGAAAGACAGAAAAAGAGAAATAAAAAAGGGCAAGAAAAAAAAACGAAAGAAAAAAAAAGCAAAAGGGAAGAAATATAAGGAAGGATGACTTCCATCCCAGCCTTCTTTTCAACAGATAATTACAATTTTATTATCTCTTCTCCCTCTTGAATGTTACATAATTATAGTTGCATCTTCTTGGCGTTTTTTTCTGGGATTTTCGCAGCTTTCTACAGGTAGTCCTCAATTTACAACCGTTCATTCAATTAACAATGAAAATCCTGGTGATAAGTCAAGGTCTACCTGTATTTCTTTTCTGGCATTGAGCAATGCCATGTTGACCGTTCTCTGTTCCCATGATGCTGCAATAGGAAAAAACAGGAAATGGTATGCTATCGTGTCTATGGAGAGTCTCAGTTACCCAGGTCGTGGTTGTCCCAAAGGTGTTTTTTTTTTCAAGAGGCAACTGGACTTTCTAGATTTTCTTAGAAGACGTTTCACTTCTCATCCAAGAAATGTCAGCTTTGGAAGCCATATTCCACGCTGCCACATAGCCCGAGAAAGTGGGAGGGAGGGTGATTTTAATTGAGTAGTTCTAAGTAGACAAAATAAAATTATTTTCTTAGTTCAAGGTTATTAAGGGTGGCGCAGCAGAGAAAAAGGCTCTTACACTGGGACGGATGGTGATTGGTCCATGTGATGTGATGATGGGGGGAAAGGGGGATGGATTGTAGTTTGGGACACTTTTAGTTTCGAGATTCCACAGATGTGTCAGGTGCTATTCTAATAAAGGTACTTTTGAGATGATGCTTGTCTCGGAGTTCCTCATTGGAATGGAGGTTTGCTGGAACGCTGACAAGAAATTTCTCCAGCTCTGAAGAAGCTTCTTGGATGAGAAATGAAACGTCTTCAAAGAAAAACCAGAAAGTCCTGTTGCCTCTTGGGAAAGTATTTTTGGGATGATTACACTATCATATTTTTTTTCATAGTATTACACATTGCTGATGGAAAAAGAGGTGAAGAAGGAATTGCGGGGGAATGCAGCTGTGCATTTTCTGTAAAGTATCCTCAATCCCCCACCCACCTTGGACCAAATAGTGAAGATGTGTTCACAGATTTTTATTTTGATTGCGTGGGATCGAAAGCTTCCAGTTTTCCTAACAGCTTTGCGTCTGTTTCCAAGATAAAGTGTGTCAAATATGCAAAAAAGAAAAAAGAAATTGCGGGGACTGTATTGTATTTGCACCATTGATTTAAGTTTTTCTCGACCCTAACATTTGATTAGCATTATGCAGGTATCCGGTGTTCAGTTCGTATTTAAACACAGATTATGTGCAGCTCAAATGCAGCTTTGTAGAAACCACCGTGAGAAAAATATCATTGGATGTGATCATGGATGTAGAAGTCAGTTTCTAAGCTCTGGGCTTTTCCTTTGGCAAGCCGCGATAACTATGAAAATAGACTGAGGATTTTCATGCTGCTGAATCTCCAAGGTGCTGATGGAGAAATTTTGGTGGGGTTTGGCTTGCCCAAAATTTGGAAAATGTCTAACTTGATGCATGTTCCCCCTGCCCCTCCAAACATACGAGATATACAGGTAGTCCTTAACTTACAACAGTTCATTTGTGACTGTTCAAAATAACAACAACACTGAAAAAAGCAACTTATGACCATTTCTCAGACTTATGACCATTACAGCATCCCCACGGTCCCTTGATCAAAATTCAGACACTTGGCAACTGGCTCATAGTTATGACAGCTGCTGTGTCCCAGGGTCACGTGGGAACTTTTGTGAACTTCTGACAAAACAAAGTCAAAGCAAGATTTACTTAATAACCATGTTACTAACTTAACAATGGTAGTGATTCATATAACAACTGTGGCAAAAAGGTCATAAAATGGGGCAAAACTCACTAAACAGCTGTCTCACTTAGCAACAGAAATATTGGGCTCAATTGTGGTTATAAGTCAAAGACTACCTGTATGCTTTCAGCACAAAGGGAAATATAGAGCTCGTGGCTCCGTTGCTGAAGTCTCACCATTTTTTTCCTAAGGAAAAAAAAAATCTGGTTTCAACTGGCAGCTCTCCCAGAGCATGGTCATTTGCATACATAAGGATTAGGTCTGGGTTTACTGATAAAGCTTCAAGAGATTTGCAATAGGTCACAGGGATTTCTGACTTTGGCATTTTTAGTGCTATAACATTAAAGAAAAAAAAAGAAAAAAGTGACGGTAAGGCAGGCCTGAAGGTGAACTGATGCAATAAAGAAAGTTTGAAACAGCTATGAGGATGTTGGGCATGTGGATGTAATAGGTGCTTTATTCAGTTCAGAATATATTTTTTGCAGACACAGAGGTTTTTTTACTCTGATGTCTGGATCTTGTTGTTTGAGGAAGAGAGCAAATAAGGCTTGTAAATCTGAAATCTGCCCACCCAAGGTTTAGATTACCATACAAGTTCGCCTTACTTAATGACCAGTTGCTTAGCAACTGTTCAAAGTTGTGACAGATCAGTGGTGGGATTCAATTTTTTTTTACTATCAGTTCTACGGGCGTGGCTTGGTGGGCGTGGAAGGGAAGGATACTGTAAAATCTCCAGTCAGAGGTGGGATTTGCGCTTCTCCGAACTACTCAAAATTTCCACTACCGTTTCTCCAGAACTGGTCAGAACCTGCTGAATACCACCTCTGTGACAGATCTCCATTCTTCCCCAGAAGGTACTTACAATGCGATTCCAGAGTTTCAAGGGCAGCATATATATTTTACAACCACTGCAAAACAGGTTGTAAAATCAGGTCGGTCATGTGGGTATCTGGATTGACAACCATTATGACTTAAGGGTAGAAATTTGGTATTTCATTGTGGGCGTAAGTTGAGGAGTGCCTGTATTTCTTTTGAGCTATTGATGTAACAGAACGCAGTGGCTTAATGGCTAAGATGCTGAGCTTGTCGATCAGAAAGGTCGGCAGTTCGGCTGTTCGAATCCCTAGCACCATGGAACGGAGTGAGCTCCTGTTACTTGTCCCAGCTTCTGCCAACCTAGCAATTTGAAAGCACGTAAAAAAAGGCAAGTAGAAAAATAGGGACCGCTTTGGTGCGAAGGTAACAGTGTTCTGTGCGCCTTCAGCATTTAGTCATGCTGGCCACATGACCATGGAGATGTCTTTGGACAGCGCTGGCTCTTTAGCTTTGTAATGGGAGATGAGCACCGCCCCCTAGATCTGGAAATGACTAGCACGTATGTGCGAGGGAAACCTTTACCTTTATTGATGTAACACACTTTTTTTTCTTGCAGAAGAGGAAAGTGGAAAAAGAATTAATTGTGATAGTGATGATTCTGCTCAGTATTGCTTTAGGACATCTTGGTCATGCAGAATACAACCTTTATATAGATTGGAACCTCACAAAGTGATTTAGTAAAGCTATGATAACTTATTATTATTATTTCATTTTTGGTGACCCAGTAGGAAAGATGGAAAAGCCCCTGGTTATAAACCACAGAATTCATAAACTTTGGCCAGTGTTACTGTTAGTCTTTAGAGAAGTTAAAAAGTAGGTTGCAACTGGCTAATCAAAGCTGGACAACACATTCTTGACTATTTTACTATCCCAGTGGATGTCCCAAGGTCAGAGATAATGAATAGAATAAGAATAGAATAAGAATAAGAATAGAATAGAATAGAATAGAATAGAATAGAATAGAATAGAATAGAATAGAATAGAATAGAATAGAACAGACTTCTTTATTGACCAAGTGTGATTGGACACACAATGGTGCATATGCTCTCAGTGTACATAAAAGAAAAAATACATTCGTCAAGAGTTAAGAATCATTAGGTACAACACTTAATAATAGTCCTAGGGTATAATAAGCAATCAAATTGTACTAGGAAACAGTCAATAAAAATAGGATACAAGCAACAAAGTTACAGTCATACAATCATAAGTGGGAGGAGATGGGTGAAAGGAAGGACAGGAGGATTAATAGTAATAGTAATGCAGACTTTGTAAATAGTTGGACAGTGTTGAGGATCTTCTGAAGTAAATTCCATAGGATAACCAGTAGCACCCAAGGGAAAAAAAAAACTCCTATTATTGCACCAGAACTGTGTATTGAGGCTCTTTCCCTGACTGTTCATTACACAGTAATTGCACAGGAAAAGGATAGTGACACCAATGCATGAAGATACTTCCAACTGCATGAATGTGTGGACATAAGGAGTGTGCATGCAGATAACAAGTTTTTTTCCCTACAGAAAACTGATTCAGTTTAAGAAATGATTCGGTGAAAGATATTCTCCCTTGGTAAGTCTTAACCAAATTCTCCAAGAGGAAATTCTCCTGTGTTCTGTAGTTGTGTGCATGAAACATGAAGGAGAACTTCTTCAACTGAAACCCGATATAGTCAGTTTCACCAGCTATTAGCTAACACTGTGGAGAAAAAAAAAACATGAAAAATAAAGACATTAAGCTCAGCTTCTAGTAAAGGCATCCCTGTCCTTATCTTGGTCACAGCTCCAGAAGTGGTTTATAATTGCTTTCTTCCAGAATTCCATGTATTTGTTTATGGTGACACACCAAAGAAATCCCCCTTTTTTTTTTCTTCTTCTCAGCCTAACAAATAGCCCTGGAAATCTCAGGTGGTCCTTCATTCAAGTTCTACTCAGGAACAACCCTGCTTAGCTTTGGAAACCAGCAACTCACAGAGAGTTGGTGCTCATGTTGGTTGAGGAATGGCATGGATTGAGAAAAGCTTACAATCTTAAGCATGTCTATGGAAATTCTCAGTCTTCCAGGTCACAGTTGTCCCAAAGATGCTTTTTCAAGAGGCAACTGGACTTTCTGTTTTTTCTTTTAAAACGTTTTCAAGATGAGAAGCAAAACGTCTTCAAATAAAAACCAGAAATCTTAAGCATGCTTGCTAATGGGTTACTTCTGGATGAATGTACATAAGCTTATGTTATAAATGGAAGGTGTAGTAAATAAGGAGGAGAACAGTCCAGGTGAATAAACATCCATCTCTTCAGATAACCATATTTTCTCCCATCACTTCCTTCCTCCATGAAGCTTATCTACTTATGAGAAAAGGAGACAATCATCATCCAGATTTTCTACATGTTTTGGTCTCTCATTGGCTTTCCTTCTGTTGCTTTTTGAAGCCAGGTTAAAAGGGGAAAGCTGCCATGGCAGGAAGATCTGCCTTTGATGTGGATCCTCACCCTAGACTGGTATTTCTCAATCCACCCATGCAGAGGGAATCCAGAATCAGAATAGAGCTGGAAGGAACCTTGGAGGTCTTCTAGTCCAACCCCTGCTAAAGCAGGAGACTCTATTCCCTTTCAGACAAATGGCTGTCCAGTCTCTTCTTAAAAACATCCAGTGATGAAGCACCCACAACTTCTGATTCCACTGGTTAATTGTTCTGACTGTTAGGAAATTTCTCCTTAGTTCTAAGTTGCTTCTCTTCTTGATTAGTTTCCATCCGTTGCTTCTTGTCCTGCCCTCAGGAGCTTTGGAGAATAAGTTGGAGTACAACTTGATAGCCAAAAAGTGGTGTTTTATACCAGATGTGATGGAATATAAACTTGAGTCTGGGAACGAGGAGCAAGCCATTAGGGCAAAGGAGTTCAGAAAAAAATCACTCCGTCCTGGAAAAGAAGAAAACACGAGTGAGAATCTCAGACTAGCCCTACCTTGATTTTGTTGGGTGCAAGATGGAGTAGAGAAAAATTCTGGCAGCCTTCAAGATTCTGCATTACTCCCGCAAGAGTATTCTTCAAAGCCCCTCCCTCCCTGGTTTCATGACCTTCCTTCCCTAAGTTGAAGGGCTGACACCAGGCAACACAGCGGCTGCCTGGATTTATGTTAGCAAGTCAATTGTGTTCCTTAATCCCAAGTCTGTGATTGAACTGCCATGGCTCGTAACTGTTGGCAGGTTTGCTTCCATCTCTCGGGAGGCAAAAGGTGTTTTGCACAAAAAGCAATGAGTAGGACAAGCATCTCCTTGATCAATGGCAGAATCCTTAACTTTCTTATGAAATAGTCTCAGCACTGCAAACATGTTTATCAATAGACCCTGGCTTAGCTCGCCCTGATGGGATGTCTTGGCCATTTTTTTTAAAATAGCATCCTTTCCTCATGAAATGCAACGTTCTTATACTTTCTCCACCGTTGATTGATGGAAACAGAGAAGGAAGCCCAGATTTCCTCCACTGGAAAAGTACTCGGGTTTGAAGGATGATGACAACTAGGGTGTTTATGGTGAACAGCAAGGTGTGATGATCTCCATCAGGTGGTGGGTTTCTATTGACAGAATTTGATGACATTTTAAGCATGGTTTATTTTGTGATCAGATGGGAGTGTGTCCATATTTCCAGAGAGATGCAAGACTTTAAAGGGGAATTGGCCTTCCTTCCTTTCTTCCTTCCTTCCTCCCTCCCTCCCTCCCTTCCTTCCTTCCCTCCCTCCTTCCTCCCTCCCTGCTTCCTCCCTCCATTCTTCCTTCCTTTCTTCCCTCCCTCCCTTCCTTCTTTCCTTCCTTTCTCCCTCCTTCCTTCCTTCCCTCCTTCCTTTCTCCCTTCTTCCCTCTCTTCTTCCTCTCTTCCTCCCTCCCTCCCTCCCTCTCTTCTTCCATCCTCCCTGCTTCTTCCTTCCCTCCTTCCCTTCCTTTCTTCCCTCCCTCCCTCCTTCCTTCCTTCTTTCCCAAAAGAATGTTCTATTGTCTCTGTGGTTTGAAATCTGTCTGCAATTCCACCAGCCATGACAAGGTGAGCCTGCTCTGGGCCTCTTCCTTGAAGCCATGTCACCTAAGGGACCAAAAAGATGTGGCTGCTCTACCACAATGCCTCTCCGATGATGTACCACTCCTCCCGAGATTTAGATGGCCTAACCCTGTTGGCTTTCCAAAAGTCTTTAAAAACTTGGTTGTTCCCTTGGTTATTGAGTCAGGATGCTAAGTGAGTTTGATGGTTTGGTTGTGTTTGTTGGATGAAAGTCAGCTTGAGGAAATAACTGCATTATATTAATGTTATCATTGTGTTCATTTTTTGTCCAACTGTGTAGGTTGATGGATATCGATATGATGTATTGTTAGCTGCCCAGAATCCCAGATGTACTATAGATTTCTTTTTTTAAAAACAATTAAAAGGAGCAGATCTTTCCACTAAGATGTGACTCTAGATTCTCTGCACAACATTTCTGGAGGATGGGTTCTAATGGGCTCCAGAGTAACTGCAGTTTAAAATTGATATTTTAATTGCCATGAAGGCAAAGATGATGAGGGAGAAGGGCGGATATGAATGAGTGGTGGTGGGACCCAAGGATCCATATCTGGAAAATATAGAGTCCCAGTGTCATTTCCTCAGGGTCCTATCATAGAACTAGGTCCTCAAGAAAGCATAAAGCTTCAAAGGCCCTTTATCAGAACCAGACACTGAGATTTGTGGAGAATAACAGAATAACCCAGCTGGAAGGGACCTTGGAGGTCTTCTAGTCCAACGCCCTACAGGAGACCCTATACCATTCGAGACAAGGGGGCATCCAGTCTCTTCTTAAAAGCCTCCAGTGTTGGAATACTCACAACTTCTGAATGCAAGCCGTTCCACTGGTTAATCATTCTCACTGTTAGGAAATCTCCTTAGTTCTAGGTTGTTTCTCTCTTTGATTGGTTTCCATCCGTTGCTTCTTGTCCTGCCTTCGGATGGCTCAGGAGATCAAAAGCAGAGCTGTTGAGTTTTCCCTGGATGATTTATGAATGTTCACTCTTCTATTTTTTTTTTAAATAGTTTTGCAAATCTCAGGGTTCCCACGAATGCAGTTTCCCAACCTTGGCCATTCCCAAGTGGGTGGACTTCAAGTCCCAGAATTCCATAGCCGGCATGACTAGTGAATGAACATTCTGGGAGCTGAAGTCTAACATACATTATTTTCATTACATTACAATCAGTACTCACAGCT
This sequence comes from Notechis scutatus, assembly GCF_049901735.1. Lineage (NCBI taxonomy): Eukaryota > Metazoa > Chordata > Lepidosauria > Squamata > Elapidae > Notechis > Notechis scutatus. The sequence continues at coordinate 20,178,400 of NC_142016.1, read as the reverse complement.
AGAATAGGGGAAATAAAGGGACCGGTATAAGCTAGGCAATTGGCAACAGTCATCCCATAACTGTCATAAGTAAGAGAATTTTTGGCAGAGTTGCATTGTGGCTACAGGTACATTTCAAGACCCAATGAATGATCTCTAGGGTACCCCCTTTGTTTTGTGGCTTTCCCACATCTGGCCCGTTAAGATCATGTTCTTGCTATATGAAAATGCATGAGAGCTTTGAACAGAAGAAAGACACAAAACCAGCAGTTGGCTGTTTCCAGAAGTCCTTGCATTGTGCTTGTGAATTGTGAAGGAACTTCGTGAAGAATTGGGTGGGTGACCTTAGCTGACCATTGTTACTTTTTTAAAAAATGGAGAATCTTTAAGGTTCAGCAGTAGGCTTAAGAAACGGAATCCAACAATTTGCTGCCCGGCTTGTGAGTGTGTAAAAACCATCGCACTTTGAGAACTTTTCACACTGCTGGTAGAGCTAATGTTCTTATGTGTCTCTCCAGATCATGTTTATCTCTTACAAATCCTCTTAATATGCTGGCTGCCAGAGAAACAATAAGGGAAAGTGAGGGCAGGGGTCTTGGCTGCTCACAAGTTATGCTTTTAAAAACTTTGTTATCTACCTAAAGTGCTCACCAGAAGAAAAAACCCAAGGCGGGTAGTAAGCCATGAGACTTATAGAAATCACGAGAATTATAGAAAGGGAATGACATTGGGATCCAGGTTTGAAGTGGTGAATGGATGGCATATCGTGGCTCTTCAGTGGTAAATCTGAAACAGTTCATTCAAATCATGGCATTTATGTTATTCTTGCTTCATTTCAGGGGCTGTTGCCTACTTAATATGCTTAAGTTTGGATTCAGATATGGATGATTCTCTTTCCCTCTTCTTCAAGTGTTGGCCAGTTGGATTCTGGATTCTCTTGTTCCTTCTAGGACAGGGGAAGGGCATCTATGGCCCCTTTATGACCTGTGGACTTCAACTCCCAGAATTCCTGAGCCAGCCATGCTCAGAGTTGAAGTCCACGGGTCATAAAGGGACCCATCGTGGCCTGCCTCTGTTCTAGGAATTTGTAACCTAATGACCTCCTCTTAGCCTCAGTGCCTTGAATAATTGGTAGCATAACCAGTTTTAAGATTTGAATGGAGAAATTAAGGGTAGCTTCATGATTATTCTGGGAGGTGAATCAGAGATCAAAACCATGAATAGTGATTTAGCCACTGAACTATATGGCCAAAGAGTCCATTGGGACCAATGTCCAAATCTGATGCACTATCGCAGAGGTCTCCAAACTTGGCAACTCAGCCATCTGACTGAGGAATTTTGGGAGTTGAACTCCACAAGTCTTACCAAGTTTGGAGACCCCTGCAGTATCTAATTCATCATGCTGGATTTGGGAGGTATCAGCGCTAAAACTGAAAGGGTTAGGGATTGAGCAACATTGATATTTATTCACAGAGTAAGCATCCCACCTTTGTTTCATGAGAGAAGAATGAGATGGCCAAATTAGAAGCGAGCTCAACTCTTGAGTTGAGCTGCTTGCTTGCTTGCTCATGAATTCACATATCCACATCTTTTCATTTTGCCTTCCAGCTACTACTTTATCTCATTAGACTTTGGGGCCTGCTGAGACCTATTCTCTTTAATAGGACAATTTGTAAAACAGATTGGGCCTTTTTTATTCTTATTACTAGTAATCCTTACTGGAGTCCTGTCATAACTATAGCAATTCACTTATCTTTTGCCATAGTGTTAGCATTTCTGGATCTTTATTAATAACCTGTCAAATATCCACCTGGGTGGATGGGTGATAGAGTTTTGATGAGCTGATGGGATGTATTTCTTACTCTCTCTTCAGGAGGGTGGGCAGCACTGTGGCTCAGCAGTTAAGACTCTGGGCTTGTTAGCTGGAGAGCTGGCAGCCCAAAGTACGAGACCCGAGCTCCATGTGACAGAGTCAGCTCCCATCCTTGCCCCACCTCCTGCCTACTTAGCAGTTTGAAAGCATGTAAATGTGAGTAGATCAATGGGTACCACTTCAGTGGGAAGGTTACAGCATTCCATGATGTCATGCTGGTCACATGACCGTGGAAATGTCTTCATATAGCGCTGGCTCACAGCCTTGAAACAGACATGAACACCTCCCCCTATAGCAACAACTAGAGGAGTAAAATCCACAGGGGTTCCTACAGGAGGGTAAAAAATACACATTCTTCCCTTGTATCTCCAGCTCGCAGACATGAGAATTTACCGGTGTCGATCAAGGCTCAATTGATATGAACAGAGTTTCCTAAAACATTGAAGAAAGTACTCTGAAACCTTTTACACCATGGTGTTGTAAAGGAGGAAAGAAATTTCTTGGGATAGAAAACCTATTAAAATCACGCAGAGGAGATCCAGTCAGTATAACTTTGACGAAGCAGTTAAAATTGGCGTTGGCAGGCCATTCAGAAGACACTGTAAATCTCAGCTGAATTCTGAATTCTTATTCTCTAAATATGGGTTTTAAAACATTTATTCTGCAGTCCATTCTGTAATCCAGCTAGAGGGAAAGTGTGTGCATAAGAAAGATACCGACAAAATCATCGTCATTTCAGAACAACTGAAATGGGGCCACAGTTCTATTGAAGTTTTTTCCCTTCCTCTTCCTCCTCCTCCTATCATCATCATCATCATCATCATCATTATTATTATTATTATTATTATTTCTGTGAGGACGGCAGAATCAAAGGATGAGTTGCACATGTGCTACCCTGAACCTAAAACTGAGGTCAAACCTTCTCATAGAACTCAAAATGCCTTGCATTGTAACAACTCACTCATGTTGAGCTGCAAATAGGGAGCGGGGAGAGCATAACTGGGGGAGTTGGGAGTTGATGGTGTAGAGATGTCAACAAGCTTTTAGTTATTTGTCCCAGGCCTGACACTTTTTCCATGCAAAGGGGGAGAGGGAAGCTGTGGTTCCCCACAGCAGAAAATTGGGCACTATGCAATATTTGCAGCTCTTTGATAGGATCTGAGTTTAATTTCTTTTTAAAAGTTTTTTGTATTCATTTTTAATCTGTTGCTTCTCTCAAAACTCTCAGGAGAAACCGTGGAGACTTTGAAAAGGGTGTTCCCTCCCCCCTCTTTCTTTTCTTTTATTTGTTTTTTTTTCTTTTTCTTTTGTGAAATCAGTGCAATAAATAAAGAAATAAACTTGAACCATGCAAAACCGGTATCCACTACCACTGGCATGAAGTCCCAATTGCTTCTAACAGTAACTTCTGCTGCTGTTGGTCAACGTAACAATATCATCTTCACACATGGTACTGTTTCATGTTCAAGTAATAACATTAAATCGCTACTACCCCCCAAAGAATGTCAGATGGGGTTTGGTTTTTTTTTTGTTTTTTGTTTTGCAGTTCTGGATAGAACAGGTCCAGTAGAATCTCTCTGGTGGTCCAAACTGTTAGTATCCCTGAAGTAGGAACTGTGCTTCTGACATCTTAACAAGTCCATGCAAAGTTGACAATGTTTTCATGAGTTTACAATCCTGCTTTACACACACACATCTTCTTCAGCCTTAGGGGGGAATGTCTCAAGAACTGCATTTTGTAGGATGTCTGTGTCAACCGTGTGCAATTTACCTGCAGAAGTATATAGCCATGTGTGTGAAGTTAACCTCAGTTCGGATTAAGGTCACGTGTATATTTCCTGCCTGGAGTGAGTACATGTTGCGCACTTGGAAATCAAGCAATGAATGTGCATGCATGTGTTTTGTGCATAAGTCACACACCAGAAATAAGTGAATAAACCTTTTGCAAGCCATTAGTAAGTCATGTGCAAAGCATGAGTAGACAATGTGATAGTCGCGAGGAAGTCGTGTTCAATTTGCAAGTTCATCACAAGCAATTAATGTAAAGCATGAGAAATCCGTGAGTAAAGCAGGCGTTGAACCATGAGTAAAGCATGTGTTAACTATGTGTGACATTTAACTTTTTGAACAATTCTGTGTACACTTTTGTGCCAATCACAGTTACTCTCTTCCAAAAAAAATGTGTCTCACGTGCTAAGCATGTGAATACCAAGTGCAAAAATTACCTAAATATATGTGTCAACCATGTGTCAACCCATGTCTACACCATGTGTAAGTCACATGAAAATCCACATGTAATACATGTCAATACTAATTAAAACATACACACACATGAGCCAATATTTGCTCATAGTGATGGAAGTGTATTATGATTTTCAATCATTATGCTTTGTACCGAAAATGCATATCTTGGCTATTATCCTCAAGTTACTATTCTTTTAGTTAACTGGTGTTTTCAAATCAAGCCACAAGATTTTCTCAGTCTATATCTGAACAGCAGGTACACATTCTAAAGTTCTGGAGTGTGTCATGTACATTTCTAATGCCTATGTGAAATAAGGATCTTTTACAAAAAAAAAGAAAGTTGCAAACCATGTATAAACTATGTGTAAACAAGGCATTAACTTTGTGTAAAGCACTTGTAAACACTGTGTAAAGTGCATGCCGGACAAAGTGCAAACTCATTAAAAAGCATATGCAAATTCATTATAAAGCACAGGCAGACCAAGGTGTGAACTTGGTGTAGATCACGTGAAAAAGCTCTGTAAAAGCATGTGTAAGCAGAGTGTAACTATTTCCAACTATCACACCATGTCAAGTATGTGCAAAAAAATGGATGTAAATGATTTGTGAAGCACATGTAAGCCAAATGTAAAATAGTTGTAAAGTGTGTGTGTGTGCTGCAGAGAGTCTGGCGTTTTGCAAACCAGATGTAAACAATTCATTAAGCATGTCGAAACAGAGTGTAAACTCTATGGAAAGCATGTGGAAAGTCATTGTTAGCTGGGCATAAACACTGGGTATTATAACCCCGAGAAGTTTTTAAAATGCTGTTTTGAACAAGATGGTTTTAACAGAATTGCAAACTCCCCCTTATGTTTATGTAAACCAAATGTAACTGTTTTGGAATAAGAGTGTGCAAACAAAGAGCAAAACCTATCTTGCAAAATAAGAAGGGATGGTCAAAGGTGAATCTCCAGGCTTTACACAGACTTTACACCTTGTCTGCACATGTGACTATTTGTGCAAACCACGAATTATTATGCACCGTATCAATCCTATAAAACTTGAGAGAGGGGGAATGTATTATTATTTCCACCCACACCCTGGGGGAAGACTGTGAGTGATTTCTGATGAGTGGGTGGCCCAGAGCTTAGGCCTATGCTCTTAGTTGCCATCAGCAATCATCAGAGAAAGGAAGAGTAGGTAGCCCTTGACTTACAACAGGTAGCCCTTGACTTACGACAGTTCATTTAGGGACCAAAGTTGCGATGGCACTGAAAAAAAAGATGACTTACGACTATTTTTCACAGCCATTGCAGCCTCCCTCCCCCACGGTCCCGTGATCAAAATTTGGATGCTTGGCAACTGGTTCATGGTTCGTGTTTATGACTGTTGTGGTGTTTCGGGGTCATGTGATCACATTTGCAACCCTTCTGACCAGCAAAAGCCAATAGGGACACCAGATTTGTTTAAGAACCAACTTAACAACTGCAATGATTCACTTGAACAACTGTGGCAAGAAAGGTTGCAAAATGGAGCAAAGCCCATTTAATAACTGTCTCGCTTAGCAATTTCAGACTCTGTTGTGGTTGTAAGTCAAGGTCTACCTATATTCTCTCTCTCTCTCTCTCCCTCTCTCTCTTTCTCTCTCTCATTTAAAGAGCCACATTCAAAACGGCCTTCTCCAACATCTTGTCCTCCAGAAGGGCCAGGCTACAATTCTGAAAATCCAAAAATGGGAATCATAGTCTGCCATTTCTGGAGAGTGCCCAGTTGGAGAAGGTTTGGTTTAACTCTGCATTGTTGAGTGATTTTAGAGCATATCTTCTATTAGAGGTAGAGCTTGTCACTTCCATTACCACAAAGATTATGGAATTAACAGTCCCCTGATGAGGCAGAAGTCCAAGAGGTTCAGTTTTCCAACGCATCAAGAGGCAAGGAAAGGCCAGTCAATGTATTTGCCTGCTACTCTATGAAGGGCACTCGGAAGCAGGGAGAAAAGATGCAACTCAACAGTGGAAGCACATTTAAGTATTGATAGCCACTAGTGAGTTGATAGTCTTAGCAGAGAGCACCTTATCTAAGCTAAGGGAGGTCAGGTCTGCTTAATCTTGAGATGGGGGAGTCCTCTTTTCAGTTGGCCAACTCACCGCCGCCATCTTGCCACGGCCATCTTGCCACAGCTAACAAGCCCTGGGAGCTAAACTAACCACAGACCACTAGCCATGGGGCTACTCACCGCAGACAATTCCATGTGGGATAACCTGATGAGATAAATGTTATCCACCATTGTTTCTTTGATATTATTTCCATGGACAAAAAAAATGGAAATAACCTCGAAGAAGCAAATAAAATTTACCGGTATCATGTTCAGTTATCCCATGTGGAATTTTCTGTGGCAAATTGTCCTGCGGTGAATTGGCCGTTGGTGAGACAGCCACGGTGAGTTGGGCTGCGGTGAATTGTCCTTTTCCGATGTCAAACCACGAAGTAAACTTAATAAGCGTGTCCATGAAGTTAACGAGAGTTGAGCTTCACTTGAATTTCTTTTCTTTTTTTAGCCAATTGATGAGCCCCTAATAGGAAAGTTGAAAACTTGGTAGGCCTTTAGTGCTGAACCTCAACTACCCACCTTCCTCACCAGCTCTTGCCTGAATCTGTTAGGAGATCTGATTCAGCAGCAACTCCGGAGTTCTAAGATCTCCAACAGTTATTTGGTAACGATGCCTGTCTTTGTTAGTCACATGGGTAGATGTGATTGAAGTCATGGGCTGGAGTTGTCTACCAGTGAGGAAGAATGAGACAGAGGTGTGCAGATGCTATGGGAAAAACCTCTACAGGGGAGATCATTGGTCACCTGTTACAAAACATGCAGAAGGGTTGGGGGAAGAAAATCTGGAAACCCTTGAGATACTGACAGAGAGATATACCGGTAGAAGGAACCACTGTAAATGAGCAAAGCATTCTGGGAAATAGAGCCAAAAAAAAAATAACCCCACCCCTTTAGTTGCAGAGCCTCTGAAGGGAAAGCATAAGTAGCATAGCTGAGCATGAGGCACACTAGACTTGGTCATGTAGGATAAGCTCTCCTACGCCATGTTCTACCAGTTTCCCAGCTGTTTAAATGCCTAGGATCATCTTCACAGCAAAGGAGGAATCCCAGATAAAGGACCTGGATTTCAAGGCTACCATATCTGGTCCTCAAAATTGCAGGTGACCATCGGAACAAAGCAAAGGGACACTCAGTGCCACCTTGTGATGGTTCAGAGTTCTACAACCCAGATATGGCATGCCTAGTCGATGAAAGCAGAAGAAACCTGATTGAAGGGAAAGCAGGGTAAAGAAGAGTCAACCCAGCAAGGTACAAGTAGCAAAACAGGTTTGGTAAACTATAGAGCCAGGTATATAAAGGTGTCATGAAAAAGGGTCTTAAGATCATCATTGGGCAGATTCATAGAGGATGGCTGGGTGTCCAGTCAGGTAAGAAAGCTAGGAAATTGTAATGATAACCAGATGATAGCAGAGCTTTAGAATTCTACTCGATGTATCTTTGCAGCCTGAAGTCTATGGAGGTGTAGAGCAGTAAGACAATAGTGGAACAGCACCTTCACGGCCTTTGCAGGAGCTCCAAGGACAATGTGGCTGGTGCCATAAATAGTAGAAGACAGGAAGTAACAGAGAGATCTTTGATCTGGTTCAGGAAAGCAATTGGCCAGGCAGAGGTGCAGAAGAGAAGATGAATGGCCCAACCTGGAGAAGGAAACAGGAAGATCTATGGAAGGGCAACCATGCTTGACAGTAGGCCAACTGAGTCTACCTCCTCCATCAATGGTCCCACACTCTGTTACTGTCACAAACGTTAGAGGGTAGGACAGAAGGGCAGCTGGACGGGGTGGGGGCATGTTAGTGGATGCTGTACCTCAACACTAAACTATTAAAAAAGGAGAAAATATTGTAAAATAATAATAATAATAGTTTTATTGCAAGCAAAATGAACAAACCACCTTGTCTTCCATCTCATGCAGGCCCGCCAAGGGCCACACACCCATTGCAGGGGAACCGTAGCCATCCCAAAGGCGTGGGATTCGAACCCACCTCAAGCAAAGGGGCTCAAATCCAACGCCTAAAAAGAGGAGGGGACTTTGCGGAAGAATTCCCGAGTCTTTGGGTTATTTTTTAAATTTATTTATTATTTTTTGCCAAATCCATGAGGGAAAAAAATTACAAATGAAAGTACTAAAATAATCCTTTTTTCAATAAAATCATAGAAAAACCATGAAAGCGAATGATGTGTTCATTTTTTATTTATTTATTTATTTGTCAAGCAAGTATTAGATAACAGGTATAAGTATAAGAATGGTTATGAATATATGAAATGGATACGAATAAAAAAGAAACAATAGGACAGGGACGGTAGGCACATTGGTGCACTTATGCATGCCCCCTTCATGTCGAAGTATAAATGGTGGTAATCTACATGGCTTACTTAAGCGTGACCTACCAAGTAAACCATTTACAGCTGGTTTCATCCCAAACCATATTTTGGTTGGATGCTTCTTATGAATCCAGTCTTCACTGCAGCAGCTATGCTATCCTTACAAGAATGAATGAATTAAAAAAAATAGAGTAACCACATCTACACACACACACAGAGAGAGAGAGAGAGAGAGAGCCATAAAGTTTGAGTTATAGCTATCCCTTTCAAAAACCTGAATTTATAAATACTTTGATAGCTATTATTTCCCCCTAAATACTTCCTGGAATATGTTCAAACTAAAGTTGGATATATTTTTTACTTCTGCCAAGACTCGTAAGAAAAAATGATGTTGGATTTTTATCATTTATCATGTGCTGGAAAGGATCATTACATTTTACACCGAACGAAACATAAAACATTTCTAAAAACGTTTCTTACATTTCTTTAGCAGCTGGTACATTTATTAAGAGGAGAAAACAGATTAGGTGAAAATGTTGAGTTAGAGAGTGGGATATGCTGAAGTTAGGTCGAGGGATAGCTTAGTCTTTTCACAGAAAATAAAAGAAAATAACTTCTATGCTGCTTATAACAGATTCATACAAATGAGAGGTGGTCTGATAATAGCCTTTTTGCACAGATTTGTAGGTTGAGAGCTGCTGTACGCCTCAAAAGGGGATTGAAAAACCATACAAATGAGAAATGTAATTTAGGGATTTGAGAATTAAAGGATGGAAGCACAGGCTGGTGGGGAGAATTCCTGATCGAAATTTTCAAATTTCATTAACTACTCTTCCCAGCGGTGGTAAAAATTGGCATGAAAAAGATATGTGTTTGTTGTCTTTAAAATGCATTTCAAGTCCAAAAGGAAAAACAAGCTATTAGCAACCTAAATAATGCAGAAAGTCCAGGAACTAATGGCATTTAGTGTAGAATTCATCAAATCAGATCTCTTTAGGGCCAGATTGGAAAATCAAGTTTTAATAAAAACATTAGCCATCTAGATCGTGCATTTAACTACAACAGGAAGATAAGATTTTACTCCCTTTTATTCTAGACTTCTTCATATGGACGCAGAAGAGAAAATGTACTCATAGTCTGGCTAAATATTGCTTCTCCCATAGAATGACTCCTTCTGTGTTGTTCAGATCCTAATGACACATAACACAGGAACAAAGGAGAGAAATGGTAGAGTACAAATTACCTTTATTTTCTCACTCTTAATACTGAAACAGAATGATAGATGTATGGTAGGTGCTATTCACTGGATAGCCTGCGTTAATCACATCCTATAAGTGAAATTCCTACAGTGGATAACCTTGGCTGAGCTTAAAAAGCTAAACAAGGTTGAATTGAATTAGTAACTTGATTGGACCAGGAAATTCATGGATTATGGAAGAAAGTGCGTGTATATAGAAAGAAAAGGTGATAGAGATATATAGAGATATATCTCAGAGGAAACCATTTTCTTGGAAGTCAGCGTTCCCCTTGACAGGACATTAGCAAAATAGGTATGGCAGTGCAAAGAATTAATCTTGGGTTGTAATGTATTATCGAATCTTCTTGAATCAGTAGAAGAAGATTACTATTCCTATACCACACACAAGGATACACAAACATACTCTGAGATTAACCCTTTTCATTTACTGCCAGTTTAAAGCTGGATAATTAATAATAATAATAATAATAATAATAATAATAATAATAATAATGCAAAAAACCCACCCCTTTTATTCATGATGATTTCAAGAAACATCCTTGCCTGCGAGGCAATCAGAGGAAATCTTTCACCATTGATTTCTTGAAGAGTAAACACGGCACTGTACAAAACACGGGTCTTTTCCCACAAAATAGAACTTCTTGCATGTATAGACAGATGTTTTCCACAGATGCTCTCTAATATTTATGTCAATGCTGGCTACATAGACAGCCCAGAGAGATTTATGATCGTACACCCCAATGATCATACTTTGCAAAGGCCAGAAGATTTATGTTCCCGTGGACATCGGCTTCGGAGAAATATATAAGGCAGTTCGGATCATGAAAGCCACTAAGTCTTTAAAAGGGAAGTGTCAGGACCCTTCTTACGAATGGCGCAGTCCTAGAACAAAGCAAGCAGGAGTCCCTGCGCAGCCCATTTTGGATCGCAAGTAAATGCAGGGCCCGTGAGGAGACTTTGGGGAGGGTGAAAAAATGGGCCCCCTGGAAGTTCTGGAAAGTCAAAAACAGGCCTATTTCTGGCCTCCATAGAACCTCCGGAGCCTGAGCAGGCCGTTTTTGCCCTCCAGGAGGCTCGAGAAAAGTCTCCGTAGCACAGGGAGGGCAAAAACGCCTCACCCCCCCACCCCCACCCCCCTTGGCCTGTTTCCGCTCCCAGGCCAGGGTGGTGCAGGAAGCTGACTAGGCCACGCCCACCATGGCCACGCCCACCCAGCAACCAGGCAGAGAGAACCGGTTGCTAAATTTTTGGAAGCCCATCCCTGAAAAACAAGGTGAACTTTCCACCTTACAAATATCTTCAAATGGGGGAGGGCACTTCCAGTTGGGGTTGCTGAAATATTTCAGGCCAAATTTGAGATCCCACCCTTCCCTCTTCCACCAAGTTAGTGCTTCCCAAATCTGGATAAATTACCCAAAATTGGGTAAAAGTGTTTTTTTTTCCCCCTTTGGGTCATGACATAGGAATCTCTCACCCATCACAATGGGGACGTTTACATTGACTTAAAGGTTGCCATGTGTACTAAAATATATTTGAAAGTCTGCAAAGGTATTCTTATTAATATGAAAAGAGATCGCATTATGGAATTTACAGAACCACAGAGTTGGAAGGGACCTTGGGAGTCTTCTAATCTAACCTCCTGCTCAAGCATTTCAGGCAAACGGTTGTTCTATCTCTTCTTGAGACCCTCCAGAGTGATGGAGATCCACAATTTCTGAAGGCAAGTCTGTCCATGCAGTGGTGGAATTTAAATTTTTTTACCGGTTCTGTGGGTGCGGCTTATTTGGTGGGCGTGGCTTGGTGGTCATGTGACTGGATGGGTGTGGCTTGGTGGTCATGTGACTGGGTGGGCCTGGCTTGGTGGTCATGTGACTGGGTGGGCGTGGCCAACTCAATGTCACTCATATCAAGGGGTGCCTCACCTGGCCCCTCCCCTCCCAGCCATTTTTTTGTCACACCCAGCCTCAACTTATCTATAGTTCTATAAAAATGTTGTTCACCTTTTTTTGACTTTATTATCTACGTACTATAGATGTACTTCATGGACCATTGAAAAGAGGAAATGGCTCACATGCTTTACTCAAGAGTGTGATAGGCAACAGGCTTTTAAGGGGCTGCCACAAAGAAAGGGGGACAATGTATTTTCCAAAGAAGCAGAATGCAAACAAAAAGCAATCGATGGAAATTGAACAGAGAAAAGCAACCTAAAACTAAGGAGAAACTTCCTGTGAGAACAATTAACCAGTGGAACTGCCTGTCTCCAGAAGTTCTGGGTGCTCAATCACTGGAAGTTTTTGAGAAAAAGACTGGACAGCCATTTCTCCGAAGTGGTATAGGGTTCACCCCAAGTTCCCTTCTAAGTATTATTCTGACACCTTTCCCAGGATTTCTACTCAGAATTTGGCATCCTCAGTTTTCTTGCCTGAGCTGGGGGTTGGACTAGAAGACCTCCAAGGTCCCTTTTCAACTCTTGTTAAACACATGTGTATTTTATGCTCTGGACTATTGACATTGAATACATGTAAACCCTGAAAAATATGTGATAGCTCTGGGCAAAAGAAAGGCAGAAAAATCACTCTAGGTGTAGGGACAGTGTAAAATGTTAACACATGATAAATAATGGAACAATTAAAAATAATAGCACAGAGTTTTATCTCTCTCTCTCCCTCTCTTCCGATTTTTTTTCTTTCTTTCTCTCCCTTCCTCCCCCCCCCCTCTATCTTACACACATACACACACACACAGAGCACTTAACAGACAAGCATTTTGGAAGCAGCTCCTTTAAATTTCTCCAAGGCTGGAGTGGATTCCCACACCCCCTCGGTCAGACCGCACTCCTTCTCCCTCCAGACACTTTAACTCACACGGGGAAAGCGATACTTGCAGCGTCCATGGGGAATCCTTGGAGAAGTTTTTAAAAGACCTGCTTCCAAAATGCATTTCTTTTACGTTGCAAAAGTGCTCCAAGGCTCGATTCACCCCCACCCCCTTGGTCAGACCGCACTCTTTCTCACTCCAGACACTTTAACTCACACGGGGAAAGCGATACTTGCAGCGTCCATGCCTTTCTTCCTTTCCCCCAGGGAGAAAGAGGACGTGGGGAACGGAAAGCTAGGAGAGCGATCGCAAGTGAGCGACCGGGAGATCGGGTTGGGGGCATGGCCAGCCAGGAGTCGCCACCGGTTCGACAACCCACGCCAAATAACCACTACCAGTTCGCCCGAGTAGGTGCGCACCGGTTGAATACCACCTCTGAGTCCATGATGGTTTGTATTTTCGGGAAATTCTGCCTTAATTCTCGGCTGGTTCTCTCCTTGATGAGTTTCCATCCATTGCTTCTTGTCCTTCTTGAAGTTACAACAGTGGTGAAGGAAGGGACTTAACAATCTATGAGACTTTCTGATCAGCGGTTTTGGCTTAAGGATGGAAAAAGTTTGAGAAGCCCTCCGCAAAGTCATCTGTTTGTCTCCAGAACAGAAGAATTCCTATCAGTCTTCCTGCAGCTTTCCCTCGACTTACGTCCAGCTGGACCTGTTTTTCTCTTTTTCTGTCTCTTTTCTCCCCCTCCCTCCCTTCCCCCCGGGCTGCCTGCAATCAGAGCAATTGCCCATCGCAGAGCAGCCATTCATTTAGCTTTCATCTCGGTTCCCATTTAAAAGCAACAAAAAATGATTGAAGAGCCAGAAGAGAGTCAGCCATCAGGCCAGATTAGCAGGGCTAAATACCAAAAAGCTTATCTTTGGGGGAGGGGGAGGAAAGGGGGGGGGGCAGGACCAAACAATAGGTCACTATCTCATGAGGAGAGAGCATCCTGCACCAGCATATGGGCCCACAGCCCTGTGCTGTTGTTCTGGCCAGCCTGGTACACCCACTGCGGCCTATCGCTTGTGCTGTGTGTATATGGGCAGAAAGATAAAATAGAACGGATGCCAAAAGACAGGAAAGAGGGAAAGCTCAGGTTGCATAGGTAGAAGCAATGGGTGGAAACTAATCAAGGAGAGAAGCAATGTAGAACTAAGAGAAAATTCCTGACAGTTAGAACAATTAATCAGTGGAACGACTTGCCTCCAGAAGTTGTAAATGCTCCAACACTGGAGGTTTTAAAGAAAAGATTGGATAACCGATTGTCTGAAATAGTATACGATCTCCTGCCTGAGCAGGAGGTTGGATTAGAAGACTTCCAAGGTCCCTACCAATTCTATTATGATCCTATTCTATTCTAAATAGTGGGAGGAATCGAGAAAGATCAAAAGGTTGCGTAGGACTCTTGAAGCATTCCCCTTGTGGCGGCGTCCTCTCTTCCCATGCTACTGTTCCATACTAGCAGGCTTGTAGGCCTGCATTCCTATTGGTCCGGAAAAACCGGGCCGCGATTGGACGTTGTAAAGCACTCCTGATTGGTTCATAAAGGGATTGCCGCGATTGGGCAAAGCCAAGCGCGGCAAACTCAAAAACCTGTCATTGGCTGCCTAGCCGCGGCCAGCGCTATAAAAAGAGCAGCCACGGCTAAGGCGATTGTCTCAGAATCTGCTTCCTTAATAAAGAGCTGTTGTTCACTACCTACGCCTCGCCTCTCAATGGGACCCACCGACCATACTTAACAGCTACCACTTCGGATTGCCAATCCTTGACGGATCCTCCAGATGTGTGGAAGGTGATTCAGTTACGAAGGAAGCCCTTTCTAAATACAGGTAGTACTGATTTATAATCAATGTTGATCGTTAATGACCGTTCACAGTTACAGTAGGCCTAATGACTTTGTGATTTGCTTAATGGCGGTAGCAAAAAAAAAAGGTTGTAGAAACAGGTGCAACTCACTTAGCAACAGAAATTCTGGTCCCTATTGTGGTCGCAAGTGGAGGACTACCAGTGCAATTGCATAGATGCAAGTACAGGAACGCATGGAAGCATATCCTGCCCTATTCCCTTGACCCCATGTCCATCCCTCCTTCAATCTTCTCCAAACAAAGGCTTTGGTGGTGGGGTTGATTTTTAAATGTCCATTCCTATTCTAGAGAAATGCATTCTTATGTGGAATTTGGAGTAATTTGACACAAAATGGGACACCTCTCCATGGTTAACTCTCTGCGACCATCTCACCATGGCCAACTTGCTGCAGGAAACTTGCTGTGACCAACTTGCTGTGGGAAAACTCACCACAAGATAACTTTGTTAGGAACGTAAGTCACCTAACAGTTGAGTTGGAAAATATATTTACCAGGATAGACATTTTACTACTGTCTCTTTAAGGGAATGCTAAAATTGTAATTGGGTGTGGTTCCTCAAATGGCCATAAGATGGAGCCAGAAACCTGGGTTGTTCTGTCCTGTTCTGGAGAGTGTTGCCGTTCCTGCATTTCCCTATTGATTGTTGCTGATCATCGTTAGTCTTGGATTGATGTGAGTCTGTTACTGAAGTGTTTTTGATACTGGACTTTGTTATTTGGATTATCCCTGGACTGAAAACTGACTGCTTTAACCGTGAATGACTTGGACTGTGCTTGGACTTTGCTTAACCGTTCACTGGAAGTAAAACCTACATTTTACTATACAGTGTAGCTGTGTGCTGTTTGTGTGTTATTCTTCACCACTCTCACTACGTCTCCCTGTGTGCGCTCATTCTCCTAACGGGGAATTACACCAACAAACTCCACACGGGATAACTCAATGTGATAAATATTATCTGCCACTGTTTCTTTAACATTATTTCCATGGACAAAAATATGGAAATAATATAGTAAAAACAGTGGTGAATAACATTTATGGCACTGAGTTATCTCACGGGGATTGTTGCCTGGCGAACTACCCTGCAGTGAGTTGACCGTAGCAGTTTGTCCCAAAGCAAGTTGAATGAGGCAAGATGGCTGTGCCAGGTTGGCCACAGCAAGTTGGCCATGGCAAGTTAGCTGTGGCAAGATGGCCACGGTGAGTTGGCCACAGCAAGATGGCTGTGACAAGATAGCTGTGTTAAGTTGGCCACGCTGAGTTGTCCTAGGCCCGTTTGAAATTGGAGACAGAACAATGGCCGATAACCTGTTTCCCATTTCTCTCTTTGCCACACTGTTCATTCAATGTATTCTTTCTGTCGTGCCTCCATTCCGCATTAAGCTGCACTTTTAAAAAAAAAATCCATACATAAATGAATATATTAAAATATATTTTATTCCCCCCAGTACAAAATTCAATAAGTACCTTTCTAAAAAACACACACTTTGATTTTTAAAAAAATATAGATAAAAATTTCATTGGAACATTTAGGACAAGTCAAAATTAGCCAAACATTAGCTTGCATCTTCATTCAAATGGTGGACATTCTGCTCCGTTTGCAATACTATTTGCAATGCTGCCATCTTAACCCCATTTCTCCAGGGACACGAACCACTCTTGTGTCATGATAAAACTTCAATGCAACAAATAACATAACCAGAGCCAGGGAGCTTTCTCCACACCAATAATGCTGCTAGACTTAAATACATTTATTTGAGATTTACTTCCACGTCAAGATGGTTAAACTGAATTACGGATCTGAACTTTTCATTTGCTGCTTTCTCCTGGGTGTGTATAACTTGGGCGTGTTTTCTTCGTTGCTGGGAGCTATTATATTTTGTAGAACCATGTTTCTCAACCTCAACCAATTTAAGCTCTGTGGGACTACAACTCCCAGAATTGAAGCACCTGGCAACCAGCACCCATTTACCAGAGTTGCAACTTTCTGGGGTCATGTGGTTGCTGTTAAGTAATCTTCCCAGCTGGCTTCCAACAAGCACCGTCAATGGGGAAAGACTTGTGATTCACAACTGTAGTGATTTCCTTAACAATGTGGCAAAAAAAAACGGTTTTTAAACAGGATATAATTCACTTAACAACTGCCTTACTTAGCAACGGAAACTCCGGTCAAAATTTGGGGTGTAAATTGAGTATTGGTACTTCCGATGGGCCCCTGTCCATCACTTCCCATCGTGCCAATAAGCATCTTGATCATATTTGATTCTTGCATCTAATCTGGCACACAATCCCAACTCTGTTCCTGCTCCTGAGTTGATTTTCCTGCTTAGTTACCTTTCTGAGAACTTCCATTGAATGTGTTACCTTAAAACTCTTAAAACTCTACCTAGTTTTGGTACCCAGGTTTTTTTCTTTTTGCTTTTATCCAGGTTGGGCCTCTCCTTTCCGCCTTAATTACACCACTGCGGAAGAAATTCAATAAAGGTGTACCATATTGCTCTTCAGAAACAAATAAGTACTCTCGTTAATGCCGGCGCGAGGGAACCCTAGTATTACTAAGAAAATTAAAACTGTGTTATATATTAACACAGTTTTAATTTTCTTACAACTACAGCCTCCTTTGTGCCAGCTATAAGGGGATTTGGAGTCAGTTTTACAGAACAGTAGCCCAACACGCTTATTTGATACGTCATTGTGGTTTTTCACTTTTTCTCCCCCAAAGAACTATTGAGGTTCTTGTTTGTGTGAGTTTTTGGAAACCTCTGATTGCAGACAGTCCTTGACTTACAACAAGCTTGTTTAGTGGCCATTCAAAGTTATAATGGCACTGAAAAAAAGTCACTTACGACCGTTTGTCACCGTGATGACTTTTTCAGCATCCCCATGGATCACAATTCAAAAATTGAGAGTCTGGGCCACCGCTTCGTATTTATGGCCATTGCTGTGTCCCAAGATCATGGGATTTTCCCCTTTTGTGACCTTCTGACAAGCACAGTCAACGGGGAAACCAGATTCATTGAACAGCCTACATCAGGAGTATCAAACTCTGTTAGGAAAGTCTATTAAATCTGGGCAACCTTATTTGGCATTTTATCCCAGTTACTGGATGGTTGGGCAAAGAATGTGTCAGTTTAGAAAGAGTTAATCAACTGCACCCTCTGTTCTTTTCATACTCCAACATTCATCCCCTCCCTCTCAGAATTTTTTCTCCTTATATGGAAGACTGGGGTGGGTGGGGGGCGCTCGCTTTAGTGCCAGTGAGGGTTGAGTGGGGCTGTAAGAATTCATGGAAACCCCTCTGCTCAGACCATTTGGTAATCTTAGCAGTATTTCTCAACCTTGCTCATTTTAAGCGGAGTGGACTTCAACTCCCAGAATTCTCCAGCCAGCTTTGCTGGCTGGGGAATTCTGGGAGTTGAAGTCCACACCTGTAGTGGTATTCAAATTGTTTTTACTACTGGTTCTGTGTGCGTGGCTTTGGTGGGAGAGGTGTGGCTTGGTGGGCGTGGCAGGGGAAGGTTAGTGCAAAATCCCCATTCCCTCCCCACCCCACTAGCCTGCTTTCCAGCTCCGTTCTCCTGTGCAGGGCAACCAAAGAAGACCCAGCCGATCAGCTGGGATTCAGGAGGTGGAGAATAAATGGGGGGTGGGACCAGTCAGAGGTGGTATTTGCCAGTTCTCTGAACTAGTCAAAATTTCCACTACTGGTTCTGCAGAACCAGTCAGAATAGGCTGAATACCACCTCTGGTCCACACCACTTCAAGTGACCAAGGTTGAGAAGCACCGATCTTAGAATTGAAGAATGGACTCCATCTTCAATTTAACAGGGAAAAAGCCAGGAAGATATATCTTTTCCGGCTCTAAAAGCACCGTCGTTTTCCCCTGGTATCCAAGAAGGGGATCTTGACTGGGTTCCAAGACAGAAACTGGGCCAGCCTCCAGCACTGTGCTTTTGATAACAGAATGGAGAGCATTTGGCAGGTGTGTGCAGCCTCAGAATATAAGCAGCTTCGTGGGATAAAATGGTTTTGGAAAAGTAAAGCACATCTCAATCCAACTACAGCCATATCCTTCCCTACCTGCCACTGTATCCAAGCCCTTCCCCGTAAGATCTCGTTTTACATTGTCCGTTGTCCTTGGCTGCAAAGCGAGCTTTAGGGATTCTAACACACCATCCATTCCAGCAGCTCTCGTCTGGAAGACTTATCAGAGGCCAGCAAATTAGGTTGCCTTGCGGTGTGCTCTGTTCTAAAAGCTGCATGGGAAATCTCAGCATCCAAAACCTAATTGTCTAAATTTTGAGGATGCAAAATACAGCTTCTTGGAGGACTAAGGTGGCTGGTTCTTACCTAGGTGAGTCAGATTTCCAGCCAATAACGTTGAAGTTCACATCTCAAGACGGATGAGACCCATCTGTCGGTTTTTAAGGAAGCTAGGAGCAGAAGGCACAAATCCATTTCAGCATCTCAGCATCCCATTTCAATGACTATAACCGCCTGGGTGTCATCTTCACAAGTTCCATTTTAGTGACTATAACCAGTTGGGTGTCATTTTCACAAATTCCATTTTAGTGACTATAAACGGCTGGGTGCGATCTTCACAAGTCCCATTTCAGTGACCATAACCAGCTGGGTGCGATCTTCACAAGTCCCATTTCAGTGACCGTAACCAGCTGGGTGTCATCTTCACAAGTCCCATTTTAAAGATCAAATCTGGCTGGGTGTGATCTTCACCATTTCAGACCTGGGTAGCATTCCGCACAGTCCTGATGCCAGGTCGTACAGCTGGGGCAGAGGAAGTGCCTTCCCTGATACCAATAGGCTGCGTGGAACCAGGAAAAGAGAAATAACAGTATCATTAGCAAACTGTTCAGAATGGAGATAGAAACAAAACTTTGTTCTTGACTACCCCTTCTTTTCAGGGGAGCTTGATGGAGGAATAGGGGTGGGCTGCTAAGGGGTCGCATGGGTTCGGATGAACCCTCAGTCTGTTCTTTTATTTCTGCAGGTTTGAAGCTCAGCTGAGGTGCAGCACAGCGGATTACCATGCCTCAGCTGTTTTACTCACCGGCGTTGAAGTGGAAAGTAAGTCGTAAAGCTGTAAAAGGGTGGATTTGTAATGTTCTGGGCATGCACAGAGCGTGTGCTGACTGAACCAGTTGTGAAACCGGTAGAAGCCCACCACTGTGGAGGAAGGCTATCTCTGTGGAGAAGTGACCTGTCAGGATTCCAGCAGTTACCCCCAATTAAATCATGAGTCTCGAGCCAAACTTCCAAAACTTAAAAAGGATTTATTGGGAGTTAACATGTCAAGCACTGCCTGGTTGTAGCTGACTCTGAGACACATAATTCATTGTCACCCTTGACCCTGGTTCCCCACCCCCACCCCCTGGGTGGATCGTAATTCATATTCTCCAATGGGACACATCCATAGCCAAGAGTCATCAATCATGCTCTCCAGTTAGAATTTTGCACAGCAGAAACTTCAGTCACCTAGTTACTATCTTTGAAAACTATTTATGGAATGCACTTTCGATTTCCGAGCTGCTGCTCCCCCCTCCCTTTCTGTTGGCAACTCTAAAAAGACCATAGAAATATTTTATGAGTTGACATGATCACTGTAACTGGTCTGAGTGACTACCATCCAAACACTGAGAGCACCCAAGTATTGATACAAGTTTGAAGGCGAGGTCCGTTTTACTCAGAAAAAAAATTGAATAATTTTATGAGGAGCTGAAATTGTTTCTGTAAAAAGTTGCAGTATTTCTCAGCAAGGTTTTTAAAATCCCTAGCCGAGGCATGCTAGTTCTCAGATTTTGTCATTGGCTCAGTGAACCAGGGAAAAACCAGTTTAAGTTAAAAGGCAGGCTTGTCGTTCAGATGTGGCGTGGGGGAAGAAAGAAGGGAAAAGAAAGAGAAAAGAGGTAGGGTGAGGAAAGTTGGAAGAGGGGAGCAGCACAAAGGACCTGTAGTATTGGAAACAATGTCAGCTCCAACAGAAATTTATTTAAGGCAATATTAGTAAAGGTAAAGGTTCCCCTCGCACATACGTGCTAGTTGTTCCTGGCTCTAGGGGGCGGTGCTCATCTCCGTTACAAAGCCGAAGAGCCAGCGCTGTCCAAAGACGTCTCCGTGGTCATGTGGCCAGCATGACTAAACGCTGAAGGCGCACAGAACGCTGTCTACCTTCCCACCAAAGGGGTCCCTATTATTCTACTTGCATTTTTACATGCTTTCGAACTGCTAGGTTAGCAGAAGCTGGGACAAGTAACGGGAGCTCACTCGATTACACTAGGGATTCGAACCGCCGAACTGCTGACCTTTCTGATTGACAAGCTCAGCGTCTTACCCACTGAGCCACCGCGTCCCTCCGAAGGCAATATTGGGGGCAGGGGGGGGGGGGCTGCAAAACCCCATCATCTTTACCAGGCATGACAACAAGATCTCTCTCCCAGAAAAAATAAAATCAAATCAGAAGATATTGGTTTGCAGTGCTTGGTTTCTCCGTGTAGGATTAGGAGAGGGTTTGGAATTAATTTGTGTACAGAATAAATGAGAAATAAGGGGAATAGTATTTGGAGAATAAAACAGAAATTCCTCATTATACTCTGTGCTGGTCAAAGACACTGACAACACACCAGGGATCACCAGGGAATCTGAATAGGAAATGGTCTTCTTGCAACCAGACCTAGCTGCTATTCCGTTGCAAAATGCTTCTTACTCCCTGACTTACCAAGGTGGCTGGGCTGAGATATCTGGGCAGATGTTCCTCATAGGTGATGGCATAGATGTCTGAGTCTCCCGATGACCATCGAGGATTATCCCAAGAGTCACTTGACTCAACTTTCTTCCCATTTGGGAACTAAAACCACGTGGAAAGAAAGCAAAGAAAGAAAGAGACTTTGAATATTAGATATTAGATTAACAGAGTTGGAAGGGACCTTGCAGGTCATCTAGTCCAACCCCCAGCCCCAAAGCAGGAGACCCTACACCATTTTTGACAAATGGCAGTCCAGTCTCTTCTTGAAAGTCTCAAGTGATGGCGCTCTCACAGCTTCCAAGAGCAACTTCTGTTCCATGGGATGATTGTTCTCACTGACAGAAAATGCCTCCTTATTTCCAGGTTGAATCTCTCCTTGATCAGTTTCCATCCATTATTCCTTGTCTGGCCTTCGGGTGCCTTGGAAAATAGCTTGACCCCCTCAAATATTGGAACACTGCTATCCCGTCTCCCCTAATTTACTTGGACTTCAGTAACGCATTTGATAAAGTAGACCATAACCTACTACTACATAAAGTATCAATGTATCCAAGTCACTCTGCACATCCTAGAAGGTTGGCTTGTCTTGTCTACCTTTGGTCTTCTGCCTAGTCATACCGCTTAATGGTTAACGCAAGACTGATGAACATTCAACACTTTATTTGTTGACCCTGATATGATAATTGTGTGCAGGTAGACCTCAATTTATCAGTTCATTTTGTGACCATTCAAAGTCACAATGGCGCTGAAAAAAATTATGGCTGTTTGCAGCACCCTGTGATCAGGTGACCATGATTTACTACATTTTTACTATTCACTTCTGGTTTCCGGCAAATGTACTCCATAGCAAACAATGGGATCAGTGAATGACCGTGGCATTTGCTGAATGGCCACGGCATTAATGCCGTGGCCATTAAGCCATTAAACAAAAAAGTCAAGCTATTCTCCAAAGCTCCATGCAATCGGTGGAAACTAATCAAGGAGAGAAGCAACCTAGAACTAAGGAGAAATTTCCTGATAGTTACAACAATTAATCAGTGGAACAACTTGTCACCAGAAGTTGTAAATGCTCCAACACTAGAGGTTTTAAAGAAGAGACTGGACAGCCATTAGTCTGAAATGGTATAGGGTTTCCTGCCTAAGCAGGGGGTTGGACTAGAAGACCTCTATAGTCCCTTCCAACTCTGCTATTCTATTCTATTCTATTCTATTCTATTCTATTCTATTCTATTCTATTCTATTCTATTCTATTCTATTCTATTCTATTCTATTCTATTCTATTCTATTCTATTCTATTCTATTCCATTCCATTCCATTCCATTCCATTCTATTTCTTAATAACCATGGCAATAAAAAGTAATAAGGTTGAATTGGTCACCTGATGAGCCAGTTTATGACTGTCACAACTTAACAGCTGAAACTGCGGCTCAACTACAGACGTAATTCGAGGACTACCTGTGCAAGAAGCCCTTCCCCTTTCTTTCCTGGGCAAATGTTCACTACAATCTCTGTGCTTGGAGAGTCAATTCCACTTGAGTGCTTTGATCAACAACCTCTTTCTACCAGTTATAAATGGGCATTTCCCAGTGAGTTTCACAGAGCAACAATCTGCCGTTTTTCAGATTGCCTCCAGTCTCTCATTATGCTCCCATCACTTTGGGTCTCACCTGGCGTGACAGATAGTGGTGTTGATTCTCTGGTGGCGTGGGTGGAGCTTTCTTCTTTGCTACAAGGAGTAAAGCAGATAAAACATCACTGTGACTTTGCAGTGAGAACGAGTTGTTTCCCCTTTCCATTAAAAACACGGGGAATGAAAACCCTCGACTTACAAACAGTTCGTTTAGGGATGCTTCAAAATGACAACGGCACTGAAAGAAGCGACTTACGGCTGTTTCCCACACTTATAACCCAGTGGGGGATTCAAATCGTTTTATCACCAGTTTGGTGGGCATGGCTTGGTGGGGTGCTTTGCCTAATGCCGGTGCACAGATTTCTCCATACCAGCTGAGACCTGCAGCGCCAATCAGCTAAGAGGATAAAGAAGGACAGGAGTGGGTAGGAAGGCCAATCCTGCACTTTTCTTTCTCCTGTCGAGGATTTTTATTCCTCCTCTCAGTTGATCATCGGCTTTTTTTACTACCGGTTCAGTAGAACCAGTCAGAACCGGTAGCATACCAGCATTGTTACAACCGTTTGCAGTATCTCCGGGGTCACCTGAATAAAATCCAGATGTTTGGCAACCAATTCATAATAACGACCTTGCAAAGTCCCAGGGTCGTGTCATCACCTTGTAGCACCCTTCTTGTAAACAAAGCCAATGGGGAAGCCGGATTCACTTAACAACCGTGTTACTGACTTAATTTAGCTGCAGCGATCCGCTTAACAATGGTGACGAGAGAGGTCTGAGGTAAAAATTCACTGAACAAATGTTTCACTGAGCAACAAAAATTTTGGGGCTCAATTGTGGTCGTAAGCCGAGGACTATCTCTAGTGTGACGAGGCGTCTTTTAAGAGGTCGCTTCTGTGTGACGTGGCTTCCATTTTAAAACTAATTTTCAGCAGAAGAGGCTGGGCTTGGTTTAATCCAAGCTTAAACAGCAGCTTCCATTTTGAATCTAATTGCCAAAACGTGTGTGTGTGTGTGTGTGTCAAAGAACTGAACCAAACTGAATTAAACTGGTTAGTTGTGGCTGCCTACACCAGACGAATCAGCGTAGCTTCCAAAATACCGCCCTCCCCCAAGAAACAAAGGGTTTAAACCCACATAAACCCACATCTAGAGCTGTGAACAGTACTAAACAAAGAAAAACACCCATCAGGGAAGCTGCCAATATAGAACCACAGTTAACCACAGGCCTGGGAAAAGAGTCAAGAGCTTTACCGAACCCAGGAGAATGGCTACCCTCTGTATCTTGTGGTAGGGATGGATGAGGTCATGATCTTCCAGAGAAAGAGGTCCATGATATAGAACAGGGGGTCAAACTCAAAGCCCATGGGCCTTGCAGTGTGCTTAGAGCTGGAAAAAGCGAAGGACCAGCGCACGGGGCCTCTGCCAGAGAAAATGAAGCCCAGGGGAGCCACACCATTTTCACTGGTAGAGGGTTGCAGAAAGGCATCGCAGCCAAAAATGGGGCCGGGGCTTGTGCCCCATCCCGATCTCTGTTTTCATTGGCAGAAGGGCTAGCAAAAGATACTAAAAGCAAAACAAAACAAAAGGAGAAGTGTTTCCCCTTTTGCATTTGAGTGTGCAAGAAGAGCCAGGAAAGGAGAAAGGGGTAGAGGAAAGAGAAAGAAAAAGAAGGAAAGATGGGAAGAGAGCAAGAAAAGAAGGAAAAGAAGAAGGGAAGAGGGAAGGAAGAAGAAAGGGAGAAAGAAGAGGGAAAGAGGAAAAAAGAAAGAAAAAGGAAGGAAGGGGGGAGGGAGGGAAAGGAGGAGGGAGGGAAGGAAGGAAGGAAGGAAGGAAGGAAGGAAGGAAGGAAAGAAAGAAAGAAAGAAAGAAAGAAAGAAAGAAAGAAAGAAAGAAAGAAAGAAAGAAAGAAGGAAGAAAGAAAGAAAGAAGGAAGGAAAGAAGGAAGGAAGGAAGGAAGGAAGGAAGGAAGGAAGAAGGAAAAGGAAAGAAAGAAAGAAAGAAAGAAAGAAAAGAAAGAAAGAAAGAAAGAAAGAAAGAAAGAAAGAAAGAAAGAAAGAAAGAAAGAAAGAAAGAAGAAAGAAAGAAAGAAAGAAAGAGATTATAATGAGAGTAAGGGAGGTTTGAGGGAAGTCCTATCCTTAGCACTTGGCCATCACAGGTGCCGCCTGACATGAGTGATGTCAAGATGGCCACATCCATCTGGGCCAAGTCCACCCTGCCCCTCCCCGAGGTCAATCCCAATCCTGATGTGGCCCTCAATGAAATCGAGTCTGACACCCCCAGTATAGAAGGATGATAATTGCCAGTGGTTTCCTGGCTGATTGGACTCAGATTACCAGTGAGTTCAACTTCGTCTCTGACTGGCCTACTGCCCAACTCACCTCTCCGAAGGCAGACCAGCCAAACCACCAAGAACAGGAGCACAATGATCAGGAGCATCCCCAAAATGGAGCCAATCACAATCCCAGCAATGGCCCCACCACTCAGAGATGAATCTGAAAGGCAGAGGAAGAGAGAGAGAACAGAGATGTATAAAACCATGTGGAGTTTTAAGCTTTGTTATTTGGGAAGAGCTTCTAAACGTCATATCCATCATGCAAGACTGAACCCAACCCGATTCCTGCTTTCTTTTCTTAATTTTGGACCTGGCTGGTCAGACTAGTCAGAGCCACCGTTCTAAGAATCAGTTCACTCAGAAATATTCCGGATCCAGGAATCTGTCCGTGTGATGCTTCCTCAAAATACTAATTCAGGATTCAATCTCAGCAACTTTAAGATATCTGATCTTCAACACCCAGAATTCCCCAGTCAGCATATTGACCGGGGAACTCTGGGAATTGAAGTCCACATGTCTTAAAATCAATGGTGGGATGCAAATTTTTTTACTACCAGTTCTGTGGGTGTGGCTTAGTGGGCGTGGCTTGGTGGGCATGGCAGGGGAAGGTTGCTGCAAAATCCCATTCCCTCTCCAACCCACTAACCTGCTTTCCAGCTCCGTTCTCCTGTGCAGGGCAACCAAAGAAGACCCAGCCGATCAGCTGGGACTCGGGAGGCAGAGAATAGATGGGGGTGGGGCCAGTCAGAGGTGGTATTTGCTGGTTCTCTGAACTACTCAAAATTTCTGCTACCGGTTCTCCAGAACTGGTCAGAACCTGCTGAATACCACCTCTGCTTAAAGTTATTAAGATTGAGGAACACTGCTAGATTTTCAAAACAGCCTACATTCTATTAAAAGTAGAACTAGCCAGATTTGAATCAATGGGTCAATCTAGGAGGTTGGTTCCACTAAGACAGGGGTCTGCAACCTTAAATACTCAAAGAGCCATTTGGACCCGTTTCCCACAGAAAAGAAAACACCAGGAGCCTCAAAACTTGGGTGGGCATGACCAACTCAACATCACTCCCACCCAGTCACATGACTACCACCACCACCATGCCTACCCAGGTTTTGTGGTGGCTTCCGGTGTTTTCTGTGGGAAATGGGTCTCTCTCTCTCTCTCTCTCTCCCCCCCACTCTCATTTCTGTTTTTTTTTTGTGTGTGTGTTTTACCTTCTCAGGCCAGGCGAGGAGACTGGGAGGGGAGGGGAGGGCGAGGGGCAGGGCCAGCCAGTGGTGGGATCACCCAATAGGGAGCCACAGCAGAGGGCCCAAAGAGCCGCATGCGGCTCCAGAGTCGCAGGTTGCTGACACCCGCACTAAGAGCTCCTTCTTATCAGATGACTTGGGACATGCTCTATTTCCAAATTTCATGCTAAAAGTTAAGTTAGATTCTGAGTTTTTGAATCCATAGCTAGCTTTTTTTTATAAGAGGCCAGAATCCTGGCAAGTTATTTTTTTCTTAAAGATTTTTTTGGCAGCATAGAGAAATAGAGAACTCCTTCAATCATACTTGAATGATTACTGTAAAAGAGTTTAGAGTACACAGCAAGCATTGTCCTTATACTGAATTGGCTTTATTGAATTTTAGCAACATCATAATGAATCAAAGCTGCGGATTTATTCAATACTTATCAGAGTTTGCTGAGTTTACTAATGTAACCACAGCACCGCAATTGTCATTGCTCTCAATGATGTCATCACATGGAGAAATATATATATATATATATTTTCTTTTATATATGCCTGGGATCATACTTGTGAATAGTCTTAGGGAGAAACCAAATGCAGGCAGTCCTTGACTTACGACCACAATTGAGCTCAACATTAATGTTGCTATGTGAGACATTTGGTTTACCCCATTTTATGACCTTCCTTGCTGCCACTGTTGTTAAGTGAATTGCTGCAGTTGTTAAGTTAGTGACACCGTTGCTAAGTGAACCTGGCTTCTCCTTTGACTTTGCTCGTCAGCAGGTCGCTAAAGGTTGACCTCATATGACCTCAGGACACTGCAACCATCATAAATACGATTCAGTTGCCAAGCATCTGAATTTTGATGATGTGAGCATCCATCGGCATGCTGCAATGGTCATAAGAGTAAAAAAACTGTCATAAGTCACTTTTTTTCAGGGCCGTTGGAACTTTGAATGTGCACTAAACGAATTGTTGTAAGTCAAAGACTACGTGCACAATGTGAGTCAGGTTTAGGGAAGTATCAGAGATGGTATTCAGCAGGTTCTGACCAGTTCTGGAGAACCGGTAGTGGGAATTTTGAGTTGTTCGGAGAACCGGCCAATACCACCTCTGACTGGCCCCAACCCCATCTATTCTCTGCCTCCCATTGAGTCCCAGCTAATCATTGGCTGGGTCTTCTTTGGTTGCCCTGCACAGGAGAATGGAGCTGGAAAGCAGGTTAATGGGGTGGGGAGGGAATGGGGACTTTGCAGTAACCTTCCCCTGCCACACCCACTAAGCAACACCACGCCCACCAAGCCACGCTCACAGAACTGGTAGTAAAAAATTTTTTTGAATCCTACCACTGGGAGGTATGGAGTCAAAAACAAAAACAATTTGAGAAAACAGTGGCAATAAATAGTGAAAAAGATGAACAATTACATCATTTAGAACAGTGTTTTTCAACCTTGGCCCTTTTAAAATGTCTCGTCTTCTATTTCCAGAATTCCCCAGCCAGCAATGTTGGAGGGAATTCTCCATGATGGCTGGGGAATTCTGGGAATTAGAGTCCACGCATCATAAAGTGGCAAAACACTCATTTAGGGGCTTAAGAAAAGATATTTCAGGAAGGATAACCCTGAAAGTCATACTTTGCACCATAAGGAGAACATATTTGATTAAATCCCCTTCCTTCTACTACCCTCAATTAATAACCTTCATTTCTAACAACCATAATAAGAACTTTAAATGCTCAGATGTGCATCTCTAAAAACGGTAGCTGGGAATATTTTGACTTGGCATTAAAAAAAACTTTTCACGTTTCAAATGCTTCCACTGTCTATTCAGCGTCATAAAAAGAAATCTCACTCTTTTGTGTCTTAAAAAAAAAGACCAAGTTTTTTTTTTAAAAAAAGCATCATTTTCAAGTGAGCAAACACAAATGGAAAGAGTATGTTATGGTTCTCTCACATTAACACTTGCCCCATCTGAGCAGTGGGTACACAAACGATTGGAGGTGTCTTGATTTACCACACAGTTCTGGTTTCACTGAGCTACACTTTCCCTTAGGTGTTTTAGACTTCTTCCTACATGTTGCTAAATAAATATTTCATTATGACGCTTTCTTTGGATGCTGAAATGAATGGTGGGGAATGCCTATGGACAGAAATTGATATAGGTCCAAATCTGAGAAGAAATACCCTTTTTAAAAATGTCTCTGTCAACCCTGAAGCTGCCCTGATGGAGGCCATTTTGAGGCTCCAGCGTTGCCACACTGGAGCTGAGGGATAGGGAGAAGGGAATAGAGATAGCTGGGGCTTTCTAGCCAAAGCAAAATACTTTCTCTTGGGAACCAAGGACATTCCTACAGGTGGTCGGAGTGAGGAGGAGTGACATTACCAGGCAACCGGACAGAATCCTAATTGGACCATATGACTGATGGTTTGGGGAAAGGAGAAAACTTTCACTTTTAATTAGGTGAAAACCGCGGAAACATTCAGAGTCAGTTTTCACCAGCTTGTGCCAATATGATATATTAAAATAAACTATTCTTTGAGGAATCTCCCTGCCTCAGAGTTTTGTTCTTTATGGGCAGTGGTGGGATTCAAAAATTTTTACTACTGGTTCTGTGGGCATGGCGTGGTGGGCGTGGCTTGGTGGATGGGGCAGGGCAAAGTTACTGCAAAATCTCCATTCTCTCCCCACCCCACTAACCTGCTTTCCAGCTCCATTCTCCTGTGCAGGGCATCCAAAGAAGACCCAGCCAATCAGCTGGGACTCGGGAGGCAGAGAATAGATGGTGGCAGGGCCTGTCAGAGGGGATATTTCCTGGTTTTCTGAACCACTCAAAATTTCTGCTCCTGGTTCTCTGAACTACTCAAAATTTCCTTTACTGGTTGTCCAGAACTGGTCAGAACCTGCTGAATACCACCTCTGGTTATGGGTGTATTACTTGGAAATCCTGACAGTCTCTCCCAAAAAGCCAAGAAGTTGCTCGTAAATATTATCAGCTTTTCTAGTTTAATGCATATAAGAGCTCCGAGCACATTCTTTTGATTTCATTAATCCAAGTTATTAGTGTTTGTTTGCATGTGTGAAGATAGGATAGTACATCATATTATGGTTCGATAATCTATTCCCGAAACCACCTGCAAAACCTGTACCTACCTGGGTGGAGGGTTTGAATCTGAGTGGCGTTCCCAGCTTGGGATCCCAGATAAGGCACTATTTGGAAAGCATAAGCCGTTTGGGGCTGCAATCCTATAACAGTTGTGGATCGGTTGGTAGCTCCTAGCACTTCCACCGTACTCCATTCCTCAGCAGAACGACGTTGTTTTGGACCTCGCATCTGAATCATGAAACTGGTCACCGCTGACTTGTTTGGGACCGTCCAAGTTAGAGAGGCAGTGCCTGGTTGGGGTCCTTTTGCCAAAGTCCATTCAGAGATTGAGGGGCCTGCCAAGAGAAGCAAACTCACATAGATATGAAATGCAAGCAATTGCACCTTCCCCAAGTTAAAACCTATCATGTGTCGGCTTACAAATGCATGATGAGAGCACGATGTAATGGCACAAGGGAATGACCTTGGGAGACGGATGAAGAAATATCAGATAAGAGACAGCACATCCGACAGCTGCATAATGGGAAGAGCAAGAGCTTAGGAGCCCCCCCCTCCCCCTAAGTTACTGGACTACAAGGGTGACGGTGGGAGAACTGTACTTTCAGCCTGGTAAGATTCTGTTAATGCATCTTTTTAGTAAACTAGACTTAGCTTACATTTCCTGTTTGATTTACCCGGGAAGGGCTGGTATCAAGCGCAACAGTTTGCAAATGTATTAATTAATAACATACTAGTGAATGTGTTGGAATCAGGGAGGTCCGAGTTCAAGTTCTCATTAGATAAGTTTACGCCCTTCTCCAGTCCTGCTCGCTTTGCAAATGAATTGTGAGGGCAACCCCTTTGTGCTCCATGCTGAGCTTCCCAAAAAACAAGGAGAAGACTGGAGAAGACCCCAAACTGGCAACTTTAGTTCTGAATTCATACTCACTGTCATTGCACCCATATGCAACGTCTAATTCTAGACGCCTCGTTTCAAGAATTAAACATCCTGACTATGGTTGTTGTCTCCCACCCCCAAGTATCCCTTCCTATCCTGTCATCCTGCTTTACAACAGAGAGCAGAGAGTTTAATACTAGGGCCTTATCAGGGATGGGATCCAAAAATCCCAGCAACTGGTTCGCTGCCCGGTTGCTGGGTGGGTGTGGCCATGGTGGGTGTGGCCTAGCAGAGCTTCCAGGGGTGGGCTTTTGTGCCTTCCCCAGGGTCCGGAGGCTTCCCTTGGGCCTCTGGGAGGGTGAAAATGGCCTCCCCCGGGCTCCCGAGGCCACCAGAAGCCAGAAACAGCCCTGTTTCCAAACTTCCAGAACTTCTGGTTTGGCCCATTTTTCACGCTCCAGAGCCTCTGAGCATGCCCTGCACTTACCTATATCCAAAACAGGCCACGTGGAGACTCCTGGGAGGGGGTGGGGGCAGGGCCAGCCAGTTGGTTCAACTACCGGTTTGGCAAATCAGATGTAAATTTAACATTCAGTTCACCCGAACTGGTCTGAACTGGTAGAATCCCACCCCTTGGGCCTTATTCAAAACCATAGATTTGATGAGAAAGATAGGAACTATAGTTTGACATCAACTAAAGTGATATTCCATATAAGTACAGATAAGTCCACAACTTTGTTCAGCAACCATTCAAAGTTACAACACCCCTAGAAAAAAAGGGATGCCTGGTCCTCGCACTTATGACCCTCTTAGCATCCCTATGGTCACGTGATCAAAATTCAGACGCTTGGCAAACCGGTGTGTATTTATGACAGTTGCAGCAATCCCTGGGGTCTTGTAACTTTCCCAGCCACCTTTGACAAGCAAAGTCATTGGGGGGGAAACAACTGAAAAATGATTCACTTAACCACGGGAGTGATTTGCTTAACAACCGTGGCCAAAAAAAAAACAGTTGCAAAATCTGGCGCGACTCGCTTAACAACTGCCTTGCTTAGAAATGGAAATTCAGGACTCCATTGTGGTCATAAATCGAACACAATGTGTACTAATATAACCAGAGGTGGCATTCAGCAGGTTCTGACCAGTTCTGGAGAACCGGCAGCGGAAATTTTGAGTAGTTTGGAGAATCGCCCAATACCACATCTGACTGGCCCAGCCAACCCCATCTATTTTCTGCCTACAGAGTCCCAGGTGATCGGCTGGGTCTTCTTTGGTTGCCCTGCACAGGAGAATGGAGCTGGAAAGCAGGTTAGTGGGGTGAGGAGGGAAAGGGGATTTTGCAATATTCTTCCCCTGCCATGTCCACCAAGCCACACCCACCAAGCCACGTCCCCAGAACTGGTAGTAGAGATTTTTGAATCCCACCACTGAATATCACTTTTTCTAGTACTGTCTGTCTTCGTGCGGGGGGGATAGCTCACCAATAATAGTGAGGTTAGTTCGTTGTGTTCCCAGTGGATTGGAGCAGACGGTGCTGTAATCTCCCAGATCCTGGGGAGCAGTGAAATTCCAGATGGTGAGATGCATTTGATCAGGACTGAGCCTATAATGGCTTCCGGCAGGAATCAGTGAGCGCTTATCTCTAAACCATTCAATTTCCACAGGATTGAAGGTGCCCTGGCAACGCAGCTGCATAGTCACTCCCCCTCTGGGGTCACTGGATGCCTGGAATGACAATGTAACCCCCGAGGGGGCTTCTGGAGAAAAGGAAGAGAAAGACACAGATGAAAAAGACATGGTCTCAACGTCTGAATTGTGACACCGTGGGGAGTTAAATGTTGCATCCACACCTAGCAGGCTAGATCACGTCTGAAGAGTGGGACTGGGGTGTTTGTTTTGTTTTATGGAATGGTTCGTTTCAAGGGGTTTTCTGTTTTACGATTGTCCCTTGCCTCTTTTTGCCTTTATTTTCTTCCAAGGTTTTTCAGGCCAACAAATGTGAGGATTTGTCCCTTCATAACCACAACTTTTTGAATTAGATCAGGATGAAGGACTAATTACTTCAGATGCATGGGGGATCACACCTCTAATTTCCTCAGATCAGGGGCTTGTTTATCTATCTATCTATCTATCTATCTATCTATCTATCTATCTATCTATCTATCTATCTATCTATCTACCTATCATTCTATCTATCCATCTATCTACCTACCTACCTATCCTACCTACCTACCTACCTACCTATCTATCATCTATCTATCTATCTCTATCTATCTATCTATCTATCATCTATCTATCTATCTATCTATCTATCTATCTATCTATCTATCTATCTATCTATCAATCATATCTATCTATCTATCATCTATCATCTATCTATCTATCTATCTATCTATCTATCTATCTATCATCTATCTATCTATCTATCTATCTATCTATCTATCTATCTATCTATCTATCTATCTATCTATCTATCTATCTATCTATCATCTATCATCCATCCTATCATCCATCTATCTATCTATTATCTATCTATCTATCTATCTATCTTCTATCTATCTATCTATCTATCTATATCTATCTATCTATCTATCTATCTATCTATCTATCTATCTATCTATCATCCATCTATCTATCTATCTATCTATCTATCTATCTATCTATCTATCCATCCATCCATCCATATCATCATCTCATCTATCTATCTATCTATCTATCCATCATCCATCCATCCATCCATCCATCCATCCATCCATCTATCTATCTATCTATCTATCTATCTATCTATCTATCTATCTATCTATCTACCTATCATCTATCATCATCTATCTATCTATCATCTATCTATCATCTATCTATCTATCTATCTATCTATCTATCATCTATCTATCTATCTATCTATCTATCTATCTATCTATCTATCTATCTATCTATCTATCTATCTATCTATCTATCTATCTATATCTATCTATCTTATCATCTATCTATCTATCTATCTATCTATCTATCTATCTATCTATCTATCTATCTATCTCATCCATATCTCATCTATCTATCTATCTATCTATCTATCTATCTATCTATCTATCTATCATCTACTATCTATCTATCCATCTATCTATCTATCTATCTATCTATCTATCTATCTATCTATCTATCTATCTATCTATCTATCTATCTTCTATTTATGTATTTCTATCTATCTATCTGGCTATCTACCTACCTATCTACCTACCTATCTACCTACCTATCTATCTAACCATCTAACTATCTAACTATCTATCATCTATCTATCTATCTATCTATCTATCTATCATCCATCCATCCATCCTATCTATCTATCTATCTATCTATCTATCTATCTATCTATCTATCTATCTATCATCTACCTACCTACCTATCTACCTACCTACCTACTTACCTATCATTCATTCATTCATTCATTCATTATCTATCCATCTGTCTATCCATCCATAGTGGCACAGAAGTTAGAATGCAGTTTTCCAGGCTAATTGTACCAACTGCCAGCAGTTCAATTCTGACTGGCTCAAGGATGACTCAGCCTTCCATCATTCCAAGGTGGGTAAAATGAGGATTGTTGGGGGGGCAAGAGGCTGACTCTGTAAAACTGCTTAGAGGAGGCTGTAAAGCATTATGAAGTGATACCTAAGTCTAACTGCTCTTGCTATAAAATATATTGGCTGCCCATCTTACCACATTAGGTAACTCTGGGAGGTTTTATAGTCATATAAAAATATTACATTAAAACATAAATTAAAACCAAAGATTTTAAAATCTAAGGACGCGTGAGGAGAGTGGAGACAGATTGGGGGAAGGTGAGATCTGTTGTGACTTGATCAATCACCTCCATTGTGCTGTTCCCACATTGGAGCCAGGCCAACCAGTAGAGCCATGTCCTTAGCAGAGGTGGTATTCAGCAGGTCCTGACCAGTTCTAGAGAACCGGAAAAGGAAAATTTGAGTAGTTTGGAGAACCGGCAAATACCACCTCTGACTGGCCCCACCCCCATCTCTTCTCTGCCTCCTGAGTCCCAGCTGATTGGCTGGGTCTCCTTTTGTTGCCCTGCATAGGAGAACGGAGCTGGAAAGCAGGTTAGTGGGCTGGAGAGGGAATGGGATTTTGCAGTATCCTTTCCCTGCCACACCCACCAAGCCACACCCACCAAGCCACACCACACCCACCAAGCCACACCCACAGAACTTGGAAGTAAAAACATTTGAATCCCACCACTGGTCTTTAGGCCCTTACGAAAGGATAGGAAGGTTGGGGCCCAACCTCACATTGGTAGGTTCAAATGGATTGTTCTCTAAGTGCCTTTTAAGACCCTGAGAAAACATCATGGGTGTTATGTGAATTTTGTTGTATGTGTATACTGTGTATATACATACAATGACAAATAATAATAATAATAATAATAATAATAATAATAATAATAATAATAATAATAATAATAATAATGATTAGTATTAGTATTCCAATCCCACCACCCAGTTTTCCGAACTACTCAACTGGTAGTCAATTTTTTTTACTACTGGTTCTCTGGGCGTGGCTTGGTGGGCGTGGCAGTGGAAGGATACTGCAAAATTCCATTCCATTCCCTCCCCACCCCACTAACCTGCTTTCCAGCTCCTGCTTTTCATTCTCCTGTGCAGAGCAACCAAAAAAGACCCAGCCAATCAGCTGGGACTCAGGAGGCAGAGAATAGATGGGGGCGGGGCCAGTCAGAGGTGGCATTTGCCGGTTCTCCGAACTACTCAAAATTTCTGCTACCAGTTCTGCAGAACTGGTCAGAACCTGCTGAATATACCACCTCTGCCACCACCCAGATACAGCCAGCAGCCATTTTAGACAGGAATACATCAGCTCAGCTGTTTTCTTCAGCTCACCTGGAATCAAGGTGCAGTTGGCTTGCCCAGTTACATGATGACCCAAACAAGTAACTTTGGAACCACTGATCCCAGCAGGGAAGGGGGGGACCAGCAAGCTCTGTAATTTAGAGGCACCAATTTCCTCCTCGTCTCCAGGGAGTCCCTGGAAAGTGAGATTAGGAGCAGGCCACCCTCCAGTCCAGGAGCAGACAAAAAGTAAGGCAGAATCGTTTTGCACCGAAGTCACAGAACAACCAGGAGATCCCCAAGGAGCTTCTAGAGAGGAGTATCAAAAAAAGAGAAGAGGATGAGTATTCATGCATGCACTTTTCTGGACTTAACATTGGATTACTCATATCAAATGACCTAAGCGCCAGAGCTCACTGTAACAGCATTGCCAAAAAGGCATTAAGAGTTGTAAACCTAATCTTACAAAGTTTCTCCTCCAGTAATATTGAATTTCTAACTAAGGCATACAAAACCTTTGCTAGACCAATACTTGAATACAGCTCATCATTCTGAATCCACACTGTATATCAGACATTAATACAATTGAGCGAGTCCAGAAGTATTTCACGAGAAGAGTACTATTCTCCTCTGCTCGCAACAGGCTTGAAATTTTGGGCTTGGACAACCTAGAACTACGCATTCTATGGTTGGACTTAAGCATAGTACACAAAATTATCTGCTACAATGTCCTACCAGTCAATGGCTACTTCAGCTTCAACCGCAACAATACAAGAGCACACAACAGATACAAACTCAATGTAAACCACTCCAAACTTGATTGCAGAAAGTACGACTTCAGTAACAGAGTGGTCAATGCCTGGAATGCAATACCTGACTCTTTTTTGTTACATCCTCTAACCTCCACTCCTTTAACCTCAAACTATCCACTATTGACCTCGCCCAATTCCTATAAGTGCACCCTTGTGCCTACCGTCCCTGTCCTATTGTTCCCATTTGACAAATAAAATAAAATCAATCAATCAATAAAATAAATTAGAAAAAAAGAGGCAAAGTATGCAGGCAAAATGCTAGAGCTTGATATACTTGTATGAACCACTCCTGTCATGTCAAGCACCAGGCGTGGCATGACCGAAGGAAAAGGCTGTGAGCAATTCCTAGGAAGACCACTTAATTTTTCCAAAATGCCGGCAGGATGGACTCTGTCTGGCTATATAATATTTGGGGGCTGCTGCCTAACCTGCTGTAATCCCTTCGCTATAAAGCAGCCTTCTTTAAGTTGGATTGAGGAAGGCAGGCAAAGATCGTGAGTTTGAACCATTGGGGAGGCGAGTTCCAATCGCTGGGTATTTAGTAATGGAAGGAAAAGGAAAAAAAAACATCTGATTTACAGAGGATTGTGGGAATAATCTAGATCAGGGGTGTCAAACTCAATTTCATTGAGGGCCGCCTCAGGGTTGTGTTTGACCTCGGGGGGGGGGGCAGGCACGACCAGGGTGGGCGTGGCCAGCATGATGTCACTCGTGTCGGGGCAGTGCCTGTGGTGGCCCCAAGCTTCATTCTCAGCTGGGTTGCTCCTGCACTGTTTCCACGACTGCCCTGTGGGCCAGATCCGGCCCCTCTGGGCCTGGAGTTTGACACCCCTGATCTAGATTATTGTGCAAGATGGATGCCTTCCAGGTATCTTCTCCTCATCCATATTTTGAGAATCTCCTCCACTTACAATCCCCCAAGGAAAAAGCAGAACGACCCTCCATGTTCTTTAATCAGAGGAAGGGGTCCCAGAAGTGGGGGGAATGTTTTAGCAACATCGCTAAAGAAGCTAATGAGTGGAAGTGCATTCTGCACTTCCTTACTTCAACCAGAATTTCCTTTTTGGGAAGGGGGAGGGAGAGGAAGGTGGGGTATCTCCACTGCCCCTTAAAACAGCCAAAAACATGACCACAACATATCCTGTCTCATGACGTGTATGCAAGTACAGATACATGCATCTATTGGAACTGTGGTAAACAACCTGCCCTATGAGCTATTTTTCTCTTGGTGTTCTCCATCTCTCTTTCTTTTCTATGGACCACAACATGCCTTACTTTCAAAAAACAATTCCAATAATTGATTAGAGGGGTGGGCTTTATTAGGAATCTGCAAGTCAGACCACCCATGCTGGGTTCCAAGGTGGAGTGAAGGAGTGGTGGGATTCAATTTTTTTTTATTACCGGCTCTGTGGACATGGTTGGTGGGTGTGGCTTGGTGGGCATGGCAGGGGAAGGATGCTGCAAAATCCCCATTCCCTCCCCACCCCACTAACCTGCTTTCCAGCTCCGTACTCTTGTGCAGGGCAACAAAAGGAGACCCAGCCGATCAGCTGGGACTCGGGAGGCAGAGAATAGATGGGAGCGGGGACAGTCAGAGGTGGTATTCCAAACTACTCAAAATTTCCTCTACCGGTTCTCTGAACTACTCAAAATTTCCACTACTGGTTCTCCAGAACTGGTCAGAACCTGCTGAAGACCCCCTCTGGAGTGAAGGTTTTGGTGTTCCAAGACAAAAGACAGAGCGAGATGCAAAAAATAAGTTAACCAGGAAGGGCTGCGAAGGGCACTTTGGCTGGAATTCTTCACCATCTCAAGTGCAGATTGAGATGAACAGCTCAGCTGGTTCATTTCTTGAAACTCGCAACTTTCTTTCCTGTAACTCAATCGCCACTTAACTTTTATCCTCCCGAAACTCACTGTTACTCACAGTCAGCATTTCTAATATTTCCTACCAGTCCAACCAACTCAACATCTTCCAGAAAAGTGCAGGGACGTTCTTCTTAACAATGCACCGCATTTATGTTTCTAAAGCACATCTGCAATCACCCCAATTCAGAACCCATTTCAGGGTGGCAATTTATATGAGCGTCATTCTGAGTTCTGGGCTAACTTTCCTGTTCCAATGGCAGCAGTATAGCGCAACTCTGCTGGATCAGGAGAAAAATCCATTAAAGCAGTCACATTGAATAGGGATCAACCCAGTTTGCAATGCTGGGCTTAATTTCCACAGGTCTTTGCTAACAGCCAACTCGGTCCTTGAATTTCTCTCGTCTGGCTGACCATAGGGCGGAGAGAGAAAGTAAAGATGGCAGAGAGAGAAAAGTAAACAATTTTATCTCTTGTTTCTTTGATTCCAGGCAAACTTCCTCCTTAGTCATAACTAGTAAGATTAGTAATTCAATAGATTATTCAATATACAGCTTCCAACCTGAAACAGGTTCTCTACTCCTGTTATATAGGAGGAGCAAGCTGCATTTTGGATTTCAAGGGTGTGTTTGCGTGTAGTAGTCTTGTAAAAAATCTTGTAACTTGGGGTATGATATAAGGTAACATCAGTAACCCTCTTCTCCAAGAGCTTAAAGCAGAGGTCCCCAAACTTGGCGACTTTAAGACTTGTGGACTTCAACTCCCAGAATTCTCCAGCCGGCTGGAGAATTCTGGGAATTGAAGTCCACAAGTCTTAAAGTTGCCAAGTTTGGGAACCTCTGGCTTGAAGGATGGTGGATTTATACATACAATCCTGAAAGCTCTTCAAGGCATTCTGGGAACTAGACTTTCTGAATTGGCCCCTTTACTACATCACAAAATCCTCCTAGTTTTTAAAGGAAGTGCTGCCATTGAAAATACACTATATCTTCTCCTTTTCCTCCCCTTTTCCTCTCTTCTTCCTTCTTCCAGTTCTATTCAATTCGATGAAGGAAAGGACCAGGGGACACATGATAGCAAGTGTTCCAATATTTGAGGGGCTGCCACAGAGAGCAGGGGGGTCAAGCTCTTTTCCAAGGCAACTGAAGGCCACATACGGAATAATGGATGGAAAGGGATCAAGGAGAGATTTCACCTGGAAATAAGGAGAAACTTTCTGACAGTGAGAACAATCAACCCATGGAAGAGAAGTTGCCTTCAGAAGGTGTGGGAGCTTCATCACTGGAAGCTTTCAAGAAGAGACTGGACTGCCATCGGTCAGAAATGGTGTAGGGTCTCCTGTTGGGGAGCGGGGAGTTGGATTGCATGACCTACAAGATCCCTTCCAACTCTGTTAATTTGTAACTTTGTTACCGGAATTCTGTCAAAGAACAGAACTTTGGAGCTCTTTTCATATAGAGAGGATAGTGTTCCTCTACAACTCACCACAGCCAACTCACTGCAGGACAAAAGTTATACTAATATCAAAGAAATGGGGGAGTACACTCATTAAAGAAATGATGCCAAAGGAGGAGCAGAATGAAATGTGAATGGCAAAAGTTAAAATTTATTTTATTTTATTTTAAATAATTAAATAGAATTGTTCAACTATCCTGCAGTAAGTTGTCCCATGATGAGTTGGCCATGGTGAGTTGTCTCATTCCCGATGGCAGAGGAGTGGAGGGTGGGGGGTGGGGTGAGAGACAGAAAGAGGGAGGGAGGGAGAATGTACATATTTACGTTCTTGCATTATGCAACCATCTCTTTAGTGGCCTGCACCTTCCTTGGCGACCATTTATCCCAAGAGAAGAGAAAGGAATATCTTCCATGGCCAGAGGTGGTATTCAGCAGGTTCTGACCAGTTCTGCAGAACCTGTAGCGGAAAGTTTGAGTAGTTTGGAGAACTGGTAAATGCTGCCTCTGACTGGCCCAGCCAACCCCATCTATTCTCTGCTTCCCAAGTCCCGTCTGATCGGCTGGGTCTTCTTTGGTTGCCCTGCACAGGAGAACGGAGCTGGAAAGCAGATTAGTGGCGTGGGGAGGGAATGGGGATTTTGCAGTATCCTTCCCCTCCCACGCCACCAAGCCACACCCAACAAGCCACACCATACCCACCAAGCCACAGAACCGGTAGTAAAAAAAAATTGAATCCTATCACTGCCCCATGTGCTCATGTCTTCCAGATGCACACACCCTACTCACAATAGGGGAGAAAGATAAAGGCAAAGCTCACTAACGGACAACGTTGATACGGCGGGAATTACGAAAGCGTAGCTCCGTCTTCTGATTGATAGCCAGGCAGGAATACACCCCTCCCTGATTCAGCTGCACTCTGCGGAGCTGCAGAACAGGTGAGGAAGGGACGTCACGGTCCATATTGTCAGCCACATTCCAGTAGATCTTTGCTGGGGGGTTGGAGGGTGCCAGACATGTGAGGTTGACAGTGCTGTTCACCAGCACAAAACTCCCTGCGCTTGAATCCTCCTGAGAGGACGAGACGGTAATTGTTGGGGTCTCGGGACCATCTGGGTGAAATCAAAAGAATATTAACTGTAATTGTGCAATAACTGTTTGTTTAGATACAGCCTATCGGGCTCACCTGTAGGGCTGTGGTTTATCTTTCTGGCATTAGTTACCCCAGTGTGGATCTGACAGGAAAAACAACCAGGTGACCAAATTCTACTTTATGAATTCTACTTTCAGTCTCCCAAAATGTGATTTTTTTCAAAAGGTAATTGGACTTTCTTTGTTTTTGCCTGAAGACATTTTAGCTTCTCATCCAAGAAGCTTCTTCGGTTCTAGGGTAAGGTTACACTAACGGAACTTTGCAAGTCTGAACAATTCTCCTCCCATATCTTTTGCCCCTGAGAAATTAGGAAGGATTTCTTTTGATCTATGCCCCACCTACTATTTAGCCTTGGACTGTGCTGCCTCTTATCTGACCATTCCCTAGGCGGCAATCTCTTCTTCCCTACTCCCAAGGTCATTCTCACATACCATTACACCAGAGATGGTATTCAGCAGGTTCTGACCAGTTCTGGAGAATCAGTAGTGGAAATTTTGAGTAGTTCGGAATACCACCTCCGATTGACCCTGCCAACCCCATCTATTCTCTGCCTCCCGAGTCCCAGCTGATTGGCTGGGTCTTCTTTGATTGCCCTGCACAGGAGAACGGAGCTGGAAAGCAGGTTAGTGGGGTGGGGAGAGAATGGATATTTTACAGTATCTTTCCCCTGCTACGCCCACCAAACCACACCCACCAAGCCACACCACACCCACCAAGCCACACCCACAGAACCAGTAGTAAAAATCCCACCACTGCATTACACCCAGGCTATGGCATTATTGATGGATGGAGCGACTTAATTTGATGGAGTAACTATTTATTCATAGAAAAGGAGCCATATCTTCTGTGTTTTTGGCCACTCCCTGTGATACACAAAGTGTTGATTGCAAGGCTTGAAATATCTGTTCTGGTT
Organism: Notechis scutatus; assembly: GCF_049901735.1. Taxonomy (NCBI): domain Eukaryota; kingdom Metazoa; phylum Chordata; class Lepidosauria; order Squamata; family Elapidae; genus Notechis; species Notechis scutatus. Next base: position 20,136,918 of record NC_142016.1, on the reverse strand, counting down.
TGCATTTGGATTGAACTTCCTTTTTCCCAAAACATTCAAAGATGGGAGATGCCAACTTCAGGGACAGCTAAAGTTGTTCCATCCAATCCTTTGCATGGCAAGTAGCAATGGAACGTCAAGAAAAAAAACTTTTTAAGGGTAAATTTGTGCAACAGTGAGATTTTTTTAAAAAAACCTGAAGTTCAGCTCCCATTCATGAGATTTGTCCAAGCAGGGACATCAGCCAAGGAATTATAGTCACTGGCTTAAATGGTCCATTTAACTTTACAATTCTACAGCCCTATAAAATAGAACATGTAAAACTGGTTACGTCAAGGGTGTACTCACAATAGACAGTCAGGTTGGCAGTGCCAGTGGCATTGCCAAAAGGGTTGGAGATGGTACAAGAGTAGACACCAGCATCAGTCCGTAGAGGGTCTCTAATTTGCAGGTAACCAGATGAACGCAAATAACGGGGATTATCACCCAGGCGGTGACCATCCTTGGTCCAGGAGACAAAACCATGGACGGGAGTGCAGTTGAAAGCCACTAAACCGTTTCCTTCTATCACTTCTGCAGATGGTGGGACCACAGAGATGTTGCCCACTTCCTCTAAGGAAACACACAGGTATGAGCGATCGATTGCATTTTGCAAAACAACAACAACAACAACAACAAGGCAAGGTCTCTCAAAAAATGTCCTTCAAGTTAATGAAGTGACCTGCTTCTATGGAAGTAGATTAACAGATAATCAGAGTTGGAAGGGATCTTGTAGGTCATCTAGTCCAACCCCCTGCCCAAGCAGGAGACCCTACACCATTTCTGACAGATGGGAGTCCAATCTCTTCTTGAAAGTTTCAAGTGGTGGCATTCCCACAACTTCCGAGGGCAACTTCTGTTCCATTGGTTGATTGTTCTCACTGTCAGAAAGTTTCTCCTTATTTCCAGGTTGAATCTCTCCTTGATCAGTTTCCATCCATTATTCATTGTCTGGCCTACAGGCGCTTTAGAAAATAGCTTGACCCCTTCCTCCTCTCTGTGGCAGCCCCTCAAATATTGGAAAACTGCTATCATGTCTCCCCTGGTCCTTCTCTTCACTAGACTAGCCAGGCCCAGTTCCTGTAACCATTCTCCATATATTTTAGCCTCCAGTCCCCTAATCACCCTGGTTGCTCTTCTCTGTACTTCTAGAGTCTCAACATCTTTTTTTATAGTGTGGTGACCAAAACTGGATGCAGTACTCTAGGTTTGGTCTTACTAAGGCTTTATAGAGTGGCATTAGTACCTCACTTGATCTTGACTGTATCCATCTAATGCAATTTAGGATTGCATTAGCTTTTTTGGCGGCTGCTGCACACTGCTGGCTCATATTTAGCTGGTTGTCCACTAGGACTCCAAGATCCCTCTCCACAGTTACTGCTATTGAGCCTGGTTTCACCCAGTCTATATGTGTGCTTTTGGTTTTTCTTGCCTAAGTGTAGGACTTTACTTTTTCTACATTGAATTTCATTTTGTTAGATGCAGCCCAGTGTTCTATCTGTCAAGATCCATCTTGACAATAAGATCTTTCTTGCATGTCTTTGTGCAACAAAAGTCAACACTAGGGCAAGCAGCAAACCATGATGGCCAGAACCTAGGACGAGCGTTCCCACAGAAAAAGGAGATTAAGGTTAAAATGGGATAAGGTAATTTGTGATCGCTGTGGGATTCCAGAATTATCTTGGCATATTTGTGAACCTAGGTCATCATATCATATCCTGGATTAGTGCATTTGTTTGGATGTAGCATGTGATGCTACATGGACACACAAATGTGTTTTGTTAACCAGGACTATGTTTTGGCACATGACTGGGGAGAAGAATATGGACTTCAAAATACAGCTGACTTACAGCTCCCCAAATCTATGACTATTGGTGTGCCAACCCACAGCTGTTGGGGACTGAAGTTCAACACTAACAATTATTGGCTCCCAAATTTGGACAGACTAAACATGAAAAAGAGAGGATAAATAAATCAGAAAAGTTGGCTTCCAAGATCAGGAATTCCCTTTTTAATAGGGCTGTTGAGATATTAGTGGCATCAAGGAAAGCATCTTCACAGCAATAGTATTAAAACTTGGTCTAACTCACCATAAACTTTAATAGTGATGTTTCCCTTCTGGACAATACCCCCCAGAGGGAAAATCTCCACTGAATAGATGCCGGAATCCACGGTCCTCAGGTCAGAAATATTGAGGTTTCCATACACGGGGTCCACACTGAACTGAGACTGGAAGCTGTGATCTACCTTCACTGTAAAATTAGGGCGCAGGTTTCCTGTTGCCAGGATGGTTGCATTCCTTTCCCAGATGATAATAATTTGGACTTGAGCAGAGGGTAAAGAGAATGGAATGGGGAGAGAAACAGAATTCCCAACAAGCACATCCAGAGGGAAGGAAGACAGAACAGGGAATAATGGGGCTGAAAACAGAGAAAACAAGTAAGCAGTCAATATCATTTTCTCTGCTATCAATGGAAACATGAATCATTGCAATGGATGGAGTGACCTTATCTGGGCTGCAAAAATCTTCATGACCACTTGAGGGCAGCAGAGAGTTTTCTGTAGCCCTTGATTGAATGTAGTGTTTAAAGTTGTGGTGGTGCAGTGGTTAGAATGCAATATTGCAGGCGAACTCAGCTCACTGTCTGGACTCTGAAGTATGATCTGGCTCAAAGTTGATGCAGCCTTCCATCCATTCCAGGTCGGTAAAATGAGGACCCAGATTGTTGGGGGCAATATGCTGAATCTGTAAACCACTTAGAGAGGGCTGTAAAAGCACAGATATATATATAAGTGCTATTGCTATTCAGACTTTTGCAGTTCAGATATGGTAGCCCTTGCAGAGGGAGAAATAACTCTTCCAAAAGGCAATATCAAAATTAAATGAAAATTAAACTGAGAATTTTGGGAAGATAGGAAGCTAGACGAAGCCCTTTAGCCCAGCTAGATGGATCAGTTCTTCCTTGTATTAATCATCTTCCCATTATGGTATAAAGCCATTCCTGCCTTCACTCTATTCAATCAAATGGTCAGTTATTTACTTTTTAAAAAACTTGCTAACAACCATGGAGTTTTTGCAGCGGACATAAAAACATTTTCCTCCATCTGCGTCCAAACTGTAAATCCAAGCAATGCCAATTTAAATAAGTGGCTATCTCAAGCAGTAGCTTCTGTTCGTGTGAATATAAATAAGTAAATAAGCAAATCAACACATAATCTTTCTTATATTCCTTCCACTTTCCTCATCAACTCTCTACACTGACACTTAACCAATTATCTTTGTCCTTAGAATAACTTAGAACTAAGGAGAAATTTCCTGACAGAACAATTAATCAGTGGAACAACTTGCCTCCAGCAATTGAAAATGTTCCAACACTGGAAGTCTTTTAAAAGATGTTGGAGAACCATTTGTCCGAAGTAGTATAGGGTTTCCTGCCTAGGCAGGGGGTTGGACTAGAAGACCTCCAAGGTCCCTTCCAACTCTGATATTCTATTCTATTCTATTCTATTCTATTCTATTCTATTCTATTCTATTCTATTCTATTCTATTCTATTCTATTCTATTCTATTCTATTCCATGGGCCATAAAGATTGCTTAAAGACTGTGGAAGAGAGATAACTTCCCTGTTACAGGTTCACACAAAATAACATATTTTTAAAATGGATAATCAGCCACATGACCTGGCTCTTGCCAAATGTCTAGTTTTTTAAAAACATGTACAAACATCAACATTCAGGCATCATTATTTCAAAATAACTAAGCTTGTGAAGACAGCTTCAAATATTGCTGCCCGTGGTCACATTTAAAACTCGCTGGATTTGGTATCGTGTTGCAGCAGTCTCAGGCTTAAAAATGTTGGCCTTAAACCTTGTTTAAGTATAATCAACTTGCCCTCTGTTTTTCCAAACATGGCCAGTTTCACAGAGTTGTGAAAAAAGCAGGGTGTAACGTACTAACAACATTAGGCTGTGCAGATTTGAAAATGAGTAGGATTTTAGAATTTGTTAATCCAATATTTTCCCATCTATTTCATTCCCAAGCCCAATTACCATAGTTAATAGAAAGGGAAATAGGATCCTTCCTCCCTCCCTCCCTTCTCTTTTTCCTTCCCTTCTTTCTTTCTTTCCCTTTACTGAAATAAGAATTAAGAATCCTTACTACCACCTTCAATTTAACTAGAGAAGGAAGATAGAATAGATTTTTTTGTTGGCCAAGTGTGACTGGACACACAAGGAATTTGTCCTTGGTGCATAGGCTCTCAGTGTACATAAGAAAAAAATATAAAAATACATTTATCAAGAATCATAAGATACAACACTTAGTGATAATCATAGGTTACTAATAATCAATCAGATCAAATAAACACTGCCTTTCTGTAAGATCTTAGGCTGAATGAGGCTGGTTTGAGGCTGAGCATAACATGGGAACTCAATTGAAGTGGCCAAACAACAACAAAACATGAAAAAAAGGTTTCTTTTTCCACCACCTTCTACCCTCATTTTTGTAGCCTCAGCTTTCTCTTCTAATTAGTTGTAATGAACATTATATAGTCATGAGCACTGATATTAAAATTCAATCCCCAAGCTTGCCAACAGCTGTTTTAAATTTGTATACATTTAAATAAATTAAACTTCTGTTAAATAATTTACTTTTACAAGGCAGGCCCATCATCACCATGGCATTTTACTAGAAAAAGAAAACTGGAATCTCGTAATAAGTAATATAAAGGATTGCCATTTCAATTCTATTCCTCTATGATTATTTCCCCTAAGAGATAAGCTCACAAAAAGAAAAAACCTCCACATCCCTTCATGCATCAAGATAAAGTTTAATCGGTTTCTTTTATGAAGAAGAACAGACAAGTACATCCTTACAGTACATAGCAAATGTAAGCGGTGTTATAATATTAAATTCCTACCCTGGGCACTAGATCTATGTTTCTGGCAACATTAAGATATATGCATTCCCAGAATTCCCCGGCCATCATACTGACAGGGGAATTCCGGAAGTTGAAGTTTACATGTTTCAAGTTACTAAGTTTGGAAAAATACTGCATTAGATTATGCTTTAGGTTATCTTCCGAACCTCACATTTGATGACATGAAGGACTTCTGCCTGGTAACTAATTAAAAAGGCCAGAGGACTAAGATCTGGAGAACTTGTCATACGGTAGACAGTTCTCTTGAAAACAGCTTACCTCCATCTTGACTGAGAACATCTCACAGACCCAAAACCCTTCCTCTGACACATCATCACCGCCACAGACCAGTTTAAACATGGAAGAACAACTCTTTGCTAAGCACAACCCCCTTCATCTTGCAGACAGCACCGAACCCAACTTAAACCAGTGCTTAAACCAGGTGCTATGTGGTTTTTGGAAGCTCCAAAAGGCCGTGTAAGAGCATGGTCCTTGTGCACAGATTCTGGAAGTTTCGGAGGCCACGTAAGGGTACGCCCCATTCACACGCAGTCTCTGCAGCTTCTGAAAGTCACACGAGAGTGGGATGACTGTGGAAATGTACCCGGGGTGGGCTTCAAAAAATTCAGCAAAGGGGACTCTGGCCGGTTGCTGGGTGGGCATGGCCATGGAGGGCATGGCCTAGTTGGTCTCCTGCAACATGGTGGGGGGGTGTTTTTGCCCTCCCCGGGCTCTGGAAGCCGAAAATGGGCCTGTTTCAGGTCTTCCCGAACTTCCGGGAGGCCCTTTTTATGCCCTCCCTGAGCCTCCGTGCGTGTCCTGCACTTACCTGCATCCAAAATGGACCACGCGGGGACTCCTGGGAGGGGCAGGGCAGGGTGGGCAGGGCCAGCCAGGAGTGGGATTTGGGGGCTCTCCAAACTATGCAGAATCTTAACTAGAGGATCTCCCGAACCCCTGCGAACCCCCAGCAGCCACCCCTCAATGTGCTTTTCAGAATTGTTTTTCAGATGTTGGTGAATGTTAGTGTGTCATCTGAAATGTCATTGCATGTCACCTTTGGCATGCATGTCATAGGTTCGCCATCACTAGGCTAGACAGAGCCCTCCGTGAAGTTAGAGCAGGGGTGGGATTCTACAGGTTCGCACCTATTTGCTAGAACTGGTTGTTAACATTCTAAGCAGTTCGGAGAACCGGTTTTTAGAAGAAATTACTGGTCTAATCCTGTAAGGAAGGCAGGAAGGAAACATTCTGGTGTTGCTTACAGAAACTGCTTCTCCGTTAACCCTTATTACATTCTTGGCAGGACTAGACGTCCTGTCTCAGGAACTTCTCTGGAGGTTATTTTCCCCTCCTTTGCTAGTACTTTGCTTGTGTGGAGTGACCATTCAGTTACAATGGCACTGAAAAAAGTGACTTATGGCCATTTTTCACACTTACGACTGTTGCAGCATCCCCAGTCATGAGAGGCCAGGCGAGGAGATGCGTGCCTCGATGTGAGTGATGTTGAGTTGGTCACGCCCAGCCAGTCACATTACCACCAAGCCACGCCCACCAACTAAGCCACACCCACAGAACCAGTAGTTAAAAAAAATTGAATCCCACCCCTGAGTTAGAGGACAGATGAAAAACTAAAGCCATCCCCTCTTTTAGTTATCTCAAGAGCACTTAGACTTATATAGCGCTTCAAAGTGCTTTAGAACCCTCTCTAAGCAATTTACAGAGTCAGCCTATTGCCCCAAAACTATTTGGGTCCTCATTTTACCCACCTTGGAAGGATGGGAAGCTGAGTCAACTTTGTGCCGGTCAGGATCGAACTCCTGGCAGTGGGTAAAGTTAGCTTGCAATACTGCATTCTAACCACTGTGCCACCACGGCTCTTTTAAAGTGGATAATTTGTATTTTTAGAGTTTTGTTTTTATTGTATGCATTTTTGTATTTTTAAAATTCTTTTTTAACAAGTTGCCCGGGGTCACATTTCAGCGAGATGAGTGGCAAACAAATGTAATTAGTAATTTTTAATAAATAAAAATAACTGAACAAAGCAGCCTGCCAAATCAAGTCTCTGGGTATCGAGGTGGAGTGACTCAGTTTTCAGCATGGAAGGACCACTTAGAATTAATGGCTGGAACTATCTGGATCAAAGGGATGCCTCCAGGCACACCTGAGACTTTTTTACACACACTTCAAACATGAGTGAGATACACCCCAGGTAAACTTTTAGTTTCATTGTCCTAGTTCAATTATTCCTCAATCCTGTGTTTTGTAAGGGTGGAAGGTGAAAACACTCCTTGCCAGGTTGGGAAACAAGAATGTTAAGAATGAAACAGGTTTGCCGGCCATTCTAGAAATGTTTTCAGTTTAAGATTGACATTGTTTGACCTTAAGAACCCTTCCAAAATGATATAAAAAAACCCCATCAACCCTTCACTTCGACCTCAAGTTACTACCATGCTCAAGAGATTTTGAAATGTTTTTCACAACTCAAATGCTTGGTTTGGTTTTCACTTAATATGCTGTGTGAACTCAACAAGTTGTAGCTTATTCAACTAACCATGGCTTAGCACAGTGAGAATGTTAGGAAGGAAAAGGATTAAATCTGACAGCTGAAGTTGCCTCAGAATGAACTGAATCGCTTTGCTTATTGAATTATTTCCCTGTGACAGGGATTGCTCCGCCAACAGGCAATTCAAATGGATCTTCCTGATTTTTAGGGGGTGGGGGAACAGCTATAATTATATATTATAATATGAGCCTCTCTGGCGCAGTGGTTAGAGTGAAGTACTGCAAGCTACTTCTGCAGCCAGCTGCCTACAATTTGGTAGTTCAAACCACACCAGGCTCAAGGTTGACTCAACCTTCCATCCTTCCGAGGTGGGTAAAATGAGGAACCAGATTGTTGGGGGCAATAGGCTGACTCTGTAAACCGCTTAGAGAGGGCTGTAAAGCACTATAAAGTGGTATATAAGTCTAAGTGCTATTGCTATTGCTATAACATCTTGTCATTTCAATGCTCTAATGTTTGCCATGTCTGGCCAAATTCACACCTATTGTACTAAAACATAACTTAACCCATGAAATCAAATCACTTTGCTCCCAGCACCTCATCTACCTCACTACAATCTGGTGGGTGGTCTTCAGCACCCTTAGTGGTCTTGATCTCATTCCACCGTCTGTGTAGCTCCTGCCTGAAATTCATCTCCACACATCTAAAGGACAGGTGATGAAATGTATAGACTGGCCTCATCCCCACATAAATATATATGGGGCAGAATGTCTGATGGAAATCCAAGATGAGTTCAATCGTTTACGATCCATCGACTGAGCACCTCAAAGAAGTAGGACTCTGAAGCTGAAGGATTTATGCAAGTTCATGAGAACATTGCTGCTAGCCATCTACTCTCCTGCATTAGATCTTCCACCCAGTACAGGTCAAAATGGATAGGCAACTAAGACAATGACATCAATGGATGAGCACAACTCTACTCCTTTCCCTACATCCTTTGAACCTATTTTCTGAACAGGCCTAATGTTGAACACTTGAAGGTTCATAGGGTGGTCGGTCTCTCTTCTCTTTTCCTGGCCTTTAAGCCTACCTGAGAATACAAAATAGCAGTCAAACTAAGACTTTTATGGTTCCGCATTGCGTGATGCTGTTATCCCAAGCTTTTTATGGCTTCCCTTAACTTAGGGAGCCATAGAGTGACAAAATCGACACTTCCCTCCTCCCTGTTTGGCTGAAAATTTATTTATTTATTTATTTGATTTGCCAATTGTTTACAAGATAATAAGTATAAATGTATACATAGTTGTGAATACATGAAATGGGTACATATAAGAAAAATAAAAGAATAAGAGAAACAATAGGACAGGGACGGTAGGCACGTTGGTGCGCTTATGCATGCCCCCTACAGACCTCTTAGGAAAGGGGTGAGGTCAAATGTGGCCTGCCATGCCACGAAGCCCATCTCCATAGCGTCCTCCCATCCTCCTTCCATTTTCTCTTGCAAGTCCATTTATTGCCTGTCTGCAGCACCACCAAGGAGAAGCAATCGTCCTCCGATTGATGGACCCAGCCTAATCCCGACCCTTCTTTTTTCCATCTCCAGCTCCTTTGAGCCATCCATATAAACAAACCCTGAAGCCAGCAGGGCCTCCAGGTCTGAGCCCTTGTAAATTAAAAGCTGCACAACAGCATCGGCCACACGCCAGGGGCTGCATTAGCAGGAGCTGTGTGAGAAAAGCCGGGAGCCAGCGGGGGAAGACGACAGGAGAAGATGGATGAAAATTGGCTCAGTGGGAGCCAAGCAGCTACCACACACTCTAATGGATGGGCCAGCCCCCTAAGGGGAAAGAGAGAGGGGGTAGGGATGGGAGAAGGCCATAAATCTAGCAGGACGGGGTCGTTGGGGGATGAACAACCAAGTTCCCCTGTGCTGGGCTCAGGTTGAAGAAGGCATTGATCGAAAGGTGGCTATCTTTTAATTGCAAAGGTTTCTCCCCCCCTCCCACACACACTTCTTCATTTGAACTTAACAGGAAGAAATCAACATGGGGACACTTTGGCTAGGACGAAGGAATGGAAGAAGGCTGGCTGCCTGTCCTGTTGCTGTTAAGGAGGCCACCAACTCGCTTCTATCCATCACTAAAGAAAGGTGACAACTGAAGGTGGGAAAGTCTAGACAGAAAAGAGCAGAGATAAGCAGGTAGAAATGCTATTCCTAGACCAGGGATGATGGGGTCCTTTAATGACTTGTGGACTTCAACTCCCAGAATTCCTGAGCCAGCCAGTTGAAGTCCACAAGTCATCAAGGGGCCATCGTTCATTTTTGGGTCTCATGGAAAAAGAACTGGAGAAAAAAAAATGGAACTTTGTTACTATATATGTTGACGGCAGCAAGACTATTGTTTGCATAAAAATGGAAGGACACTTTGATATCTACCATGGAAGAACGGTTGCAGAAGTTGATGGAGTTGGCCGAAATGGCAAAAATGACCACTTTGATTAAAGAAAAGAACACAAGTACTTTTGTTTCCACATGGAAACCGCTTCTGAACTTCATGCTTGATGTGGATAAGAATGTAACTCTGACTTGGGGGTTTACAGATTAGACTGATAGATCTTTATAGAAATGGCTTGTTCATACCATTATGGAAAAGCAAAAAGCTGTGATTTGATGCTAATGCCTTATTCTACTGCAATAGAGAGAGTCAGAAGTCGATGCTTCTTTTTCTTTTCTTTTTCAATGACGACGACAATGACAACAACAATAACAGCAATAACAATAAATAACACCAACAATAAATAACAATAACAATAATAATGGAGCCATAGTTCCCCACCCCTGTCTTAAACAATCACACATGCGCCACCATTACTATCCTCACATTGCTTTCAATGTGAAAAGTTCCATCAGGCAACTTTTTAAAAATTAGTGTTGGTTGCCTTGTTCCCAGAGACAAGGAGATAAGTCATGGCTCACTTACTGAATGAGATACATGCACACAACATGACTAAGCCAAAGGCTGGGGCTTGGAGTAAACCAATTGCATGAACAGCTTTCTTTTTCCAATGTACATTGGTTACTTTTTCCTAATGAGATTCAGGCTAGATCTGAAAAGTCAAGGTAAAGATGACATCTTCCTTGAGTTGAACTCAACCACCCATGATTAGAAGTACACCTTCTTTTGTTGGGAAAATACAGAAGGTTTTGCCATTGTGTCCTTCTGGAGTGTTTCTTTCACTTCCCCAATCTAGCCTACAACCCTGGTTATTTCCCAGCCATAGTCTAATTAGGGCAGTGTTTCTCAACCTTGGCAACTTTAAGATAATGTGGCTTTCAGAATTACCAGAATTCCCCAGCCAACATGCTGAACTAGGTGTTCATTTAAACCGGGGTTTTCAGTGTACTAACCTTAACCCTAACCCTAACATCACCCTAACAGTAACCCAAACCCAAACCCAACTCTAACATTAACCCTAACCCTAACCTAACTAGAACCCTAACCCTAACCCTAACCTAACCCTAACCCTAACCTAACCCTAACCTTTCTTAGTGTTCATTTAAACCGGGGTTTTCAGTGTACTAACCTTAACCCTAACCCTAACCCAGCATCACCCTAACAGTAACCCAAACCCAAACCAAACTCTAACCTTAACCCTAACCCTAACCTAACTCGAACCCTAACCCTAACCCTAACCCTAACCCTAACCTAACCCTACCCCCCTAACCCTACCCCTTAACCCTAACCTAACTTTCACCCTAATCCTCTATCTCAAATCCCACCTTAACCCTAATCCTATCCCTATCCCTAACCCTAACCTAACCCTAACCCTAACCCTAACCTAACCCTAACCTTTCTTAGTGTTCTTTTAAACCGAGGTTTTCAGTGTACTAACCTTAACCCTAACCCTAACCCTAACCCTAACATCACCCTAACAATAACCCAAACCCAAACCCAACTCTAACCTTAACCCTAACCTAACCCCAACCCTAACCCTAACCCTAACCCTAACCTAACCCAACCCTAACCCTAACCCTAACCTAACTCTAACTCTAACCGTAACCCTAACCTAACCCTAACCCTAACCTAACCCTAACCCTGTTCATACTTGTCATCTTGTATATGTTTTACAGACAAACAAACAAACAAACAAACGAGGAGTATTTGTTGGATCTCAACAGCCTCATCTTTCCCAGGGTTCTTTTGAGCAGGGTGTAGGAGGTGTGTGATGCTTTGCACAGGTGAGTCTTAAAAGACAGCTCACCTTCAGCAGAGCCTCCTTTGATCAAATTCATCCTCATTGTCCTAAATACGCTGCTCCTTCCCTGCCTTTCAATTCTTGTTCCCACCCGGGTGAAGAGGAGGTGAACAACCCTCATACCCCCCTTAGGAATTGGACGGGGCTTTGCTTCTTTCCCAAGCACAGCTCAGATTCTGTCAGAAGCCAGCAGGATCAGACCAGCTGGCGGGGGTGGGGTGGGGGGAGGGAGGGAAAGGAAGAAACCCAGGAGGAGCCCTTTTCCTAAACTCACCCAGCAGGGAAAGCAGGCAGATGGTCAGGCTGGAAGGAAAACGGACGCCCGGGTGCCAGCAAGCCATGCCAGCTTGGCTCCAAGGGGGTGGCGGGGGGGTGGGAAGGAGGTTGACGCACAGAAGGACACGGAGATCGAATAAGAGCTCGCCACCCCGAGTGCCAAGGGAAAGGCAGGGCCTCTGTTGGAGATGCCGGAAGGCAGGTGTGTGTGTATGTGTGTGTCACCAGGTAGCGGAAGGAAGGAAGAAAGAGCAGCAGCGAACCAAAGGCCCAGGAGGGAGACCTAATCCTCCCCCTTGGGGCAGCGGGCCAGGACAAAAGCAGTTCAGCTATTCAAGTTATGCACCAGCAAAACCTGTTGGAAAGTCACAACCGAAGGGTGGGGAGGAGCGTATTCAAAAGTCAGCTGTGGAGCTGTCAATCATTTTGCCAAGCCCCAGGACGGAGGGTTTGGAGAAGGGCACCGGACGGCCAAGGCGGGGAGAGGGCCAAAGTGGACCTCACAGCTCTGGAACGGGATTTCGCAAAGGACGCTTGGCGATCCAAACTGCACAAACTCTTGGCCAGTGAAAATTGGAATGCACACTCCAGCAACCCCCACCCCCCTTCAAATTAAAAACAAAACAAAACAAATAAAACAGCTTCTATCCCAGGGCAGCAACTCTATTGAATTCTACTGTATAGTGCAAGATTAATGCAATATCAGGGGTTTTCAATTCAATTGTATAGAATGTGGAGGATGGGTGTTTGTGTTTATTTTCGTAGTCATAATGTACACTGAAGATGGTAATTTCGTTGTAAGAGGTGCAATGACAGTAAACTAAACCGCACCTGCAGGATTGGGGGGGCAAGGAGGCGTGGGGATGGTGCGATCCCTGCCTTCGTTTCGAGACACTCTTTGTGCTGTCTATAAATCAGGATTACCTTCTGGCCTCCATAACCACCAAACGGTCCAAATGTATCCGATGCAGAACGACAATAGAGTTATCTGCCTGTAGCAGATGCTGATTGACAGGCCCAAGGATGGATTTTACCAGAGCTGGGGCAGCTCAATTTTTTTGGCCAAACTCACATGGATGATGGGCTAGTATTTTGGGATCACCCAAGCCTTTAAAGATATTAAATTGCTCGTGGCATGTTTATCGCTTTCCTAGCGCTCTGCCAGCAGCCCCGTGTTCGCACTAGGCAAATAGCAGGAAAAAAAAATTCCCAGTGGCGAAGAAAGCTGTTTTTTTTTTAATCGCTTGTTCAAAGACACAAGGCTAAGGCTTCTGCTCCAACGGATGTCAATCCAAGGAGTTTTGTATTGTTTGGTTGTTGTTTTTTGCACTTTCCCTGTACCGCTTGCAATCTATTTTAAAATCCTTTCTCCTTGACCAAATTTTCAAAGACCCAAGTGCACTGTTGCTGCAAACCATTTGCCTCTGCAAACTTGGGACTTCACTATTCTCTGCGGTTTTGTTGAACCTCCGCTCCTGGCCTGGGGGAACTCTACACAGCTATAAACAGGCTGATTAAACAGGGTTATATACTACTATCAGCTGGCAAAAGTCTATAAAACAGACTCGGGCCATGAAAAACCCTGCTGAACAGAAGTGTGTGCGAAGGGGGAATCTTCTGGAATGCCGATTTATTGCTGCAAAATTCAGCACAAAGACTCATCAAGGTGCTTAGAAGTTAACCTCAGGTTGCTAAATTCCACAAAACACATTGTGCTGTGTTCACAAAACACATCGTGTGCGCCAATAAACCAGGAAATAGCATGACAGTGTCAGATCACATAACTACTGATTTTTTAAAATTTATGTACACAATTTATATCCCATTGTGTATAACCTCTGGATTGATTAATTAATCATATTTCGATCCTACTGCAATTATAAACAAACTCCTGGTGGCTTGCAAAGATGGCAAAATATAATCACATCATCATAAATAATAAAATATACAATACAGACCTTCCCTCTCACTCAATCTCTGGCATCCACACCCCAACACCTTTTGGAAAAGCCTTGTTTTCATCTAGTACAGCATTTCTCATCCGTGGCAACTTTTTTTTTTTTTTAAACAAGTTTTATTGATTTTTTGAAGACAAACAAAACATAGGACATAAAAGTATAAAACCTCCTTTCTAAAAATTACTTATAAGTTTTAACAAGGCAAATAAAACATTTTTTAAGGCATCCGTGGCAACTTTTAAGGTGTTGTGGACTTCAACTCCCAGAATTCCCCAGCCAGTCAACCAGGTCTGCAGAAGGGTCTTCAAACTTGACAGCTTTAAGACTTGTGGACTTCAACTCCCAGAATTCCTCCTCCAGTCATGTTAGCTCAGGAATTCTTGGCGTTGAATTTCCACAAGTCTTAAACTTGCCAAGCTTGAAGACCCTTGGATGAGAGCTTCTATAATCCTACCCATTCTTGCTTTATTTTCAGTATTGACTGCAGAATGGTAAATTCTGGTTTAAGAAAAGGCAAGAGAGAGCTCAGTCCATCCCAACCTAGAGACTTAAGAAAGTTTGTTTTCCTTCAAGGAGATCGGTATAAAATAATTCCAGTCCTTTTTCCTGTTTGTGATGGTGTGCAAGTGAAAATTTCTCGAAGGCGGCAGAATGCTCTTATGTGAAGAGAAAACGCGCTGGATTGTTTTGAGGGACAAACCATACATATGCATCCCTCTCTCTTGTCCTAGTCAGAAGCGAACTGACATAGATTAGATGTGCATTGTCAATAAACCTCCTGCTGTTTCCTCCCTTATGAATATGAGATGCAAGGAAGGCTTTGGACCCAGCCCGACCTCAAAGAAAGCTTCTGAAGGCCCCTTTGATCCAATGAGCCCTGAAAAAGGACATTTCGCGTCTGTCTTGGAAAGATGGAGCCATAAACCCCGCTATGCTAATTTTAGAGAACCAGGGGAAAAAAATCTATAAAGGGTTGCTAGATAATCAAAGTACGTCTTCTTTCTCAACTTCCGCTTAAAGAGCTAGCCTACACAAATAGAAGGGCAACCGAAGGGCAACCCAAGTGAAATGGGCTTCTAGATATTGACAGCTGTGTCAGTTTCAGGTTATTATTATTTAAAGGCTGAGCTGAGCAGTACCTTGGAGACTGATCTGAATAGAGCATAAACCTGCACAATGTTTAACTACCTTTTTTCAGATGCCAGAGACATTGGCAACAAAAAGACAGAGGGCTATAAACAGAATATTTCCCAAAAAAGGCTCCTCACGGTGTAGAGAAAAGAACCACGGCTTTGCTTTTTTTGTGGTTTTCTTTTTTTGTCTAAAAGCCAACAAGAACTCGGTGCTAGTCCCAAAAATCCTGCAAATTCTGCACCCGTTTAATGAAGGAAAGTTTGCCTCCAACTATGCTTTGCAAAAAAAAAAAAAGAAAAGAGGTGAGCTGTTCAGACACTACATCTACAAACCATGGGCCATTAAAAACAAAACACACAAACACACAAAAAAGAAACCCTTTTGAATGCCCAGGGCAGATCATTTACTGCAGGATTAAAGCAATTAATTGGGAATGCAAAGAAAACAACGGAGACATGACATTTGCTCCCAGCACCTTCAAAGATCACATGACATTTATTGCAAACCAACCCATCATTAGTACAGAAAATAGAATTCAACTCTCGTTTGGCTCTCTCCAGCGGCCAGCTGAGATGGAAGGCAGCATGGTTTGTGATTTCAGAGGGACCGGGTCCCGACAGGACGGGCTCTCTCGAGAGACAGGAAGACAGGCTCTATGAAGGCCACACCCATTCCTAGGAGATCCACCCATAGCAGCATCTCGGGGCAAGGCTGAAAGAGAGACAAAAGGGATCCTTTAGATAGAAGACAGATAGAATTCTTTATTGGGCAAGTGTGATGTGACACACAAGGAATTTGTCTTTGGTGCATAGGCTCTCAGTGTACATAAAAAATACATACATCAAGAATCATAAGATACAACACTTAGTGATAGTCATAGGTTACTAATAAGCAGTCAAATCATATCACGAAATTAAATAAAACAATATAAATTGTAAAGATACAAGCAACAAAGTTATAATCATAAATGGGAGGAGATAGGTAATGGGAAGGATGAGAAGAATAGTAATACAGTCTTAGTAAATAATTTGACAGTGTTGTGGGAATTAGTTGCTTAGCAGAGTGATGGCATTTGGGGAAAAAACTGTCCTTGTGTCTAGTTGTTCTGGTGTACAGTGCCCTATAGGGTCGTTTTCAGTGTAGAAGTTGAAACAATTTATGTCCAGGATGTGAGGGGTCTGTATTTAGGCCTGTTATTAGAACTATACTTAGCAACAGAACCTCATCATGAATGAGTCATTAAAATTGGCCTCTGGTGTCAAGTTTCTGTATAGCTCCTAGAGATTGAGATACTTTATAAATAAATAAATAAAAAGCCAGTGTTCTACCAATTAAGGATGTTCAGAGCTTTTAAAAAAACAGTCCAATTCAGGCATGTTACAAGTCAAATATGTTGACAACTCAATAGGTATTTGAAAAGCCTCAGTTAGCTGGGGAGGATGGAAGAAATAAACCAAAATGGTGGGAATCAATCAGGCTGGGTAAAGCTGCCCTATAATTCAAATAAAGAAAAACTATTTGTGGAAGTTGATTAACTTGAGAAAATGGATCTTTCTCATGTACAAATGCCTAGTCTTTAATCTCTGATGATATAATGGATTTTTTTTTCAATAGCTTGCATATTGTGGAAAATGACATACTTTGTAACCTACTGGGATTCATAAAAGAGATGTTTATTTTCACACCCCCCCCCCCTTAAAAAAAAGAACAATTGCAACCTTTATATAAAGTTATGGTAGATACATTAGGAGCACGTCTTCATTTCTTGCTAAATGTTGTGAAAAATCCTGTGGAAGGGTAAGAAACCCAAAGAAAATCCAAAAACAATGGGCTCCGTGATGATGGATCTGGGAGAGGAGGCCTCAATGGACGGGACATATCCTTCTTAAGATGATTATAAATGACTGAAGGTTGTTTTTTTTTATGTTGATACTACAAAATACCATCCATCAGGGTTGGAGGGATATATTCATTCACTGGCAATATTTTCAAAAGAAATGTCTTCATCTAATCAATAACAAAAAACGAAACACTTAAAATACTGCTGACCATTTACTTCGCTTGCTAAAATGCCAGCATGAGGGAGTTATCATGAAAGAGAGGCCTATCTCAGGGTAGGATCTTGGACATAGAGTGGGAACTCTCAGGATGCGATGGAGCAGCGCAGCTCCAAAACCAGCATGCATCAAACGGATCCGGAGGCTGTTAGGATTCGAGTGTTTCCAAGGGTCATCTGGCCATCCGCAGCTGGAGACAAGGCTGGATTTGATGGGCGCTAGTCTTCTCCAGCCACACAGCTCTTGCAGTCTTTATTTCCATTTTTAATGAGATAAAAGGCCCAACAGTAAAAATGAAACCTAGGGATGACTCATCAGTCAATGGCCCTTGCTTCTCCCTCTGGGCCCTTGGAAATCTTCACGCATCACATTTTAGGCAATGCAGCGCTGCACGAGAGTCTCGGTTTGAAGGAGATTCAACTGAGCTGGCTTTCTGATTTGACTGTCCAATCGAATGCGTTTCAAACTGGTGAGGCAATGCAGAAAGCTCTGCACAAAAGGTGCCCTTCCCACCCTTCCCACCCCCCAAAAAAATCTAATTTAGAAAAAAATATGGACACAGCTTGACACTGTTTGAACTGAATGGATCAAATGGACAAACCAAATGAAACCCAGTTGGCCCAAGCTGGACAGAAAGCAAAAGTGGCAGAAACAAAAATGGTTTCCATGGCTGGATTTGGATTTAGACCCAAAACGGAGACACGTTTTGGGGGAAATCATTCCTTCGCAGCCCAACGTACATCCCAGAGTTGTGGTCTGGGGAATATAATATCTGTATCTTGAGATCAGGGAGACCCGTGCAATAAATAAGATAAACTACATTCTGGCCTATCTGTCTTCTTCACATTACAACAGATGTGCCTGTTTAGGATAGCTCAAACACGCTTTACATATTGCTGTATGTTCCCTTCCAGTTTAAACAGAGCAGATTTTAGCCGTGGTTTTTTTTTTTTTTTAAAGTCACTATGAACCTCAGTGAGTTCATGGCTTTGATTCTCTGCGGCATGTGGAGCCAAGAAAATCTTATTTTAGTGCTCAGGGGTTTAATAAATCAAAGCAGATTTGCATCCATTTCCTTTTATTTTTTTCAGGAAAAATAAATTCAGGCCTTTGGAAGACTCTGAAACCTGATGGCAAAAATATTGGGCAAAAAGGCAGGAACAGGAAAGACAAGTGGGCTGCACAACGTCAGGGAGATTGAAGCTGGGACCCAGTGGCTCTCCTCTAGGGAGCTGTTACCAAGTGTGAAATCCCCATAATCACCAGAACAAATTCATCAGGGAAACAAGGGCCATTCTCTCAATTGAGCCATTAATCTACTAAATGTGTCAGATTCTTTTAAATTATGGGGACACAATTAATTGAATATTGATATCAATCCGCCCCAAACATCCACTACTTTAATCCTTTGCAGTTCTCCTTTCCTCACAAATATATATTTTTTTCCACGAAGAAAGAGGAGACAGCTGTAAGAGTTCTCCTTATAAGGAGGAAGAAAATAAAGGGTCCACTTTGGCACATACCTGGGGTGGGAAACCGAGTCATCTACATTCCCACCCTGGCCAACACCCTGGATTTTACTAATTCATCTCATTATAAATGGGCGTATAAAGTGTGTATAGTCAAGGCTCTGGTTTTCCCAGTTGCAAAGTATGGCTGTGGACCATAAGGAAGGCTGAGCGCCAAAGAATGGAGGCCTTTGAACTCTGGTGCTGGAGGAGACTCCTGCGAGTCCCTTGGACTGTAAGGCAATCGAACCGGTCAGTCCTAGAGGAGATCAACCCTGACTGCTCTTTAGAAGGCCAGATCCTGAAGAGGAAACTCAAAGACTTTGGCCACCTCATGAGAAGGAAGGACTCACTGGAGAAGACCCTAATGTTGGGAAAGGTTGAGGGCAAAAGAAGAAGTGGACCGCAGAGAAGGAGGTGGCTTGATGGGAGTCACTGAAGCAGTTGGTGTGAGCTTAAATGGACTCCGGGGGATGGTAGAGGACAGGAAGGCCTGGGGGAATGTTGTCCATGGGGTCGCGATGGGTCGGACACGACTTCGCAACTAACAACAACCACAACAACAATAAATGGACACTGGAAGAAGACGACTTAAAAGGGAACACAATTTGTCATCCTACAGATCAAACTTTGCCTTAAGAGTCAAAAAGGTTCTTATGTCTGCAAAATTTATGGTTATTTGCATTTAGGGCCATTTCAGCATCCTACATTCAGATGACCACCTTTTATGATGGCTTTGCCAAAACCCGACATTTACTTCCATTGTTGTTGTTGTTTTTTGGCAAAACTGCCTTCATAGTGAACCATTAGTTCACTTAATTACCACTGCAAAAAAGGTCATAAAATTGGGATTGTTCATGTGACTGTCCCAAATTTACAAGTGCCACGACTTATGACCCTGGTGGGCAGATTCCATAATGGCTGTAAGTTGAGGACTATAGTTGCAGTGAGTTTGTGCAGCACCAGCCTACTCCATACCCCCTTTTTTCCCTCTTACCGAAATTGCCCAAGAGCTCAGATCCGCCCGATCTCTTTCAACTTCGCAACTAAATCTTCCACCGTTTCCACTTTGACTCCGGCCTTCCGCTGAGGAGGATCTTCCACGCTCAGAGTCTTCACTCGAGGCGTGAGATCCACACCAAGATCAGATGGCTTCACCATCTCCATTTTCTTCTTTTTGGCTTTCTGGGAAAGAAGAGGGGAACGGGGAACAATTAACCCACCACGGACTAGTTTTGCCGGATAAATTTTCTTCTAGTTTTATGACCAGCTGTTCCTGGGATACAGAGAACCAACAGAAGGGGGACAGGAAAGGTCAAGGCTTCCGTGCAAACCTACAGCTCCCCTTCTGTTACTGGAGCACTTCGCTTTTAACACTTACAGATGTTCAACACATAGTTCTTGACTTACAACAGTTCACTTAGTGACCATTCGAAATTACAATGGCACTGAAGTGACTTAGACCTGCTTTTCACACTGTTGCAGTGTGAAAAGCACCTTCATCCTCTGAATTTGAAGTGCAGCTGCTTTGTGTGGCACAGAAGAGTGTTGCGCGGCAGCTGCTGAAACAACCAGGATTATGCAGGCTTGCAGGAGGCGAGTTAGAACGCTTCTGCGCCCCTGTGCAAAGTGCGCGTTTGTTGCATGCGCACAAAGCACGCCCACCAAGCCACGCCCACCAAACCGGTGATAAAACTATTTGAATCCCACCACTGTTCTACAGTCCTCCTTTGGGCCCTCTATTGAATTCTGCTGTATAGTGCAGTGTTGGTGCGGTGACAGGTGGTTTTCAATTCAATGTGCGAAGGGTGAAGGATGTGTGTTTGTGTTTAATATCATGGTCATGATGTGCCCTGAAGATGGTGTTCGATTTCGTTGTACGAAGTGCAGTGACAATAAAGTAAAGTGAACTATTCTACGTTTCCGTCCAGTTTTATCAGGAGGAGTTTCATGTCACTATCAAAATGTTCCATCAGTTTCCCAGAAACTCCAAGTTCCACCTCTCTCTTCTCCAAAGCCACGGAGCTCCGAAATGATGCCCAGGGAAGCCTTTCTCTTTAATCTTAAAGCCATACGCCTGCTGTGATGGTCTGCTGGAAGCAGGTAAGGAGCAGCAGAGTAAGAAAGAGGCGTCAGGATCCTACCATGATGTTGGGCAGAGTCGCGTAGCGAGGCTCATTCAGTCGCAAATCGGCAGTCACCACAGCAGGCAGCTTCAGGCGCACCGTCTCGAGACCCCCGTCGATTTCCCGCTCGACCTTCAGCCAGTCCCCATCCAGGCTCACTTCTGAAGCGAAGGTTCCCTGCCGAGGAAAAAGAAGAGCTGCTTCCATGAAAAGCAGGGCAAGCGTGATTTGTCCCAAATGGAAACTCCTTCAACAGGGGCTATGTGAGGGGTGTCGATGCGCACACCTCCACATCGTAGCAGTCTTTTCAAATCACCCTATTTAAGAAAACAATTCTCAGTCATAAGTGGGGATTAAGAGACGATACTAATCTGTCTACACACACAGCTGAGGTGGCTTTACTGCAATGCCATCTTCAAAATCCAGTGTTGCGGTTTGTCGGCCACCAGCCCCTCTGGCAGCCAAATCAGAGGAGGAGGAGACGTGGGAGTCAGGGTCAGCATCAGGGCAACCTGAGAGCTCCGAGGGGGAAGAGGGAATGGAGCTGGCAGAAAGAGAGACAGAGGCGGAGCCTGGGCTGTCCATCAGCCCTCAGATGGAGAGTCAACGGTCCCCCAGGTCTGGAGGTGGCTGATGAGGAAGAGGAGGAACAGCTGGGTCCAATGCCTGATACGTGGATACGCAGAAGGCAGAGGAGAGGAGAGCAGTGGAAATCTATGGGCCAGTCCTTGGGACGGAAGATCCACCCCCACTAGCAAAGCCCCACTCTAGCTCTGGGGATAAAAGGCAGGGGGAGGAGATGAATAGGTGTGACAGACAACTATTCATCTCCTGGCTGGACAGACTTGTTAGCCTGCGTTGAGAGACACACTTTTTGCCAGGGCTGCTGGCGCTCCTAATAAAGGAATCATTGCTTCAACTACAGAGGGTTTGTCGTGTTTGGGGAGCTGGGTCAGAACATCCAGGCAGCACACCAGGTAGGCCAGGGGTCCCCAGCCCCCGGGCCGTGGTTAGGCACTGGACCATGGCATGCCAGCAACTGGGCTGTGCATACAAGCCAAGCCTGATCTGGTCTGGGGAAAAACTTCTCTCCATGCAACTAGCCTCTGGTGCCCAAAAGGTTGGGGACCACTGAGCTAAGCAATTAAGTTCTTGACAACATGATGCATCCCAGAATTAAAATACCATAAAGCCGAGGCTGCCAGCCTCTGTGATGTATCTGCAAGGGCTCCAAGTGAAATGCATCCTGCCTATTGCCCTGCCGAGCAAAGCAGGTTCTAGCCAAACAAAAAACACCCCGACCCAGTGAATTGTAGAAAGGCCTGCACACTTCACCTGCCTTCAACTCCATTATCAAGCCGGCAGTCATCGCCGTGACCATCTCTCTGGAAATGTGACCAAGGTGCAAGCGTAAAATTTGAGCTGGACACTAACAAGTTTTGCCTGCCCCGCTTATTAGACCACAAATCCAGCCGTATAAAAGAAGGGAAAAAAAAGAGCCTCCGTGAAGGATTAATTCCTATGGGAAGATGAAGAAAACATGACCAAAGGACTAACTGCCTTTAAAATAAGGCATGGAGATTTCTATTGCAAACAAAATGAACAAATGAAAAGAATTTATATTCTCGGGTTGTGGAGAAGCAGGAGAGAGATACATTTTTTGTACAAATCTATCAGTGTAGACAAGTAGGCAGTGAATGCACAAAACAAAAGTGAAACGCTGGCTGTCTTGAAGGACCGTGTTTTCTGTGTAAGCCCAATATTTTCAAGAACAATTCCTCCTTTTGCACATCAACTTTCTTAAATCTACAGTGGTCATCTGGGAGCTAGAAAAAAAAAACTGAATTCCATTCCTCGACCAACAGGCTGCTGTATTTCATTGCTGGCTACCAAACAGAGTTACACAGCACAGGGACTATTCTACCCACTCTGCCGGCCTCCTGTTTCTCCCCCCATCGTCTTCTTTTACTACAAGACTATTTGTTCTAGAGCAGCAAAGTAACAAACTAACCATTCACCTCTCCATCTGACTGTTTCATTCACTGAAGCAAAGGAAACAGCTTTGTACCTTTAAGCACAGGGGCACAGAGAGGTTTCTAATTTACCTGGGGCCAGTCAAGAAATGCAGCCGTCATCTGCCCTGTCTGGTTACAGTCATCATCAATGGCCTGAGGTGGAGAGAGAGAGAAGAAAAAAAGAGGGAGAGAGGAGGAAGGTCACAGGAAGTATTGCTGGTTTTACAGGTTAATTTCGCTCCCCACCACCCAATAATGACCAGGAAATATGTACTATAAAGGATGCTGCTACGTGGGGATGATTGGTTTCGCTGCAAAACTTGGCTTGGGGAATGTTAAGATCACAAGAATGCGTATGTACACAAGTAAACGCACCTTTTCAGTACAAGGTAGGGCTGGTTTGACTTTTCTACTTTCATGCCGCCCTTTCCTTCTGAGGAAAATCAACAGCCGCAACATTAAACAAACTCAGAAAGGCTTGTGCTCAGTAAAGACCCAAAACCAGGGTCCCCATTTTTTAGGGCCAGAAAAGCAGCTTCAGCTAGTAAGGGGGGAAAATAAATAAATAAAACATTGTGCCATATTTTGCCATTCCTTCCTGAAACCCTGAATGGCTCATAGCCCAGCTTTCCAGCTATCAGGGAGGACGGTATAAGCCTTGCCCGATCGGCTCCACGCCTGCATTTTCTTGGAAAGCCATCAGCTTTGCAAAGCTCAGCTCTGCCTCTTCTGGCCTCAGGCCTGGTGGGCTTGGCCCTTTGGGCATGGGAGTTTCCTTGCTTGCCATCTGTCTCAGTTGAGTAGTGGAGTCCACTTCCTTGGCCATGTCAACTTTATCAGATTGGAAATGCACGTACTCCCTGCTCTGTTGCTATCCAGAGTAAGCTTCTGCTCTTTTACCATGTACGAAATGCCAACTGGTTGGGCACAGCTAATCCTTGACTTATGACTCAGACAGTCACTTAGCGATTGTTTGAAGTTCTATCAGGCCTACTTGGGGATACTTCTGATTTATATTTGAAGTTCCAAGATTGTTTACAGCCGTCTGCAGCCTTCTGCAATCAAGTGACCACGTTTTACAACAGTTTTGTCCAAAACCAGCATTTACTTCTGGTTTTTGGCAAAAACCACACTGATAGAAGAGCTAGTGGTTTGCTAAATGTCTGTGGAGTTGTTTAATGACCACCATAAAAAAGGTTGTAAAATTGGATCTGTAGTATGACTCATTTTATGGCTATCATGAATTACGACCATAATGGGCAGGTTCTGTTACTCGAGGTCTACCTATACTTTGGCCTTCTGTCTTCTCAAAAACGTGAAGGCCTAGAAACTTAGCCTTGGGTGGAGACTGCCCAGAATTCAGAACACCACTGATTTCCACATGGAATATTTACCTGCGCCAAAGGCAGCCCTTCCCTTCCTTTTCTCTCACCTGCTTCCCTAGCAGCAGCAGATTCACACTTTCCTTCTTGGCAAGTGCTGCCAGGATCTTTGAAACCTGGAAGGGGGTCAGGCTCTCGTAGTCCTTTGCAGGAATCTCCACATGGACACCCCGGTCAGCTCCCATTGCAAGGGCCGTGCGGATCGTCTCCTGCAGATGCGACCAAAAAAAAAAAAAAAAACCAGGCCTCCAAATGTGAATGTTTGGCCAGCATTTGTAAAACTCCGGTTTTGTTCTAGAGTGGGAGTCTGACCTAAAGTTCTCTTTCTGTTTTAAAGCATTTGGTAGCCAGCGCCTAATGACAACTGGGGAACCACGTTAAGAGTTTGGCAATTGGAAACTGTGGTTGCCCCAACACTGGAGGCTCTTAAGAAGAGACTGGACAGCCATCTATCAGAAATAGTACATGTCTTTCTGGGAGATCAGGGGGTTGGACTAGATGACCTCCAAGGTCCCTTCCAACTCTGTTACTGTTACAGTTTTCATAACTCAGCCCTCATCCAAAAACATTTATTGCAGCAGACTTTGGATAGCTAGAGAAAGATAGGTTAAAGGCAGATAACCATCACACTGTAACTGCATTCCGACCTTAAGATGGAAAATGTGATAAACCAGAGTTTTGCAAACATGACGATTTAAAGATGTGTGAAATTTCAATCCCAGAATTCCCCAGCCAACAAATATTGGGCTGGGGAATTCTGGGAGTTGAAGTCCAAACATCTTCCAAGATGCCAAGTTTGAAAAAACATCGCTCGAAACCCAATTATGTAAAGCGGTACCCAGGGCCCTGGGAATTCCAGAGTTGGGCTGCCTCATATCCTTGCTAACAGGAACATTGGAATTCAAAGCAACCTATGTGGAACTACTTTATTTCACCTTCACAACCCTCCTTGCAGGCAGCCCAGGCTGAAAATACAACTGTCCAATGAATATTACGGCTAAACTGGAATTCAGGTCCCCCGTGTGTCTATTTAACATTGGGCTTACTTGCCAACTCCCTTATTAGGCTGAGCTGCAACCCCATCTCTCTTGCATTTTTACTTGGAGCATCCTTTGAAAACCCGTATGCCCATCTTCTGCTCCGAACCTGCAATTCCACTGTGGTAGGTAACATATCAACGAAATGACGGAAGAGATTGTCAGAAACTGTACAGCAGCAACCTGTGAATGTTCACGCCGGAGAACAGCCCCATTGTTTCGCCCAAGGTGCAAAAGCATTTATAAGATAAACCGCCACTGCACTGGTCCCCATTCACAAATCAGACCTATTCACTTCACTCGCAACAGAGATAGCTAACACAAAAGAAACAATGCTATTCTAAAGACGCTTGAAAGCCAAGGCTGAGATTTAATGTGGGCATGTGTCTTCCACCAAGCACACCTATTCCCCGTATCTTGTCATTTGGTGGAAATGCTGTCCATATGGAATATTTATCTTACGCTGAGCTGAAAGACAATTGATGTGATGTTTTAATGATGTACGAGGCTAGCATGAATGAACCGGAGATTGCTTTTCCAGCGTTGTTGATAGCAACCGTTAGAAAGTCTAGGGAGGAAGGGGAGGTCTCCCCACTGGGAACCCAGCCAAGGTACAAGACGCATTTGTTATCAGATGCACAGAAGCTGCTGAGCTAGCAGATGTAAAGGCAAACCCGGTGCCAGGCAGATCCTTTATACTACCAGAGAAAATAACCGGTCACAGAAGGGGAAGGCAGCCTTGGAGATATCCCCCCCACCATATCTCTGAGACTAAGAGATTATCAGCAGCAGACTGACGCTTGAGGAAAGGCAGGGCAGCCAAAAATAAATAATTTTTTAAAAAAAAAAACTAATGAGCAACCCAGCAAGTGAAGGTCATGAGAAAGTGGGAGCAGCAGTGCAGAAAATAACCAATGACGGGCGGAGCTGTCAGGAAGCCTCATTGACAGAAAATAGAATACAGCCAGGTCTGGGGAGGGGAGGGGCAAAAGGAGGCCTGGCTGAATCACCTACTGTCAGAAGCTGAAGTTGAAAACACCAGAGACACAATATATATAAAAAAAAAAACATTGGGACCTCAGGAAAAGAGCAGGAAAGATCCAATTTTGGCATCACACCTGAGTCCAAGAATGCTACTGGAAGGCAGTGGCAGGAGCACCATCTTTGACTGCAGACAGTCTATGCTCCAAGCTATACATTTAAAAAAGCAAAGATTTTTATCCTGCCATTCACACACACACACACACACACACACATATCTCAGGGCAGAGAACATACCTAACAGTCCTTCTTCCTTCTCCCTCTCCCCCGCAACAACCCTCCGAGGTGAGTTGGGCTGAGAGGGAGTGACTGGCCCAAAGTCACTTAGCAGGATTTCGTGGCTAAGGTGGGACTAGAACTCCCAATCCCCTGGTCTCTAATTTGACGCTTTAACCACTAAATCAAACTGGCATTTGGCTTAATCCTAGAAGAGAAGGGGGCAGAACATATGTTCCTTTGCTCCATTGACCACTGGAAGAATTTCAGTAGAGGTCTTTGTCAAACGATTATAAAGAAGCAAGAAGAATGCTCTCTGTATAAACATTCTTGTTCTTTAGGACTGAAATGCAGTATTAAATTTGCCATGTGTAAGTCTGTCTAAGGCATAATTCACTCCTGAAGTGATTTCCTATCCTCTGAACTACCATTTCATATTAATTTGACTCCCGCAGGTAATAATTTTACAAATAGTTCTGGCTTGTAGATATCATGATTGTTATTATTCTTTTTTTTTAAAAAAAAAATCCTGTTTGCTTGCCTTGGATCTGTTATAAGGCACAAACATATTTGGAATCCCTTATCTTCCAAAACTTGTTTTATGGCCTTCTGTACTTCAGACGAGAAAGCTCCATAAATGCACATTGAAAACCCAGTCCAAATCTCAACTGTTCTATCCACCCCACCTTGAAAAAGCGTCAAGCTACACTTCCCCATTGCTTTGGCCATTGTTTCTCTATTTGAAGAGAAAGAAGTTATGTCACTGATGCCTCCTACACAACACACGGACAAGTACGTCACCAAGTTCTCTTGTGTGCAGCTGGTGCCACCTGGTGTCCACCGGACCCTTTTGAAAAGCCAAGCCAACCCTATCCCTTCTCCCTTCACACTCAGCTAGGGGAAGCCATTCATTCACTACGTTCCCTTGACTCCACCCACTCAAGAACTTTGCACGAAAGGAAGGAATCCGAGCTACAGTTTCTGACAGAAAAGGGTGAAATGCATTGGAAAGAAGAATGGTGTTTCGTGCATGCAGTGAAGGCACCAGACTAGAAATCAGGAGGCTGGGAGTTCCAGTCCCACCCTAAGCATGGAAAAAAGGGCTGGGTGACTTTGGGCCAGTCACTCTTATCTCAGCCCAACTCACCAAACAGGCTTGATGTTGTGGGGAAAATAGGAGGAGGATGAAATATTAACTATGCCTTGCACTTTTAGTTACTTATTAAGTATTAAAACTGGGGTAAAAATGTAGTAAGTTAAATAAAGAAATGATAATAACTTCCAATATCAGAAAGGTTTGATAAAATAAACTAAGCCCAGCCCTTTGAGATAATTTTTATTCCATCGAATTAGAAAGTTGGAGGTACTCCAAGCCACCAAGTTCAACTGCCTGCTAGTACAGGACTCCAGACTACTGCAAATACCATTAAAAGATGGTTATTTGAACACATCCTGTGAAAGTTACTTTACCCCCGATCATTCCTTTGTTGGTTTGTCAGAACTGAGTCAATCAGAATAGATCTGGAAGAGACCTTGGAGGTCTTCTAGTCCAGCCCCCTGCTCAAGCAGGAGACCCTATACCAGGGGTCTTCAAACTGGACAGCTTTAAGATTTGTGGACTTCAACGCCCAGAATTCCTCTTCCAGTCATGTTAGCTCAGGAATTCTGGGAGTTGAAGTCCACAAGTCTTAAACATGCCAAGTTTGAAGACCCTTGCCCCATACCATTTCAGATAGGTGCCTCCTCTTAAAACCCTCCAGTGATGAAGCACCTACAACTTCTGTTCCACTAATTAATTGTCCACACTGTTAGGAAGTTTCTCCTTAATTCCAAGCTGCTTCTCTCCTTCATTAGTTTCCATCCATTGCTTCTTGTCCTGCCTTCTGGTGCTTTGGAAAATAAGATGACCCCTCCCCACTACTGGCAGCCCCTATCATGTCACCCCTAGTCCTTCTTTTCTCTAGCCTGGCCAGACCCAATTCCTGCAACTGTTCTTCATGTTTTTATCTCCAGGCTCTAAATCATCTTAGCTGCTTAATCATCTTTGCACTTTTTCCAAAGTCTCAACTTCTTTTTTGTAATGCAGTGCCCAAACCTGGACACAGTATTCCAGGTGTGGTCTTACTAAGGCTTTATAAAGCGGTATTAATACGTCGTACGATTTTGATTCTATGCCTCTGTTGAGACAACCAAGGATTGCAGTAACTTTTTTGGCTGCTGCTGCACATTGCTGCTTTCTAGAATTCTGCTTTCTAGATCTATTATTTTGTACCCTGAGCTCTACAACAATAGATAACAGATTGTGCTTTCTTAGGTAGTTGAGGAGTAATAATGCATCATTTCTTAGGCTAAACATAAGAGTTCTCCTAGAGGCCTAGTTCCCAGTACTTTGATCATCCTCATTGTTCTTATGTGCACCTGTTTCATTTTGCCTGAATGGTTCTTAAGAAGTCAGATGTCCAGAAACAGGAATGGTTCAGGACAGTCTGACATAGTAGAACTATTATTTCTGGTGCTTTGGGAATTTTTACTGGTGCATCCTAGCTCGTGTTTGTCTTTCTGCATTTATGTCACACTGCTGGCTCATGTTCAGCTTGTCATGATTCCAAGTCATGTAGAGTAGTGCTGAGTCATCCGTTCCCAAGCAGATTCCTATGCACTTGATTAACTTCAATGAAGTTCCTAATTTCAATCTGCTGTTTTTAGCCTACTTCTTGAAACTATTTATATATACTCGATCATTAACATGTCAAGTAGTTTATCCTATTTAATTCCTTCTTGATCTGAAATACAGCAGTGTTCAGGGACCCTGAGAAAACAAATGTTGTTTGTGGAAAATGGACTTATATTTACCCATCTTGCTAAGAAGCCTTCTTGCCCAAATGAAGTGGGAGCCCCAGAATATTTATCCCAATGGTGTGACATGGAAATACTTTGCTCATTCTCTTCTATCCCAGAAATAAACTAAAATTTTGGAAAAACGCATGTGAGGGAACAATAAATGTCCGGATAAAGATGGCTTCAAAACCTCCAATTATTGACCGTAATATTCTTTTACATACAGGATGATCAGAATTTTAATTCCACACCCAACACTGTGCAAATAAATATTGATGGGTGACGCTGAAAGGAACTATAACAGTTCCAGAGCATGGCAATTAAGCTTCTAGATATTATTAAAGAGAAGGGCTGAGGCCCAACTAGAACATCCATACTCTTAAAAGAACCTCAGATTGGTATTTGTTTCCTTCTCCTTCTTAAGGAAAGAGCATTCCTACCTGGCACTGCTGTGGGCCACAGCTGACGGCAATTATCTCCGAGACAAGTTTTTTCTCCTTGAGACGGACAGCCTCTTCTACAGCGATCTCACAGAAGGGGTTCATTGAGTGCTTGACCCCATCGGTCACCACCCCCGAATTGTCTGGTTTTACCCGGACCTGCGAAGGAGACAATCTATTAAGGAAGTATCTCAGGGAAACACAAAAGTAGGGAATGCTTAGAAAACACTTCCAGTTCTGTAGGGCGGTGTTTCTCAACCTCAGCAGGCTTAAGATACATGGTTCAACTTACTGAGTCCTCCAGGCTGGCTTCTCTCAGGGAATTCTGGGAGATTGAGTTGAGCTGCATTCATTTTAAAGCTGCTGGAGTTGAGAAACTTTAAGAGAATGAGATTTGGTAATGCAAGCTTAATGCAAGCTTTCTCTGGTCCAAAGAAGACAAACCACACACATTTTTACCAGCTGAAAAAGTAACTAATAAGCAGGTTCATTTCACCAGATGTCTGATCATTTAAGCATGTACAATGCACAGCACTTTGAAGATTTCTGTTAAATTAACCAGGAATACATTTCTTAGGCAAGACTCTTTTCCATCTGTGTCATGTGTCAGTTTGCTAGAAACACACGGTTCTGGTGTAACCTCAGAGCTGATTCATTTCATATTATTTTTAGTTTACAGATCGAAGCTGTCAAATTTCCATAGATACACAATATGTTTTACGGTATGGAAATGAAATAGAAGTATCTTTTTTAAAAAATAGCAGCAAATGGTAGATGGGTAAAATCAAAATTAACATTAAGACTTATCTGCTTAATTTATTTAATTCTTTAAATTATGCATGTATTTCAGATTATTGCTTTTTTTTCCACATGATTATCCTTGAGCAGACATGAAAATTATGGTACATTACACTCAGATACACACGAAACACCATGCCTGCCAACACAATCCCTCTTCTTCTCATTATCCACTGTGCAGTGATACAACATCTCTAAGCAAGAGCCACAATGAGTAAGTATGAGATGTGGCTCATTAAAAAAACAAAACTAGTCACAAAGGCGCAACAGTTACAGAGGACTAGGACCAGAGACATAAATTCAAATTCATTCTCGGCCACCATGGAGGTTTCCCCTGGGTAATTTTGAGCTACTTGCTATATTTAAAAACAACCTACCTACAGTGGATGTTGTGGCAGGCAGCACCTGCAAAGCCAGAGTATATCCTGTAGTGCTTATAGTACTGGACTGAGGCTTGTCCTGTCCTAATGCTCACCTGGTGTTTCAAGGATAGTCACCCCAACTTATTATTCCACAAGACTCTTTGCGGCTGGGACACAAACAGGAGCAGGGACTACCACATATTCTCAAGAGGGAGAGCAAAGTATACAGGTAGTCCTCGATTTACAACAGTTCATTTAGTGGACCGTTCAGTTACAATGGCACTGAAAAAAAGTGACTTATGGGCATTTTTCACACTTACGCTGCAGCACCCCCATGGTCACGTGATTAAAATTCATATTTGGCTAAGATTTATGACCGTTACTGTGTCCTGGGGTCACGTTGATCCCTCTTTGTGACTTCACGACAAGCAAAGTCAATGGGGAAGCCAGATTCACTTAACTTGGGCAAGAAAAGCGGTAAAACAGGGCAAGACTCACGTCTCACTCAGCAACATAAATTTGGGGCTCGATTACAGTCGTAAGTTGAGAACTACCTGTAAAAGAGCCACAGTGGTGCAGTGGTTAGAGTGCAGTACTGCAGGCTACTTCTGCTGCTTGCCGGCTGACTGCGATTTGGGCGGTTCAAATCCCACCAGGCTCAAGGTTGACTCAGCCTTCCATCCTTTCCAGGTAGGTAAAATGAGGACCCAGATTGTTGGGGGCAAGAGGCTGACTCTGTAAACCGCTTAGAGAGAGCTGTAAAGAATTATAAAGCGGTATATAAGTCTAAGTGCTATTGCTATTGGCAACATCTAAAAGTCGGAAAGGGAGAGCAGGAAAGAATCCCTTCTAACTCTTCATCAGGCCAGCAGAAAATAAACATAGCATTGGCAGAAGACTCCCCAAACCCTATTTTCTGAGGTTCCAAAGCCAGGCTTTGCCCCCAACCCGAAGGTAGAACTACATATCCCAAGATTCCTAGCGAGCAGAGTCCCTAACAGAAGACGGCATCGCCTTCTCGGTGGTTGATGGATAAAGACCACCATGAAATCCCGCACCCTTCCCACGTCTATAGACAACCCCGGGATAGAAAAAAGCGTAGCAACCCGGCTTCCCCTAAGGAAGCCACACGGAACTAAGCAGGAGGGAGATTTTATACTGCTTGTGAAGGCCTAATTCAAGAGAAGCGGCTTGTGAGGGATCAGATGGGTCCTAAATAATCACAGACAGGTAATTCGGGTGTGCAGTTTCGAAATTCACGGTCCGGGAGGAGGAGAACCCGAAAAGCCCGGGAAGCGCGCACCTTAACGGCATAGTCAATGACCCGCTTCACTCCCACCATTGCCCTCAGCCCGGCCGCCGCCATCTTGCCGCCCTTGCAGTCAGCAGCTCCGCCCACACTTGCGCACGCATCTCTCCCCCTCCCCTTGTATGGGCTCAGCCAATCCGAGGAAGCAGATCAATATCCAGCTTTCCCAGTCCAAGACGGTTGGAGGGGATCGGGTCTCCAACTAATAACTTCATGGGAGGGGAAAACCGGGAGATCGGGACAAACGCCAAGGGAATGATTGGCGTTAAGGATGAGCCAATCCCAGAGGGCTTCTGTACGTGGCGGAGGGCGGGAGAAAAGGGCGGTAATCACCCTCTTGGCCAATCATTCTCCGTTCCGGTACAGGACAGCCAATGGGAAGTGCGGCTTTCCTCCTCCCTCCCCCGTTTCTTGAGGTGAAGGCGACTTTGTCCCAGAATAGGGACAAAAGGGCGGGAAGTGTCCCGCGCGGCAGATTGATTACACATCCACTCCATATCGGGCATTTTTGGCACAGGCCAAAGGCCTCACTTGTAATTAGTAGAGTCTCCTTGACGCTGTGTTGACTCTTTAGGACAATCTGCCAGTGCGAGCCTCTTAACTCGCGTCAGCACAAGCACGTCTGAATTCGTTACCCGGATATTTCTACGTGAGGGCAAGAAACGTCTCTGCTTCGTTCTCGTTCCGACTCTTATTTTTTCCCCACAGGCGGAAATAAAAAGACAACTGGGGATTTCAGAAAATGCTGCTTCTGGGAGAGGTGCAGAGCCCACTGGAGATCGCATTCAGATGAAAGATGTGCACCACGGCTGGACTACATCACCCATCATCCCTAGCCACGGGAATTCTTTTTTTTTCTTCCCTTGAGCAAAAAAACCCCCTGAATTAATGTCAGTTAAGTGCATGAAATGAGTTTACTGCGGCTTAGGCGAAGAAAGGATGAGAAAAGATAAAAACGGGAGAGAGAAAGAAAGAAAGAAAGAAAGGTGAAACCTCGACAGACAGACTGCATCGCTCTTTTGCTGTTGTGGCAGCAGCCTGGCTGGCACCCTCATGCTGGTATCCGCCCTGATGACACTGAGGATCAGGAATAGTAAACTCGGGACATCACCCCGCATGGGAACATCACAGCATCTCCCAGCAGGAATGAAATTCCCTCTGTTCTGAACAAATGCCGTGTCTCATTAGGCTCTGCTAATCGTCTCCCATTCCCATTGTGCTTGGTGCCTGGCTTTTATTCCTACTTTTCCTATTCCTGCCTTTATTCCTACGTCCGCTTCTGACTACCGGAGTCCTGTGTTTTCTTCTTGGAGGGGTCTTCTGCCCAGGGTGTAAATACTTCAGTAGTCGTCAGAGCCTCAGCAGTTTCCTCCTCTTCCCATCGTTTTGCCACAAAGTGGCAAACCCCTAAAAAAAAAGAAAGAAAACCCAAACCTTAGTTTCTAGAAGGATGCTGTGTCTCATATTTATCAACCTAAAAGGAGGATGCTTCTTGAACTGAGCTCAATACTTCAGGATTTTATGTGGTTTTCTTGCCAAATTGTTTTTTTTTATCCTACCGTTTATATTTGATAATTTAAGCTAGCAAACATTCTCATCTTTATATTCAATCAAATTATATCCACATACCTGATATTTCTGCAGCTTCTCACAAGAACACCCCTGTTAGTGAGTTGGGCTAAGAGAGAGTGATTAGCTCAAAGTTATCCAGTTGGCTTTCATGCATAAGGGAGGCCTAAAATTCACCATGTCCTGGTTCCTAGGTCAGCACCTTAACCACTCTACCAAACTCTCTCCATATGGAAATGATTTGCCATTAACTTCTTTCAAAGTGTTTTGTCCAACTTGCCAATTTAGAGTAAAGTTCTGAGAGCTCTTGTGGTCTCCCATCCAAGCAGTAACAAAGTACAACCCTGTTTAGCTTGTTACTCTGGGATCAGCCAAACACAGCTAGGATGCTGATATCAACCGAAGACCTTCATACTTGGATTAATGTCATGGAAACACAAATAAAATGGAACTGAATGGTTGTTACATTTCAAGAGCTGCACTGCTTTGTTTCTTGTGCCATATTCAAGAATACTGAAACCTGAAGAAGGGCCAGGTGTTATGCAAGAATTGCCAAAAAGAGAGGTTATTCTCCCTTAACCTTTCTCTGTTTGGCTTGTGCAGGCCTCTTCCCCCCTTTCACCTTTGACCCTTATTCTGATTTTTGTTGGTAGTTTAATATCTAAGGGGCTGCCACAAAAGAGGTCAACCTATTCCCCAACATACCTGAAGGCAGGACAAGAAGCAATAGATACTAATTAAGGAGAGATCCAACTTAGAACTAAGGAGAAATTTCCTGATATAACAATTAACCAGTGGAACGACTTGGCACCAGAAATTATGGCTGTTCCAACACTGGAGGTTTTTAAGAAAAGATTGGACAGCCATTGTCTGAAATGGTATAGGGTCTCCTGCTTAAGCAGTGGTGTTAGATTGGAAGTTTTCCAAGGTCCCTTCCAACTGTATTATTCTGTTATTCCACTTCTACCTGCCATGGAAGCTACCACAATAGATAACCATCCTGGGACCATCGACCACGAGAGGAAAGTATTGGGCTCATCAGTTGAGAATCTCATGAAGTTGAACAGCCCGATTCCTCCTATGCAGCCTGAAAGTCAAAAAGGGAAGTAGGTCAAGAATTGAGGTCTGTAAAAGTTGGACCTCAAAGTGGTTAGTTTATTCCTAGATAGTCAGGATTTTGACCTTTTTGATTGGCCACAATAATCATGATTACCAAAACTCGACATGGAAAGGGGAAACAGCAGGAGTGTAACCTGGGATAAAAGATGATTGTGGTTCAACTTTTTGGCCAGCTAATACCATTTTCAGTTTTGAGTCTCCCATTAACACTCCCATCATAATTACATGTCTTCTGTTCACAGTGTTTTCCCTTAGTTGTTGGGGCGGATATGATTTCTTTCACATGTTTTTTGTTTGCTGATTTTTGAACAGCTGCAAATATCCATGATTTCCAATAATTTGGTTCACCTGCTAAACCCAAATCAAACATCACCAATGCAATTGAGGATGTGAATTCAGCTTAGTGAGATCTATCTATGACTGCAGCTCTTTGAAAGGAGGGAATTGAGTCTTCAGGTTCTGAATTTGTGCAATACTGTCTTCCCTCCTTTGAGTTCCATCTTTCTGCAACATTTGGGAAATGAAACTCGTGTGTGTGGTGGTGTTTTTCTTACCTGAAAAGAAACTCAGAGTGATGGCTAAATCAGAGTGGGAGAGCTTCTCTGATGTCTCAGTGGCAGCGAGCGAACGTGTGCCATAGATCACGGACCCATAGCAAGCTATAGCAGAGATCAGCATTAAAACAATGGAGATGGTAATATAGACTAGGAGAAAAAGAGGAAGCAAGTTGTGTAAAGTCAATCTAGAATCGGCTTCTAGAATCACCACAGGTAGCCCTGCAGCTTTCAATCTGATTAATAGAGTAATGGAGTTGGAAGAAATATTGGGGGTCCTGTTCAAGTAGGAGACCCAATACTATTCCAGATAAATGGTTGTCCAGATTCTTTTAAAAACCTACAGTGATGGAACACCCACAACATTTGTTCCTTTAGCTTATAACCTGAGCATCAATTTACTTCCTCCTGCCTGCAGAAACGCTGCAGATTTCTAGGCCAAATAGAAATCTTATTTGGAAGTTTTTTAAGGAAATACTGGATGATTACTGGTGCTGTTTTGAAAGCTTCCCAGAAGAGAATATGTATAGTGAAGTGTTGCTGCGACTGGGAAGATTCGGATTCAAGTCCCCACAGGGCATTCTGATGATGAAATGTAGTTTCAGAGGTCATAATAATGCTGAAGCTGTGATTTGTGTATTTGTATCGGGCAAGACGTAAAGATGGGGATTGTGCCATGTCACCACATCTGTATCATTTGGAAGTAATCTCAGTTTGCTGCTAACATCTCTGGTTTAAAAATAGGCACTTACAGAACAGAGTCAGTTAGACACCAGTGAAAGTTGCAGAATGAATTCCTAATGCTTCCTTACTTGAATGTTAACAATTAACCAGCAGATGGAGATAAAGACTCATGGAGAAGTAGGCAGGACTATAAATATTGTATGAACTGATCATCATCAAGTTTAGAATTTTAAGAACAAACTTACTGGGTTTATGGCTCACCTTTTCTAGTAAACCCAAATTTAAAAAAAGGGAACACCCCCCCAGTTTATGCCCCAGCAAACTAAACGTGTAGATCTTTATTGTGTTCCTTATTTGGAATGTCAAAAGAACTGATTGCTATATGATTACACATAGGTGTATCCCTTAAAACAATTGCAAGATTGGCCCAGAGATTTACCAGGCGGGCATGTGACTGGCATAATAGGTTGTAGTTGGCACCTTCTGCCTACCTGTTCAGTAGGTCTACTTTGAAAACTTACTGTACTATTTATATTCTTCAGAGTTCATCCAAGATAGAAAGAAATATTCTTGTTTAGAAAACAAGGAGAGGTGCAGTTAGATCACCTTCCATATTCCTTCAGTGTTCTAGCATTATTTTTTTTATCAGAACCTGGCAGGCTTGAGCCTCCCTATTGCAAATGCAGTGTGTCTAATGATGGAGGAACCAGAAGCTGCAGGCTATAAACATGAGATTAAGGTTGTGGCAGCTGTGCCTCTATACTAGAGTCTAGCAACATGTTGAAAAAGCAGGGACTGCATAAATTTTTGTTTAAAAGTTCTTATTCTGAGAAGAAGGCAGCTTGGATAATCGGATTCCACTTCTGATATTGAACAAAGGAAGCGCCTACATTTTGTTCATGCTCCCCACAGCCATATCTGATTGCATCTAATTCCTGATTTTTACTTATATTTATTGTGATTTTCTGCCATCTTTTCTCTAAGTAAAAGGTGGTAGGTGTCTTTGAAGAGAGGGAACAATTCTCATTATATCCCTAAAACAACAATTCTTTAAGGTAGAGAGGATTGAAAAAGATTGATGAGACCACTGTTGCCCACTAAACTCCATTTTTACAGAGAAGCATGAGCCTGGATCTGTGCGGTAGGTCCAACGCTTTTACCGTTATTATAATTAGTCCTCGACTTATGACCATTTAGCGACCATTCAACAATATAATAGTGAAAAAGGTGATTTAACAACTGTCATAACGTCCCATGGTCACCTGGTCAAAATTCTGTCACTTG
This sequence comes from Notechis scutatus, assembly GCF_049901735.1. Lineage (NCBI taxonomy): Eukaryota > Metazoa > Chordata > Lepidosauria > Squamata > Elapidae > Notechis > Notechis scutatus. The sequence continues at coordinate 20,099,511 of NC_142016.1, read as the reverse complement.
GCAACTAGCATGTATTTATGATGGTCTCAGTGTCACAGGATCACACAATGGCCATTGGCCACCTTCTCCAGGGGTTTTCCCAAGAAGCAAAGTCAATGGGAGAAGCTAGATTTGGTTAGCAACCAAGTGATTCGCTTAACAACCATGGGAAATAGGTCCTAAAATAAGGTGTAACTCACTGAACAGCTGCATCACTTAGCGATAGAACTTCTCATCCCTATTTGGGTTGTAAGTTTAGAATTACCTATACATTTATTTATGAGATGTATCTGCCACCTCTGTCCAAACAAACAATCAGTTGGATTAGTTGCTCTGGAGCTATTCTCCCCCACCCTGCCCCCAATCTTTTATCACCAGCAAACTCCTCCTAGAAAATCTGGAGGTTATCTCAAGTGATTTATTAAACATGGAGTGGCTGGGTTAATGGAGTCATGACCATTTGGTTGGCTACACATTCTTTTTGTAGAGCATGCTAGCTCTGAGGCAGGCTGGCATCTCTGCCTTTCCCACTGCTGAGTGAAAGAATAATGGCCGGTGGGGGAGCGGTCCAGAGAGGAAAAGGGGCAGAGGGCCTGCTCAAACCAAGTAGTGGCGCAACCTGGACTTCTTTAGCGCAACACAAGTTCTGAAGATTCCATAGCTCTTACATGGTATTTCTTCCAGAAGGGAACAATGCCCTAGCTGGCAGTCTGTCCATAATCCCTGGAAGACAAAGATGCCCCGGACAAATCTTTTGACCCAGTACTCCGTGCAGATAGCTATCATCAACAGACAAGTAGCTACACAAGAGAAGAAGATCCCACTCAGGCGGACCCAGTCATAGACCTTCAAGTTCTTGAACCACACAATGATGGGCCAGTTGGAAAGGGTCTCCTTGTAGCGGTTCATAATGATGGGTCAATGGAAGGATCGAGACCGAATGCACTCTCTTCTGAACTTCGGGACGTACTGCCTTGTGGATGAACCGTATAGAACCTACATCCCCAAAGGAACGACTATGTCTTTTAGATTACAAAGTTTTCACTTGGAACCTTTCTTCAGAAATGTACCGTAGTAAAGCAAGACAAGGTTTCCATAGTAACCCCAGTGTTCTGGAAGTTCTGAAGAAGCTTGGTTAGTGTGTTCCTTCCATTGGACGTAGGCCCAGCGTGGGCATCTATGGCTATGGCTGCTTTGCCGCAATGACACCCGCATTGCTCTATGGCGTTGCAAGCTTACCCCTTTCGGATGTGCATGCAATGTAAAGATGCATCATGGTGGTGGGTCTTCCCCATATGCAGTGCTGCTCTTGTCTGATGGACGTGTTTGATCCCTCCAGGGGGCACTATGGAAGCCCAGTAAAATGGCCAGAAAACTCTGCAGCTCTGGATTAGCAGAAGAGAGAGTCATTTCTACTGCAGCACAGTGCATTTTTGTGTGATTGCTTTATTTCCTGCAGACTGATTCCTTTATTACCTACATACTTTGCACTGGTAATGATTAAATCAGAAGAAAAGCTTCTGGTATTCCTTTATTTGTTTACAAGGAAATCTCGCACAATTCATTGCTGCTTATTTACTCCCATGGATTCGAAAGCAGAATTCTAAGCCGCTAAAGGAAACTCTTCCGCACTATTTTTTGCTATGGGTTGTCCCAATGGGTAATAAAGGCAGAACTTGAACAGAGGCATTATTTAATTCAAGGTACCCAAACAACATCCAAAGTCAATCTTATGCAACCTGAACATGGCTATTGTAATAATTCTGTTTTTAAAAGAATAATCATAAATCAGAATTACATTGGAATGGAGTAATTTGCAGATGAAATGATTGGATATTTCTTGAAAAGTGAGTGAACAAAGGATAATTCCAGAAGGACTAGTGAAGCAATCTTGATTTTGAAATACTAAAGAGGATTTGCATGGTACTAAGAGCAATGTTTCTCAATCTTAACAACTTTAAGAGTTCAACTCCCAGAATTCCCTAGATAAGTAGAGCCTCACCACCCTGCCGAGCTGAAGATCAGGAGAAATAAATCCTTTCAGATTAACAGAGGCCTAGCAGACCTCTTAAAAGCCACTGGTAATTTTGCCACCTGAAATCACAATTTTGCCAAATATTTTGGTAGCATAGTCTAAGGGGCAGAGTGAGCTTTGGGGGCTGCAAATATAGGACCTGATTATAGAAGATTGCCCTAGGGCATGCTCCAGAACCATTCTCGAAACACACTTGATAGGCCATAGGTCAGCGTTTCACAACCTTAATCACTTTAAAATATGTGGACTTCAAATCCCAGAAACATTGCCATAAGTGATACTCAGAGCCTTACTTGGCAAGCAAGCTAATTATCAAAATTATTCCTATTTACCAAAATTTCTATAAAACACAAGATAATAGTTTTGGAAAGTGAGCAAAAAAAAAGTATAGCTGAGCAATGCCCTGGAGATGGGGAGTTGCACTGGTACAGGGGAAGCAGAGTCGAGGCACCATCTCTGTTGAGAGAAAGCTGTACAATTGTGCTTGCTCTCTTGTTGATCAAGACGTTCATATTCTTTCATAGCTAGAAGACTGAGCGTTCAAGGAGGCAACGTGGTTGAAAATGCCTGCAAGGTGAGAGAACAAGAGCAAGTAAAGGACCAAGAAGGCCAACCTTCGATTACCCAGGCATAATTGTTTTTGAACAACTGTTCTAAGGTTATGTTGCACGTGGGTAAAAGTAATAACCCATTATCGTATAAATATATTGTTCTTTCCACTGAATGCAAACATTTTTTTAAAAAATGGCAGGAGAATGCAATTCTTTTGAAGAGGAATGTTCTGATCTTATGCAAATGTTCTGGTCTCTTGATTATGTACTTTTCTAAGGCAGGAATCCATTGGGTTCATGGAAAAGGGGCATTTTCTATGGAAGCTCAAGCCAACTAAACGTTTAAAAATATCCTCTGTTCCCAAGGTGATGTCCTATAATACAGGGGTCCCCAATTCCCGGGCTCTACTGCCTGTTAGGAAGTGGGTTGTAGAAGTGAGGGAAGTTCCATATGCACATGCACACGAAACCACTCCCCTCCACCCTCACCAAGTCGGTAGAAAATTTGTATTTTCCAGAAACGGATTGCTAATGTGAAAAAAGGTTTGGGGCTGCTGCTATAATACTTAAGGTTCTTTTTTTTTAATCTTTGGATTATTGTATGACTCTGAATATTTTCATCTGTGGACCATCCAAAATTGCTGGAGGTTGGGCAGTAGAATGGCATAGACCAATGCTTCTCAAATGTGGCTGCTTTTAAGTTGTGTGGTGGCCTCAGTCAGAATTCCCCACCCACCATGCTGGGAATGGAAGCCCATGCATCTTAAAAGTGGCCAAATTTGAGAAGCACTGGTCTATGGAGCCATCGTGTTGGCATAGTGCAGAGGTGTCCAAACTTGGCAAACTTTAAGACTTGTGGACTTCAACTCCAGCTATGCTGGCTGGAGAATTCTGGGAATTGAGGTCCACAAGTCTTAAAGTTGCCAAGTTTGGGAACCCCTGGCGTAGTGGTTAGAATGCAGTATTGTAGGCTAATTCTGCTGACTGCCAGCAGTTCGGTTCTCACCAACGCAAGGTTGACTCAGCCTTCCATCCTTCCAAGGTTGGTAAACTGAGGACCCAGATTGTTGGGGCCAATATGCTGACTCTGTAAACTACTTAGCGAGGGCTGTAAGTACTGTGAAGTGGTATGAAAGTCTAAGTGCTATTGCTATGGATTAAAATGGTGGAGTTTCAGAAACACGGCTCTAGACTCACCAGCCAAGAGAAATAGGGGGAAAGTGATCCATCCCAAGTAGAAAGACCATTCATAGGAGACCTGGATTTCAGGTGATGTCTCCTCCTTCCATGTTTCAGCTGTATACACAGCTAGGGCTATTAGAATGAAGAGTCCTTTCCGAAAAAGAAAAAAAAAGCAGAGAGAAGATCAGTGTTGGTTAACACAGCTCTGTGCTGATTCACCCATGAGGTTTTTATTTCCCCCTTTGGTTTATACATACATTGTGCAGGAAAAGTTTGTATTCTCTGGACACAAAGTGTTTAAGGCCCTGAATTCACGCACTGGCTGCATTTGCACGTCCCCCTTAGCCTGACTCAACCCATTTCCTGAGTTTGCATGCTCCACTGAATCACGGACTAACCCACGGGCTGAGAACTGAGAACTGCTGCTGAGTTTATACGCTAAGCCATATAGAACCGAGTTTTCAACTAAGTAAACTTAGAAGGTTGTGCAAATGCATTTCTAGCCTTTCCCTAATTCAATGTACAGTATTATATGAACTTAGCCATTGGATTAGAGTCATCCTTCTCTGAAAGCTCCTTTGTCTGTCTACTTTCATTTCTCAACTCCTGAAGATTTTTGAAAGGGATAAATCACGTTTGTAAAACCACTTCACCAGGTAGACATCCCAAAGAAGAGACAAGTCATCCTTGATATATGACCATTCATTTAGTGACTGTTCAAAGTTACAGGGGCTTTGAGAAAAAGTGGCTTCAGCCTTCAAACTTACAACCATTGGAGTGTCCTCATCATCACATGATCACGATTCAGACCACTAATATGAATTTTGACTGACAGTGGCTTGCTGACATTGGTGGGAAAGTCGGTCCCATATTCCAGAGCTGCAGTAGTCACAGGACTGGCCCTTTGGTCATCCCAGAGCAGCTCGTCTAGTCCATGGCAGGCCAGTGCACCTGGGTGGAGGAGCAGCTGCTCCGGGATGACCAAAGGGCCAGTTCTGTGACTATTGCAGCTCTGGAATATGGGACCGACTTTCCCACCAATGTCAGGAAACCACCCCGGGGCGGATTTCTCTCCCTCATTGTTGGTCTTACCTTCCAGTTCCAGCTTGCGTGATTCTACTCAAGGTAAGGTTTGCGCTCAGCCGAAGGGAGGGGGCCAGCAGGTGGGCAGCACAGCCTTGGGTTTCTGCACAGCCTGGATTATTTGCTTTGGGGGTATGTGCTTTGGGGGACACATTTCTCTGCGTACCGCCATAATGTTCTTGTGGACCACCAGTGGTCCCTGGCCCACTGGTTGGCGCCCACTGGATTAAAGGAATAGATGTCGCCCCTTAATGCAAGACATTTCCCAGAATGGTCAATCTCTGGAAAACCTTAGCAGGTGAAGTCCACCAAGCCTTTTACTAACATCCTCTAGGAACTTCCTAGTAATATCCTTGTTTCTGGAGGTTTCCTCTTAAGTTGCAGCTTTACAGAATTGCTTCTGGCTGTTTGGTATTTGGGGGCCATGATATTGGCTCGGTTACCAAAGGCTTCAACCGAGCGCTGCTTGTTTGAGAAGACAGTTGAAACCTTATTGAAAAATAACTTTAATCCTTCCCAGATCCCTCCCCGGAGAGTCTCTCTTTGAGATCACCCTCCCCATGAGTGGAGACTTCTGTTCATCTTTGGTAACACCTACCAGCCACGAAGGCAGTCACGGAAGCGATCAAGGGTTTGCCTAGGATGCCACACACGGAAGGCATGAAGGTGGCAATCAGGAAGAAGTGTAATGCCAGCGCCACCAGAGAAGCCATAATCAAAAACACACGGGTAGCTATGATGTAACCTGCAAGCAAAGTTATAGATGCAAAAGGTTATGTCTATTTTCAGTCCTTATTGAAGTAATATCTGTTTTGTTTATTTATTAGATTGTGCCCCAATACTGGTGGGTCTTACCCACTGAGAGCACATTACACCTGTGCTTTATGCCCTACCTGGGTTACAAGGTAAGCCTGATAACCCACTGTAACCATGCTGTCACATGACCACGGAAATGTACTTGAACAACGTGGCTCTGCTAGCTAAAAAATGGAGATGAGTACCGCGTCCTACAGTCAGACACGACTGGACAAGGGAAATCTTTATTTTTCTGGGTTACCAGGATATTTTCGATTACAACTCAAGAGTGTTGGTTTTGGTCTATAGAATTCTCTATGGCTTGGTGCCTAGGACTGTCTTCTCCCATCTGATTTGACCTCACCAGTACCACATTCTTCCTGCAAGAAGCCTTGGGTTATATTCATTTCTATGAAATAGGAAAGGGGTAACCAGAAGGTGGTGTTTTTTCGTCCCTGGTTTGGCCTTATGGAATAGCCTTTCTTAGAATTAAGATTAAACCAATTCCTTTTAACATTCCAGAAGTCTCTCCCCATTACTGCTATTATTATTACTGCATTTTAAAAATCCTGGATTAAAAATGGCTTCTTTCTATTTATCATTCAGCATGGATGTTTTTACTTGGTTTATGTTGTCAGTGTTGACTGCTTTGTAAACCGCTTTGAATCTCTCATTGATCTGGCAGTACATGAATGTGATCAATACAAGAACATGAAGCTATGCCAGTCTGCCATGCCGAGAAAGAGGTGTTTTGTTCAGTGAAGAGTTGGAGAGAAGCACCCAGCTGAGTCTGTCCAATGTTATCATCTTCCTCGCTATTTTTGAAACCGGTTGCATGTTTTAAGATGCGATTAATTGTGGTTTTTCCACAAAGTGATGTTTTCATTTATTTGGGGAGCAGAAGCAAAGCAAAAAATGTTTTAAACAAGGGGTATATTATTCAATGCACACAATAATGTAGGAGATGACCTGGCTGAGCCTGAGAGAGGGAGGATCAAATGTGCCATCAGTCATGAATCCTTTCACACCCACAAGAGATCTAAGTCCAGCCCACCACGAATTCCTTCTACCCTTATCTACCACCAATTTCCTTTGGTTGTTAGTAGTTCAGATTCTTGTAATAAAGTTTGCAATAAATCTTTATATCCATTTGAACTGTCTGGATCTCCTGATTTCTCTGGCGCCTGACAAAGACACAATACACACAAATGCTGATGCCCCTTATTGAAAATACTTAGAAAAAAAAAATTGAAGGCCTTCCTGCCATAAATCTTACCTAATGCATCATTTACAGCAAAGCATTTTCTTTCGGCTAACTCAGTGTTCATGCAGTACTGCCATAGCCCACTGTGGGACGTCCCAGCAGGAGCAAATGATACTTTCCAGTAATCGGTGCTGAGCGCCATCAAAAGTAAGCTGATACTCAAGGATGCCATCAGCACACTGAAGATACGGCAGCACAACATCCTGATGCAAAGGCAAAGGCGTTTCAACAGTCACTTTGCTTGTATTCCAACTTTTAGAAACCCTAGGGGGGAAAAAAACCCAACCAGATTAAATGGAGACAATTTATCCCCAGGAGACGGACATGGAACGGCATTAGAAGAACTATATGTGAGGGTGTT